>NC_138583.1:41580773-41958963 GCF_964289735.1 Phaethon aethereus | reverse complement strand
ATGGTATTTCAGTTCATACCTTCAGGAAGACGACATCTGTCTGCCTGCAGCAGAGACACAACCTTTGTCGGAGAAGCGCGTACCATATACTGTTCGCGTTGCCAGAAACTCATCTAGAACAACAAGAGCTCTATGTTTTCAAAGTTCTCCAGAAACTAAAGAGATCAGGCACTTTTCTTTAAAATAAACAGACGTTTCTGGAAAAAAAAAAGTATTAGCAATTATATAAAACTTACGGGCAGATATGAAACGTGCCCCAGAGCACAGCATTGCTGAATTATGTTTTTCCAAAGTTATTCTACCAGCTGAACTTTCCTACACACGGAGCCTCGCTCGTGCGTTACGCAGCCGCCTTTGGTGACGCGTACAGACCCTGCATGTCGATGGCCTGGCCTGCTGCGGACTACGAAGAGGGATCCTACCTCCCCTGGAGGGGCTGGCTCTCTCTTCCCTGCAGCGGGAGGCAGCTGCCGGCCGGCCTTCGGTTTCTTCTTCCTCTTTACCGTTCTCTGGCCTCTCCAGCTCTGGCCGCGGCAGCTCCCGCCCAGGGCCGGCAAGCGCTCCGCCTGCCCCTTCCTGCAGCCGTGCCACGAGGAGAGCGAGGTGCCACGGGCAGAGACAACCCACGCGAGCCCGAGGCGGGTGCGGTCAGCGGCATTCCCAGGGGAGGAACGGACACGCGCAGCCTCAGCGCGGCCCCCGGCAGAGGGAAAGAAGCAGCAGCGACCCTTATTACCGTAGTTCCCCCCTGGCCGAAGCCTCTCCTTCCGCGGGGGCCGCCGGAGACGTCGCTCTGCCCCTGCACCGCCACCAACGGCGCCCGCTTTCACGGAGAACCCAGCGCACGCGAGGCCCGGCTTGCCGCCTCTGCGACAGGGCCCGGGGCCGGCCCGGGGCTACGGGACGGGCTTCAGGGGAGGGGCTGGAGCTGGGGGCAGCTGCGCGGGGCCAGGAGAAGCGAGCGGGGGGGCTCTGGCGAGTTGGGAGGCGCCCGGCGTCTGCGCCTGGGGGGTGTCCGCCTCCTTCCCCTCTCCCTCCTCCCAGCCCCCCGGTAACTCCCCGGGGCTGCCCCGACCCGGCTCGCCTCCAGCGGGCCGGCAGCCGGCCGCAGCGGGCGGCTCGAAGCTCCTCGCCCCGCCACCCGCGGGCGGCCGGCGCGCAGGAGACGCCCCCGCACCCGCCCCAGGGGCTCGCTCGCCTCACCGGTGGCCCCGGCCCTTCACGCCCCGCTGGGAACGGGACCCCTCTGCGCCGCCATGCTGCTCCCGCGCGCCGCGCATGCGCCGGACGCCGACGGCGCGCCGCAGGGGCGCGGGGCGGCGCGCGAACGCCGGGCTGCAGAAGCAGCGAGCGCCCGGCGGCGGTGCCGCATTTTGCAGGGCGAGCGCCCGCCGACGCTGCGCCCATGGGGCGGCAACGGCGCTTCCTTACCGGGAAGCAGGCAAAGAGCGCGCAGGGACCGCAGAACGGCATCGCGGTTACCGGAGGACGGGAGCGTGGGTCACTTAGGCGCCTCGCCGCGGCTGCCGAGCTGTAGTACCTAAGTTCGGTCACAGGGAGGCAGCACCGAGCGCGGGGAGGAGGCGCGCCACCACGCATTCCTGGGAGACCAGGTCGCAAAACCTACATCTCCCGGCATGCCCTGGCAAGCGCAGCATGGCCGCCCGCCGGCCCCCTGCCACAAGACTACGCTTCCCGGCATGCGCGGGGAACGAACGTCGCCGGCCGTAAGCCCCGTGCCGCAGGGCTACGGCTCCCGCCCTGCCGCCAGGGACACCGGCTCCCCGTTTTCCCCCGCAAGTCCCGCCGAGACGCGAGCGCTAACCGGCGCTCCGCCGCGCGGCTCCGGGCAGCCCCCGCCTGCTCCGTGCCTCCGACGCGGACCCCGCCGCCCCGCCTCGGGGCTTTCCCCGGCACCCGCTGGTCCAGGGGGCGGCCCCGCTCACGTTCTTCCTCGCTGCAGCCGCAGCCCGGTCGCACCGGGCGACCGCTCCGCCCCACCCCTGGCTCCCCCCGGCCCCTCCACGGCCACCCGGGGCAGGGCGGCGGCGGCGGCAGCCCCTCCCCCGGCAGCCACCCCTGTGCAGGGAGCGGCCGTCCCCACCGGCCTCACCGCCCGCACCTGGGGCTCCTCCAGCCCCGGCCCACAGCTGGAGCCCAGCTGGAGCAGGGGGGCAGCGCCCGACCCCCGCCCCAGGGCCTCCCTCGCTGCCCCGAGCTCCGGCACAGCCCCTCACCCGGGGCAAAGGGAGGGCGAACGCAGCCGCGAGGGCGAAGGAGGCGGCAGCGAGCGTTGATTCAGGCGGCGCGTAACGGGGCCCGGGAGCGGGGCTGCCCCGGGGCCAGCCCGGCAGTCCTTCCCGGAGCCGCGCTCCTCGGTCCGGCAGGGAACGGGCTGCCGGGCAGGGGGAGGCCGCCGCACCGAAAACGGGGCGCGGGGCGCAGGACGCTGCAAGAGAGGAGAACAGGGGCAGGGAGTCAGACCGAGAGGGACAACAAAGTGACAAAGAGCCCGGCAGAGAGGGGAGGGTTAAGGAGAATAGCACAGGGAGCTGGGGGGAAAAAAAAAAAAAAAGAGAGCTGCAGAGCAAGAACAGCAATGAGCACGGAAAGAAGTGGGGGGGGGGGGGGGGGGGGGGAGTCCAAAATAGGGTCCCATCAGTGATTCAAAGAAATTCAAATGTAAGAAATACAAACTTCATAACATCAAAGTGTTACTAAAGCAGACATCTTTATTACAGCGCCGGACGCGTGGGAGATATCTCCTCCTAACATGCGTGCCTCGTGTTACCAGCATCTGAATTCTATCGAGTACGTACACTCATGTTCGTTGCAATTGTTAGCATATTCGTGACATTTCCGAGGAATGTTTCACATACTCACATGTCGCTGACGCGTGCGCCGTTAAAGGAGCCGGTGGTCCTCTGGTGGTCTCTGGTGGTTTTTTGCAGTACTTGGTCCCCTTAACTTGTCTGTCCTCCCGAGGATCTCTTTTCTTATCTACTTGCTTAGTAGGGATAAGGGAAGGGAGAGGGAGCCATACAGAGGGAGACAGGGACAGGGACGACAGCGACAGGCCGCAGGGGCAGCAAGGGGACAACTAAAATGTAGGGACAGGGAGCCGGACAGAGAGCGAATGGCAGAGAAGGAAAAAAAACACCACTGTGACAGGCTACAGGGCAGAGAGGGAGCGATTCAAGACACGGGACAGAGAACGGCAAAATGGCGATGGGCCGCTGGGCAGAGAGAGAGGAATTTAAAAGTGTAAGTAAAGACAGAGACAGAGAGACGGACAGAGAGAAAGAGAAAACAGCGACGGGCTTCAAGACACATAGAGAGGGATTGAAAGATCCCGGCAGGGAGCCAGACAGGGCAAGACGGCGAAAGAAATGAAACTGCAGCGTGGCTCAGGGCTGACAAGGACGAAATTGCAAAACAGGGACAGGGAGCAGGACAGAGGGAGACAGAGGAAGAAAGAGACTTGTGCTGTGCTACAGGGCCGAGAAGCAAGACCTTGAACACCGGGGACACGGGGCCGGGCGGAGAGCGCCAGAGACAGCAAAAATACCGACGGGCTACAGGACAGAGCGGGAGGAAGGCAAGCATGGTGGCTGGGAGCCAGACAGAGAGAGACTGCGAAAGAAAAGAGCAGCAACACGCGACACGGCAGAGAGGGAGGAATGGAAAAGCAGGGACAGGGAGCCAGACTGGGAGAGGCAGAGGAAGGAAAAATAGCCGCGGGCTACAAGGTAGGGAGAGAGAAGACCTACAAGACGGGGACGGGGAGCTGGTCCGAGCGACATGGAGAAAGGAGGTATGGGCGGGGGGGGGAACCACATCAGCGTGGGAAAGAGAGGGGGCCAGGGCAGGGGCAGCGAGGGCCCGGGATGCAGAATAGGGGCAACAGGGCCCCGGGGGCCTGGGACTCACCGCAGCTTTCACTCCCTGCACTGCTGGGAGAGTTTGCCAGCTCAGACGCTTCCTCCTCCTCCTCCTCCTCTCCTCCCTTCGCCTTCTGTAACTCCTGTCGCTTGGCTGTCCTCCACCTAAGAGGATACCGGGGTGTCTTACAGCTCGTACAAGACGAGGCTCCCTACACACGTAGCCTCGCTCGTGCGCCACACGGCCGCTTCCGGTGATGCGTGCAGACCCTGCACATTCGACTGCCCGTGTACGTCAGGTGCGGCGCACCCGGGAGCGACAGCGTCCACCGCTCACGTGGCCCTGTCCTTTCCTGGGCCTGTCGTTAGAAGCACACCTGGGAAAGAAGATCCTGGCCGGCTGCGACGGATTAGGACCGGAAAGCACGAGGGGAGCCCTCGGCGCACTCGCACGGTGGGCGCGAGGCAGCGGCCCCTCCCGGCAGCCAGGCGGTTGCAGGGACTCACCGCAAGGCCGGGCGCTCCTGCACGCGATCCGTTTCGCGAGCCCCGAGGCAGCCACGATTAATGAGCCCAATGACGCCCGCGCTGGGCCGGGGGTGGGCAGAGGCAGAAGTGGAAGCAGGGGACAGGGACGCCGGGCGCAGCAGCGCTGGCGTGGGCGGGAGAGCGGGGAACGGCGTGGGGAAGGGTCACTCGGGACGCCTGCTCCGCTAGCCCGGCCTAAGTGACGGCCGAGGACGCCTAAGCACCGCGTACGCCTAAAGAAACCCGCCGGCGTAGGGTGGCGGGAAGAACACCGGTACGCGACGACCGGCTGAAGCCGCCGCGCCCAGGCCCGGCTGACCGCTGCCACGGACTCCCGATCCCTCTGCCGCAGCAGGAGCTTGTTGCACAGGCACGCGTTCGTTTTGCGCGCGCACGTGCAAGCGTGACTCAGAACGCAGGCTGACGTCAGGCTACAAAAGCCGCCCGAACGCCCCGCCTGCATCGCATCTGCTTCGCTCGCAACAAGCGGGTCGTTTCCGAGGCATTTTCCCGGCTGCTCAGGCAGAGCACGCGCCGTCACGCGCTCGAGGCAGAGTCGGGCAGGCGGAACTCACGCGCCGCCGTTCGAGAGCGCGGCTCTGACCCGACGCCGCGGCAGCAACGCTCCCACCCGCACTGCTCGAGGTGCGCGAGGAACGAAGCTGGGGGCATCGTTTAGTCTCTGTGAGCAGTTCACTGCGAGGTGCAACCTTGAGGGGAGGAACAAGATAATCACAAGAGCAGCACCGCTCCGGAACCTTGAGGGAACTGTCCTAATTAACATCTAATTGACATCTAATTGGCATAATAGCAACCTGCCCCCGGGCGGGGAAAGCCCCCTCCTCGCTCAGCACGCCCGGGAAGAAAGAAGGACGCTGTGACTTTAAGCGGAGACGAGGCTGGCGAGAACCGAGGGGAACGAGGGCGACGGAGCCAGCTGTTGAAAACACCGGTAACTGCTGCGCGCAGCGTAGCCGCACGGTCCGAGTGTGGCCCGAGGGGTGCGAGCTCTGCGCGCAGCCGGAAGAAAAGCCAACACCCCGGCTCCGCGTGTCCGCCACCTGCCCGCGCACCGGCGGAAGAACCGTGGGTGGGACAACAGCACCGCCCCGCGGGGGCGGGGCCCGCCCCGGAAGCGGGCTGAGACCAGGCGGAGCGAGGCGCGCGCGCCGTGAGGCGTCTCTGCCTGCGCCTGCGCGTCGCCTCCCCCCCACCTCGGTCCTCCGGGAGAGGCGCCGCGAGGCTGTAGGGACGCGCGGCCGGCGGAGGCGCCGACCGCGCTCCCGGCGCCGCGCTCCCGCGGGGGCGGGAGGACTCCCATCCTCGCCGCGGGGCCCGGCCCTTCCTCGCTGCAGGCGGCTGCCTGCGGAACGGCCTTCGCGCCGCTCCTCAGCCGGCTCCCGCCGGCGGGCGGGCCCGGGCGGCGCCCCCGGGGCACCGCAGGGCCAGCGCCGGCCTCAGCCGCGCCTGCAGCCCGCTTCGAGCGTCGGGCCCGCAGCTGCAGCCCCTCGGGAACAAGCGGCCGCCCCCCCCCCCCCAACGGCACGGGAGCCCCTGCCCTGGGCCTGGGCCCGGCCCCACGGCGGAGGAACGCACCCGGGCGCGCAAAGCGGGCAGCGCAGGTTTGTTCCCTCGGGCGCACCGGGAGCTGCCGCCCAGGCTCGGTGCCCAACGGCGGCCGGGCGGAGGGGGAAGAGGGGAGAGGGAAGCGGGAGGAAGCGCAGAGGCGGGGAGAGAAGAGGCGAGGGACGGGGAGCCAGGCCCGGGGGGGGGGGTGGGAGGGGTGGGGCGGGAGTCGGACGTGGGTGTCGAGGCGGAGGAAGAGGGAGAACTGCAGCGCGGCGAGGGGGGAGATGGAGCGATAAAGAAGAGGGGGAGAGAGCCGGGGAGAGAGCTGGGAGGGACGGCGAGAACGAGCGGCGCCCGGCCTGGGAGCGGCGGGTACCGCGCCAGGGAGCCGGGTAGCGGGAGACAGAAAACTGCACGAGGGGACCAGAGCAGAAGGAATTGAGAAAAAAAGGGAGGGGGTGTGAAGGGACAGGAAGGCAGATAGAGGCAGTCATGGAAAGAGAAAGGGAAAAGGGACAAACACGGGAAAGAATTAAAAATTAGAGACCGTCAGCTGGACAGAGCCATAAAAATAGAAAGGGGACGGGCCGCAGAGTCAGGGCACTAAAAACCCGCCAAAGGGAGCGATGCGGAAGAGAAAAGAAAAAGCGACGGGCGGCAGGAAACATGGGGAAGAAAAACAAAAAACCGAAACCACGGGACAGGGAACCGGATAAATGGAGACGTAGAAATAAAACTTTAAAAGCGACGTGGTATGTGACAGGGCTACGTCAAGACTTTAAGGCCCCCCTCGCCCCCGCGACCTCCAGCCCCGGTTTGCTGGCCGAGCGCTGCGTCGCACGGTCGAGAACATCCCTTTGGGCAGCCGGGGGTCAGCTGTCCCAGCCGCGTCCCCTCCCAACCCCGCGCGCACCCCCGCTCTACTCGCTGGCGGGGCCGCGGGAGCAGCAGAACAGCCCTTGACGTCGCGCAAGCGCCGCTCGGCGCGACCCGGCGCGTGTCTCCGCGTCATCGACGCCGGGTGTCGGCACAAATCCAACACGTAGCCCCGCGCCAGCTACCGCAAAGAAAACTAACTCTACCTCCGAGCCCAAACTAGCGCGCGCGGGAATACAGTTTAAAAAGTTGAGCGCGGTACTAGAAACGCAGGAAGAAATTTAAGACTGGGGACAGGAAACCAGATGAAGAGAGACATAGAAGATTTAAAAAGCAGCGGGGTACGGGAAAGCAGTAAAAACTAGGGACAGCAAACCTCACAAATGTTGTCGAGAAAGAAAAATGGAATAAGCCATGGCATTAAGAAAAGACAAGAAACAATTAAAAAACCCCAAGGAGATGGTAAATAACAGAGCCACAAATGAAAATACAGTTCTAAAAGCGACAGGGTACACGACGGACAGGAATAAATTAAAAAATATGGATAGGGAGCTTGATAAAAGTAGACCTAGAACAGAAACTGAAAGAGCGAGAGGGCTCGGGACAGACAGGAATAAAAATAAAAATGACAGACAGTGAATTGGTTAAAGCGGACACGGAGAGAGAGCATGTAAAAAGCAGCCGGGTAAAGGAGAAGCTGGGGAGGGGGGGGGAAGGGGACAGAAAACTGGATAAAAGTTGATGTAAAAAGGAAATTTTGAAAGCCAAGGCATTAAGGAAAGGCAAGGAAAAAAAAGTAAAATAAGCGTAGGGTGATGGAGAGTGACATAGGAGGAAAATTATAAAAGCGGAAGCATTGAGGAAAAACAAGAAAAAGTTAAAAATGACAATAGACAGAAAAGTACAGAGAGACATAGGAAGAAAATTTCAAAAGCGCCGGGGTACAGCACGGACGAGAAACAAATAAAAAATATAGACAGCGAATTGGTTAAAGTAGACACGGAAAGAAAATTGTAGAAGCGATGGGGTACAGCGTAGATGGGAAAACAAAAAACGGGGACGGGGAGGTGGATAAACTTCGATGTAGAAAGAAAATTAATTTAAAACGCGACGGCTTTTAGCAAAGACGAGAATAAATTAAAAATAAGACTGTGGAAAAACAGACACACAAAAAAATGTAAAAAGCAACGGGGTACACGACACGGGAAAGAGTTAAAAGACACGGATGGGGAGCTCGACAAACGCAGACATGGGAACTTGAAGCAGCGCCAGGGTACGGGACAGACGGGGGAGAATTACAAAACGCAGGCAGCGAACCGCAGAAAAGTAGCCATCGAAACACAAGTTAAAATGGACGGAGTATGATATAGACAGGAAAAAAAAAAAAAAAGGCGGACAGGAAGCTAAACAAATGGAGACATAGAGAGAAAGTTATTAATGTGACTGGGTGTGGGACAGAGGAGGAGATTAAAAACAGGGGCAAGGAATCGGGTAGAGGGACGGAAGGACGTTTTAAGAAGCGACAGGCTACGAGAAAAGCAGGAAAGAATTAAAAAAACAGGAACAGGAATGAGGATAGAAGGAAATACTGAAACAAAATTTAAAAAGGGACAGGGTATACGGAAAAAAGGGAGGAGTTAAAAGTACGGGAAAGGGAAGCTGGATAAAGGGAATCGTTGATGGAGAAATTAGGTAGCGGTGGGGTGCAAGAAATACAAGGGGGGGGGTGGACAGGACACAGACCAAAAAAAAACCCCCAAACAAAAAAACAGAGAAAGGGAGCCGGGTAGAGGGAGATGTAGAAGAACTTTTAAAAAGCAACCGGGTACGAGAGACACGGACAGGAATTAAAACGCAGGGACGGGGAGACGGCCAGAGGACAAGGCAAAAAGGAAAAAGAAGTGGCGGTCAGGTACGAGAAAGACGGGAATATTAGACAAACAGGCAGACGGCTAGAAGGAACCGCAATGAGAAAATGTTAAAAGTAACGGGGTACAAGAACCACAGGAAATAATGAAAAAATAGGGACGGGGAGATGCATAGAAGGAAACACAGGAAGCAAGTTTTTTTCTTTTTTTCACCAAGATAGGGTGCAGGACAGAGGGAGGAAATAAAACACAGGGACAGGGTGCCGGAGGGAGGGAACTGTAACGCGAGAAATTAAAATGCAGCAGGGTGCAAGAAACACAGGAAAGTGTTAAAAAACAGGGAGAGGGAGCCGCAGAGAGGGAAACGTGGAAAAAAATTAATAGGTGAAACGGTACAGGGCAGAGTCGGCAGACGAGCAGTAAGTTTCGGGGAGCCGACACACAAGGGATTCTAAAGCAGTTCCAAAAGCTAATCCCAGGAAACCCAGGATTAAAGTTCTCAGTTTCATATTTCACGTCCAAAATATGTCGAACTTTGACAGAGATGACATCGTGTTTTCCTTAAACCAGCTGATTTCAAACTGCTGCACTGGGCGAGAACACCATAAACAGTTTAAGACGAACGGTCACGCTCCTAAGTAAAACAATAAACCCAGCGCACGGGATCCGTGCAGCCTCTGCTTTGGCCTTCGCCTCTCGCCATCCACCGCCAAGCTGCTGCCGCATCCTGCGCGCCACGCGTAGCAGGTTTCCAGCCACGGCCTGAAAGGTGGTAAGGGTAAAATACGAGAAAATGTGCCATTACGCTCTGTGGTTACGATTAATTCAGTTCCTGTTTTACAGTCCGGTTACGGAATGTGAGGTCGCTCGCAGGAAGCGTCGTGGCGGAAATCAGAGGGGTGCCGAGGCGGCCGGAGAGACGGCAGAAGGCTGGAGGGCACAGAGGTACTCGGGAGGGGACCTGAACGGAGCACAGGCGTCGTCGGGGAGGCGAGCAAGATGGAGGAGAGGACAGAAAGACCGCTCTGAGGAAGAGGGATGGCCCGAGGAGATGTTCTGACAAACCGAGAGGGGTACAAATCACGCTCCCGAGAGAAAAGCGTGCCAAGGAGACCCCGTAAAACCCCGGGATGGGGATGGGGGGGGGGGGGGGGCGGTGAGCGGGGGGGAAGGGAGACACGCCAGGGAAATCTGAAAAGCGACGGGGTGTGTGACAAACAGAAAGAATTGGAAAAGAATAGACATCTTGATAAAAGCAAACATAGAAAGAAAATTTAAAAAGAAAAAAAAGGGTATGAGGCAGGGAAGGAAAAAACTAACAAATAGGGAGAGAAGACCAGATAAAAGTAGACAAAAAACTATCAAAAGCGAAGGCGTTAAAGAAGGAGAAACTTGGCAATGGGGCAGCAGAAGAAATCAACAAAGGCAGAAAGCAAATTTAAGTAGTGACAGGGTATAGCAGAGACAGGAATGAAATAAAGACAGTGAACTGGATGAAAACAGATGGGGGAAAAAAATTCAGAAGTGATTTCACACAGGATAGGCAGGAAGTAATAAAAACGTAGGGTTAGCCATCTCCATAAAAGCAGACACAGAAAATGTAAAAAAACGATGAGGTAGAGGACAGACAGGAAAAGAGTAAATAATAGTGACAGAAAACCAGGTTAAAGTGAGCATAAAAACCTAAGTTCCTCACCGTTCCTGGAGGTATTTAAAAGGCGCGTGGATGTGGCACTTAAGGCCACGGTTTAGTGGTGGACTTGGCCGTGCTAGGTTTACGGCTGGGCCCGATGATCTTAAGTGTCTTCTCCGTCCTAAATTATTCTGTTATTCGAAAATGAAGACGTGAAGACGGGGGAAAAAAGTTAAAATAGGGAAAAAACCTGAATAGGCAAAGACATAGCAAGAAAATTTCACAAGCAACAGGGTATGGGACACACTAGAATGAGCTAAAAAAATGAAGCTGGTGAAGTGGATAAAAACAGACGAGGAAAGAAAATCTAAACGTGAGGGGGTACAGGAGAGACAGGAACCAACTGAAAAAAAGGGAGCTGCATCCTAATAAAAGTAGATTTAGAACGAACATGTTAGAAGCGGCAAGTTACAGGAAACGGGGAAAAAAAACGCAGGGATAGAAAATGAGATAAAAGTACACCGAGAAACAAAATTTCAAACCAAAAAGAACGATGACTAAAAAAATTGAAAAAAGGGGACGGTGAGCCGCATAAAAGTACACGCAGAAAGGAAATACAAAAAGCGGTGCCCTGAGGAAAAAATAAGAGAAAATAACTAATAAGTAACGACAGCGGACGAGATAAAAGTAGAAAATTTGAAAAGCAATGGGGATTAAGGACTTTTTAATTAAAGACAGCGATGGTGAACTAAAATGGAGATGTAGAAAGGAACCTGAAGAAGGGGTGGCACTAAGGAAAGACAAGAAATAATTGAAGATACAGACGTGGAAGGGCACAGAAAGTACATGTTAGAAGTGACAGGCAGTAGGGAAATAAAGGAAGAAACAGAAATAGGGACAGTGGAGTAAAACAGCTGTAGAGAGAAAATTTTAAATGCGATGACAATAAAGAAAAACCAGAAGAGAGAGACAGAAGATGGGATAAAAGTAGAAAATGTTAAAAGCAACAGGGATTAAAGAAATAAGGAAAAAATTGTGAAATAGGGACAGTAAACAGAGATGGAGAAAGAAAGTTTTAATAGCAAGGGCGCTAAGGAAAGACAAGAGCTAATTAAAAATGCAGACAAAGGGAAAAAAAGTAAGCCTGGCAAGAACATTTAAAAAGCAATAGGTGTTAGGGAAAGAAGGGAATAAAACATAAAAGAAACGGCAAACTTTTAAAAGAGTTGGAGAAAGAAAAATGAAAAAGCGAGGTGATGCAGAGAAGTGAGAGAAATTTAAACGCGGTAACATCACAGTGTCATTAAGCAGACATCTTCTGTTTCACTTCCCCCCTTTTCTATTACCCTTGTGAATTCTTTCGCAGTCCCTTATAACGTACCATTCTCCTCTGTCCGTCGATTAAAATACCTCCCTGTTGCGACTTCAGGTTTGACCTTACTCTTTTTCCAGGTAACACAGTCATCCCCATTCTTCTGACAACGCCATAGCGAACCTCGAATTACACAACACGTACATAAAACAAATAAGCTATC
Source organism: Phaethon aethereus (assembly GCF_964289735.1). Classification (NCBI taxonomy): domain Eukaryota; kingdom Metazoa; phylum Chordata; class Aves; order Phaethontiformes; family Phaethontidae; genus Phaethon; species Phaethon aethereus. Next base: position 41,947,073 of record NC_138583.1, on the reverse strand, counting down.
AACTAATACGAGTACAAGCAGCTCTCTGATCCATTTAAAATTTGGTAACCGAGAGGCTAATTTGCTCCGAACTTCTTCACAACCCCAAGAGGTGATGTAAATCTAAAGTTGTTCTTATCATGACCTACTCCGTAGTGGGGGTTGTTAAATAGAGAGGGGTTAACCGGAACCGGAACTCCTGTTAGAGAGAACGTCTGGCTAGACTCTCTAGGCACTTGCAATCGCTCTCGTTTAGAATTTCCTAATATTATTATGTATTTCTATAGATTATTTTCGCCTAACTGGGTGAGCTCTTCCCCTCGGTATTGGGATCGGTTACGGCCGCCCCAACAAAATTCCAAATGGACTTAAATTCTCTTTAGTTCCTGGTTTTACCCTGATTCGTAGTAGGGCTACAGTGGGAGCGCTTGGTACCAATGTAGATTGGCTTCTTGACTAAGTTTAGCTAGCTGTTGTTTAATTAAGTGATTCATTTTCTCCACTGGCCCACTTGCCTGAGGTCGGTTGCCGGTTTGTTCCTAAAATTTTACTAACTCGTTGCGCTATTTGCGCACAAAAATGAGCACCCCTATCAGAAGATATTACTGCTGGTACTGCAAATCTGGGAATAACTTTCGTTTAAGAGTACTCCTGTCACTTCCCCTAGCCTTATTAGCCCTACAAGGGAAAGCTGCTGGCCAGCCCGAAAAGGTATCTGTTAATACGAACAAATCCCGAACCCCCCCCCTTTCCCTGGGAGTTCAGAAAAGTCTATTTGCCAATGTTGACCTGGAACTTTCCCTTTACCGAGACTTCCAAATTTTACACGATTTCCCACCTTTGCATACTTCACAGTTATTAACCATGGTTTTTACAGTTTGAAACAAATTCCTGGCTACTCTTTGCTTCATAAGGGAATCATACGAGGCTTCAGTTGCCCAATGAGTCTGGTCGTGTTCTGCTTTTACCGGTTTCCGTACTATTCTAAAGGGAACTATTACTCTGTTACCTTTTAATTTTGCCCAACCCGATGATTCAACTTCTGCTTCCAAATCTTTAATTCATCTAAGATGCTTCTCATCACAGTCGACCGAGTCCGGCAGCGGCAAAGCTTTTTCAGGAATCAAACTTAACACCTCACCTTGTTCCACAGCTCTTTTTGCCTCATAATCTGCCGATTTATTCCCCACTTCCTGAGCAGCGTCACCCTCTTGGTGCCCCTTGCGGTGCATAAGCACAACCGCCGAAGGCGACTGTACCGCATCCAAAAGTCTTAGGATCACGTCAGCAAGCTTAATAGGTTTTCCTTGGGCGGTCAGAAGTCCCCGTTCCTTCTGGATAGCCCCACGGGCATGAACTACACCCAAGGTGTATTTTGAATTTGTCCGGGCGTTCGCTCGCAGTCCTTCAACAAGCTCTCACTAAAGCAATTCATTCGGCTCTTTGTGTGGATGTACCCTCAGGGAGTGACTTTGCTTCCACCACTCGCTCTGCGGTGGTCACGGCATACCCCGCCGTTCAAGCTCCATCCTTGGCCGACAGTGGGCACACTGATCTTTTGGGAGGGGTTTGACTTCCCCGAGACGGGGCACTTGGGCTACTTCTCATGGCTCCTCGCCTCCCATTAGTGGTGTTTCCCGGTGGGTTCCCAGAGGTTACCTGGCCCCTGCGGTGCGCAAAGCAGCCGCTGTAGTGCTGGCAATTGTTTTGCCCATTCCCCCCGCCCCCCGCCTGTCCCTATTCCGACACACTTGCCAAGCAGTCTCCAGCAATTTCTCTAAATCTCTCACATCTGTTCCTTGCACTTGCTCTAACTTTTTCTTGACATCATCCATCAGCTGTCCCAGAACCAGGAATATCAACTGACCCTTTCCCTCCTGAGAGGTAGGGTTTAAAGGAGTATATTTCTGCATCCCTTCTTTTAATCGGTTCAAAAAATCCATAGGGGATTCTTTTCTATCCATCTTGTTTAATTTCATACAATTTAGACCAATTTACTGATTTTGGGACAGCACTTCTTATTCCAGAAGCCATTTGTTCCCTGTACTGCAGTACTAAGTCCCGGGCTCCTGGCTGGTTAGGGCCCCGACCGGGACTGGTAATGGGAACATGGTTATCCGCTGTTCCCGGCAGAGTTCCAGCCAAAACCGGAGCCTGGCCTTGGGTGTCTGGCCACCCTCACAACACTCTGCTTTTCTGCCTCACTGAACACCGCATCCGACATTGCACGCACATCCTCGCAATCGGGGTCAAACAATCCTTTCATCTCCCATTCTGTCAACCTATAAACATCTTTGTCCAATGCTACAAGGCGAGCAACATCTTTTTTGCTTCCTATTTTGCTTTTTGTTTGTAACAGTTAACCAGACCTCCAAATGGGGACGCAGCCCCTCCAAACGGGGAAGTTAATCCCCTACCAAATGGGACACAAGTCCCCCAGAGGTACACCTGTAAGGTGCTAGCAAGCCGGTATACGCCGACCCGCGTGCACGTCTGCACGTCTTAAAGACTGTCCCAAACTGATCAATTGTTGCCAGTTCAGGATTTAAGGATGTCTTCTTGCCGGAGGGTCTTTGTCTGTCCCCGCGGTGATCCGACTGAGAACGGGGGTCTCTCCGGAAAAGATCTCCGGGGGTGAACCCAAGAGAGTCCTAGACTCATGGGGTCCCGCAGCCGAACAGAGGATGTCCCTCCCACCTGGGTCACCAAATGATTCACAAAAGTTACAGAAATTTAAACTCAGTAACATCAAAGTGTCATTAAGCAGACGCCTTTATTGCCGCGCCGGACGCCTGGGGGATATCTCCTCCCAACGCGCGCGCGCTGAAGCAAAACTTCATCCTTTATATACCTGAAAGACACGAATATTCACACGTGTCCTGAGAAATCTCCGCCTCCTCGCTTATCTGCCACATTTACGTAAGGCTGGCGTTGCAGAACTACACTACGCGTGCGTGGGGGTCTCGGGCGGTCGTCGGTGGTCGTTTGGGGAGTTAGCCCCCTCCTCCTTTTTCCCTTTTATGGTCACAGGTCTCCTGAGGATAGTTCCTTCTCCTTGGATGTTTTCCCCTTCTGTTCTTCAGCCAAGCGGTTCCTTCTTCTCATCCGTGTTTGAGCACTCCTGCTAGGATGTTTCTGTGCTGAAGGTGAAGATATCTCCTCTGCACTCATCAACTTCTCAGTCCTTGCTCTTAACTCTTCTCCTCTTGGTTCTCTCCACCCGTCTTCTCCGTTTCTGCTTGGGTTTTAGTTTTCATCAGGGCTGCTTTCCTCCTGATGAACTGTTTACATATAGGTACAGTGTTAGCACTGAGGCAAATACAGCCTAAGGACTATGAGAATAGGCCGTTAAACATAATGCCACGGTTGCTAGGCTAAAGAAGTCTATACTAAAGTTAAACTAATCACGAAATCAATAACCTTCCAGAAAGTACATCTCTTCAGAAATGTGCAAAACTGACAGTTGATTAGTTACACATGCGAAAACCTTGTAATTGTTTTAGATCCTTGTTTCAGAGGGCACTAAGGGAAGGGAAGAAGTCAGTTAAAAAATAAGGGTAGGCAAATAAGGACCGCGAATGAGAGAAAAGGCGGCAGAAAATTTTAAAAGCAATGGTGATTACGGCAAAAGGAAAAATATTAAGAGGCAGGGATGGCGAACTAAAACGGAGACGTAGATAGAAAATCTAAAAAGTGAAGCCACTAAGGGAATACCAGAAACAATCAAATACAAAGGGATACTGAAAAGTCGGTCAGAAAACCCTCTAACACTTAGTTTGAAGCTTTAGAAGGCGGGCGTTCCTTACAGCAGCGCTGGGCAGCACTGGGGATGGCTCCACCACGAGTGCTCCGACGGGTTAGTAAAGCACATCAGTTCATATGCAGAAAAGTCATTCGTGGTCATCAGATCCCCCGAGAAGGGCAGTCTTAACGGTGAGGAGTCCCCGGAATTCATTGACGTAGTCCAAGCATGCACAGTAAAATTAGGGTTAGGGTCTTTTCACCCACAGGTGGTCGTCCACAGTCTTCCTCACGCAGTCCGCCAGTTGAACCTGAGGCTTCCTTTGTCCATATCTAGTCATCGAATTAGCTCCTCGGTCTTTCGGCCTCAGGATGGCACAAGGAGGTCAATTTAACCCGGTACCAGTGATTTCCACGGGAAGCCTAAGGAGCTTGCTTTGCGTTATCCATGAGTTTACACGGGAAGCCTAAGGAGCTTGCTCAGGGTCTGTTTGATCTTGTCGGGCAAGAAGTGACATGTTTAAGGTCTCAGCCAGTGATTTTACTTAAAAGAGTAAGTAAAGACGGAGACGGGGAGATGGACAGGGAGACAGGGAGAAAAACAGCGATGGGCTTCGAGAGGGAGAGAGAGAAGAATTAAAAGATCCTGGCAGGGAGCCGGACAGGGCAAGACGGCAGAAGAAATGAAACTGCAGTGTGGCTCAGGGCTGACAAGGACGAAATTGCAAAACAGGGACAGGGAGCAGGATAGAGGGAGACAGAGGAAGAGAGAGACTTGTGCTGTGCTACAGGGCCGAGAAGCAAGACCTTGAACATCAGCAGATGTTCAGCCAGGCAGAGAGAGCCAGAGACTAGAGGACAGAGTGGGAGGAAGGCAAGCATGGTGGCTGGGAGCCGGACAGAGAGAGACTGCGAAAGAAAAGAGCAGCAACACGCTACATGGCAGAGAGGGAGGAATGGAAAAGCAGGGACAGGGAGCCAGACTGAGAGAGGCAGAGAAAAGAAAAATAGCCACGAGCTACAGAGCAGGGAGAGAGAGGGACGGGGAGCTGGTCAGAGTGAGATGGAAAAAGGAGGTATGGGGGGGGGGGGGACACGACGGACGGACGACCACATCAGCATGGGAAAGAGAGGGGGCCAGGGGAGGGGCAGCGAGGGCCCGGGATGCAGAATAGGGGCAACAGGGCCCCGGGGGCCTGGGACTCACCGCAGCTTTCACTCCCTGCACTGCTGGGAGAGGTTGCCAGCTCAGACGCTTCTTCCTCCTCCTCCTCCTCCTCTCCTCCCTTCGCCTTCTGTAACTCCTGTTGCTTGGCTGTCCTCCACCTAAGAGGATACCGGGGTGTCTTACAGCTCGTACAAGACAGGGCTCCCTACACACGTGGCCTTGCTCGTGCGCTACACGGCCGCCTTTGGTGACGTGTACAGACCCTGCATGTCGATGGTCTGGCCTGCTGCGGACTACGAAGAGGGATCCTACCTCACCTGGAGGGGCTGGCTCTCTCTTCCCTGCAGCGGGAGGCAGCTGCCGGCCAGCCGGCCTTCGGTTTCTTCTTCCTCTTTCCCGTTCTCTGGCCTCTCCAGCTCTGGCCGCGGCAGCTCCCGCCCAGGGCCGGCAAGCGCTCCGCCTGTCCCTTCCTGCAGCCGTGCCACAAGGCGAGCAAGGCCGGGCAGAGACAACCCACGCGAGCCCAAGGCGGGTGCAGTCAGCGGCATCCCCAGGGGAGGAACGGACACGCGCAGCCTCAGCGCAGCCCCTGGCAGAGGGAAAGAAGCAGCAGCGACCCTTATTACCGTAGTTCCGCCCCCGGCCGAAGCCTCTCCTTCTGCGGGGGCCGCCGGAGACGCCGCTCTGCCCCTGCACCGCTGCCAACGGCGCCCACTTTCACGGAGAACCCAGCGCACGCGAGGCCCAGCTTGCCGCCTCTGCAACAGGGCCCGGGGCCGGCCCGGGGCTACGGGACGGGCTTCAGGGGAGGGGCTGGAGCTGGGGGCACCTGCGCGGGGCCAGGAGAAGCGAGCGGGGGGGCCCTGGCGAGTTGGGAGGCGCCCGGCGTCTGCGCCTAGGGGGTGTCCGCCTCCTTCCCTCCTCCCAGCCCCCCGGTAACTCCCCGGGGCTGCCCCAACCCGGCTCGCCTCCAGCGGGCCGGCAGCCGGCCGCAGCGGGCGGCTCGAAGCTCCTCGCCCCGCCACCCGCGGGCGGCCGGCGCTCAGGAGACGCCCCCACACCCGCCCCAGGGGCTCGCTCGCCTCACCGGTGGCCCCGGCCCTTCACGCCCCGCCGGGAACGGGACTCCTCTGCGCCGCCATGCTGCTCCCGCGCGCCGCGCATGCGCCGCGCCGGAAGGGCGAGGGGCGGCGCGCGAACGCCGGGCTGCAGGAGCAGCAAGTACCCGGCGGCGGTGCCGCATTTTGCAGGGCGAGCACCCGCCCACGCTGCGCACATGGGGCCGCAACGGCGCGTCCTTACCAGGAAGTAGCAAAGAGCGCGCAGGGACCGCAGATCGGCATCGCGGTTACCGGCGGCCGGCAGCGTGGGTCGCTTAGGCGCCGCAGCGAGCTTCCGAGCCACCGCCAGGTGCCCCACCGCGCATGCGCGGCTTCGGACCGGTGCTCCGGCACCGCGCCGCGCATGCGCTGCTGTCCAGCTCACCAGCGCGCATGCGCGCCTTCCAAAATTGCGCCCATCGCGCATGCGCGGCTTCCGACCTATCGCGAGGCACCAACAGCGCATGCGCAGCTTCTGAGCGACGAGGTGCTGCAGCGCGCATGCGCGACTGACGAGTTCCGCGAAGTTCCCCAGCGCGCATGCGCGGATTTGGACCTGCTGCGACGCACCCGTCGCGCATGCGCGACACCAGGGCGGTGGCGAGGGGCGCCACCACGCATGCGCGTTTGCCAGCCGCGGCGAGGTGCCACCGCGCATGCGCGGATTCGGGGTGTGGCGTCGGGCGCCGTCGCAGATGCGCGTTTGCCAGATGGAGCGAGGTGCCCAGGACGAGCGCAGCGAGGCCCGCCACAGCGCATGCGCGGCTTCCGAGCCACCGCGAGACAGCCCACAGCGCATGCGCGGCTTGTGAGCTACGAGGCGCTTCACCGCGCATGCGCGACTGCCGAGCTCCGCGAAGCTCCCCAGCGCGCATGCGCGGCTTTGGACCTGCCGCAATGCACCCACCGCGCATCCGAGCGCCGGCGAGGCGTGCCACGACGCATGCGCATTTACCAGCCGCTGCATGGTACCCAGCGCGCATGCGCAGCTTCCGAGCGCCGGCGAGTCGCGCGATAGCGCATGCGTGTTTGCTAGCTGCCGCGAGGCGCGGTAGCGCGCATGCGCGAGGGTCGAGCTCCGTGAAGTGAAGCTCCGTGAAGCTCCACTCACCGCGCATGCGCAACTCCGGAGCGGAGACGAGGCGCGCCAGCACGCATGCGCGTTTGCCAGCAGCGGCGAGGTGCCACCGCGCATGCGCGGCTTCGGGCTGTGGCGTCGCGCGCCCCTGCACATGCGTCTTTGCCAGATGCGGCGGGGTTCCTAAGGCGCATGCGCGAGTTTCGGGCGCAGCGAGGCGCGCCACAGCGCATGCGCGGCTTCCGAGCGACGAGGCGCTGCACAGCGCATGCGCGACAGCCGAGTGCGAGTGAGGCTCGCCAGCGCGCATGCGCGTTTGCCAGCCGTGGCGAGGTGCCCGGCGCGCATGCGCTGCTTCGGCCTGTGGCGTCGCGCGCCGCTGCACATGCGCATTTGCCAGCCTCGGCGAGGTGCCCAACGCGCATGCGCCGTTTTCGAGCTGCCGCACTGCACCCACCGCGCATGCGCGACTCCTAAGCGGCGGCGAGGCGCGTCAGTACGCATGCGCGTTTTCGAGCCGTGGCGTCGTACCCAGCGCGCATGCGCGGCTTCCGAGCGCCGGCGAGTCGCGCGCTGCTGCACATGCGCGTTTGCCAGATGCAGCGAGGTTCCCAAGGCGCATGCGCGAGGGTCGGGCGCAGCGAGGCACGCCACAGCGCATGCGCGGCTTCCGAGCCACCGCGAGGCGCTGCACAGCGCATGCACGTCTTCCGAGCGCCGGCGAGTCGCGCCATAGCGCATGCGCGTTTGCCAGCCGCGGCGAGGTGCCCGGCGCGCATGCGCGGCTTCGGGCCGTGGCGTCGCGCGCCGGTGCACATGCGCGTTTGCCAGCTGCGGCGAGGCGCGCCACCCCGCATGCGCGGCTGCCGACTTGCAGTACCCAAGTTCGGCCACAGGGAGGTAGCACCGAGCGCGAGGAGGAGGCGCGCCACGACGCATGCCTGGGTGACCAGGTCGCAAAACCTACATCTCCCGGCATGCACTGGCAAGCACAGCATGGCCGCTCGCCAGCCCGCCCCCCGCTGCCACCAAGACTACCCTTCCCGCCACGCGTCAGGGAAGAAGGGCCATGTTTAGGGTCTCAGCCAGTGATTGTCTGATAATTAGTCCTTTCAAAAGACACTGAAGGAAAAAAATAGGCATAGAAAGCATATTTTAAAAGTAAGAGGAATTAGGGACAGAAAGGGAAAAACTAAGAAAAAATGACAGGAAACTAAAACAGATGTAGGGAAAGAATTTTCCAAGCGAGGGACCTCAGGAAAGGTAAGAAACTAATTAAAAAATAAAGGCAGTGAGCAGAATAAAATGTAAGAAGCAAATGGGACCGGGGAACTAAGGAAAAAATTAACTAATGGCAACATTCAACTTAAACGGAGAAGTAGAAAAAATTTTTTGAAGCAATGGCACTAAGGGAAAACAAGAAAAAGTAATTTTGAACTAAATCCCGGAAGTCCTCCGGCATCGGCGATACATACCTCCAGGGCTCTATAGAGCGGCGCTATGGACCACTAAGACGGCTTTCCAGCGGCTAGAGTTTCGGCAGAAACTGCGGAAGTCCTCCCGGATGACTGACACATACCTCCGGGGCGGCTAGAGAGGCACTCAGGGCCATAGAGATGGCGGGTCGCCGCCTAGAGTGTCGCCGCCGAGTGCGGAAGTCCTCCCGGGTCACAGAGAAAGACCTCCGGGACGGCTAGAGAGGCACTCCGGGCCATCGAGACGGAGGATCGCCGGCCACAGCGTCGCCTCCGAGTGCGGAAGTCCTCCCAGGTCACGGGGACAGACCTCCGGGACGGCTAGAGAGGCACTCCGGGCCATAGAGACGGCAGGTCGCCGGCCACAGCGTCGCCTCCGAGTCAGGAAGTCCTCCCGGGTCATAGAGAAAGGCCTCCGGGACGGCTGGAGGCAGTCCGGGCCATAGAGACAGCGGGTCGCCGACTACAGAGTCGCCTCCGAGTACGGAAGTCCTCCCGGGTCCTAGAGACACACCTCCGGGGCGGCTACAGGGGCACTCGGGCCATAGAGACGGCGGCCGCACGCCTAGCGACTCGCCCCCAAGCCCAAAAGTCCTCCCGGATCACGGGCGCATACCTCCGGGAAGGCGCCAGACTGCCCTTCTGGTCAGAGAGAGGTACTTCTGCCGGTCGGACAGCCACGTCCGCTCCCGGGAGCGCTCCAGAAACCGAGACTCATGGCTGGGCCACAGAGCTCTGCTTCCACAGCGGCAGCTGGACTGCTTCTAGCCACCAGCCACATCTTCCCTCTGATACCACCTGCCGACGACCCACCTCCTCACCGCGCTCCGCTCGTCACCTCCGTTCCTCTTGCGAGAGCTGCGACTTCGACAAAACGAGTCCAAAGGCGGCTTACGGAGCTAAAAGCGTGCTGTGGGGAACGTCTAAGACCTTGGGTGCCATCGTGACGGTAGCAGCGGGGTTCCGAGAGGCACAAGGAGGCTCAAGGACACGACGACATAGCCCAGAGGGGATGTGAACAGTCTACAGCTGTCCTCACGCGACTCGGGACTGAACAGAGGCGTCCTAGCTAGCCTCGAGAACAAGATGAGTGTTCTGGAGTTGAAAGATGGCATCAAGAAAGGGTTTTTGGGAAGGGAGAAGGGCGCAAAGTGCGCTACAGAGCCAAAAGAGGGTTGCGGGGGGGGGGGGGGATTGGGGGGTGCCGCAAACGTAAAAAGTGATGGGGTACACGATAGCCAGGAAAAATAAAAAAAGGCGATACGCAGCCTGATAAGTTTTCCTTCTATGTCTACTTTGAAGTGACTGGGTACAGGAAAGACGGGAAAAACTTAAAAAATAAGCGACAGTGAACTGGAACCGAGAAATACAATGGAAATTTAGAAGCGGCGGCACACAGGACAGAGCAGAAAAAATTAAAAGATAAGGACAGCAAACAGGACAAAAGTAGTTTTAAATTTTATTTCTATGGCTAACAGAGGAGAGGAAACAAAATAAATGGAGTCACAGAGAGAAAACTGTTAAAGCGACAGGGTACAGGACAGAAAGGGAGGAATTACAAAGTAGGGACAGGGAGTCGGGTGGAGGGAGACGTAGGAAAATAACAGAAAGCGATAGGCTACAAGAAACGTGGGAAGGAATCAAAACATAGGAGCAGGTACCAGAATAAAAGGAAACACTGAAAGAAAAATTTAAAAGCAACAGGGTATATGGAAGAAAGGGAGGAATTAGAATTTAGGGAAATGGAGCTGGATAAAGGGAATTGTTGAAAGAGAGACTAAGTAGCAATGAATTACAAGAAGTCTAGAGAAGAGTTAAAAAACTGAAGGCAGGTAGCCGGATAGAGGGAGATGAGAAGGAACTTTGAAAAGCAACTGAGTACAAGGAACATAGACAAGGATTAAAACACAGGGGACAGGGAGATGGACAGAAGACAACACAGAAAGAAAATCTGAATTGTCATCGGGGATAAGAAACACAGGAATATTAAAAAAAAAAAAAACCACAACAACAACAACAACACAGGGACAGGGAGATGGGACAGAAGGAAACACAGGAAGAAAATCTTTTAAGTGGCGGGGTACAAGACAGAGGGAGGAATTAAAAAAAACTGAGACAGGCTCCTGGCGAGAGGGAACTGTAGAATGAGAAATTAAAATGCAACAGGGTACAAGAAACACGGGAAAGCCTTAAAAAGCAGGGAGACGGAGCCACGGAGAAGGAAACACGGAAAAAAAATTAATAGGGGAAATGGTACAGGGCAGAGTCAGCAGAAGAGCAACAAGTTTCGGGGAGCCAGGCAGGTAGGTGGGCCAGCAGAGAGGGAGACGGAGGCAGGGACAGGCAGGGAGGCAGGCAGAGGGCTGGGGCAGGGCGGCAGAGGCGGACCGGGACACACGCGAGCATCCTGGTTTCAGCTGGGATAGAGTTAATTTTCTTCACAGACACCAGTGCGAGACGAGCTGTGGAGAGCAACAGCTCAAAACATCAGCATGTGAAGTACCCAAGGACAGCCCAGCTTCTCATGCTGGCCGGCCAGCGAGGAGGCTGGAGGTGCACGGGAAGCTGGGAGGGGACACAGCCAGGACAGCACACCCAAACTGGCCAAAGGGATACGATGTCGTGCTCGGTATATAAATTCGGGGGGGGGGGGGGGGGGAAGAAGGGGGAAGTGGCACACGTTCGGAGTGACAGCATCTTGTCTTCCCAAGCGACCGTCACGCGTGATGGAGCCCCGCTTTCTGGAGATGGCTGAACACCCGCCTGCCGACGGGGAGTGGTGAATGAATTCCTCATTTTGCTCTGCTTGCATGCGCGGCTTTGCTTCACCCGCTAAACTGTCTTTATCTCCACCCACGAGGTTCCTCACTTTCACCCTTCCCATTCTCTCCCCCATCCCGCTGGCAGGGAGCGAGCGGCTGCCTGGGCCTTCGTTGCTGCCTGGGGTTAGACCACGACACTTTGCTGGTATAGCTGTGTCAATGTCCAGATTTCTGGACAAGGAACAAAGGGACTAAGCGGGGGGTGATACTCCTCTGCTGCCTGTGGATGAAGTTAAACAATGGGCAACCAGGAAATCCATGGGAGAAGAAGATGCATTTTGAATTATTACCAAAAAACCTGTTCAGATTGCAAATAAGGCGAGCTGCTGGGTTTGTATTCGTTTTCCAGAACGCTCAAACCAAAGGCTCCCGCTAATCGGAGTCCTGGTACCGACTGATATTTCCTCACGGAGTGGTTTGTGGAAAAATGTAACGTGGAGTGCCAACAACGCTGAAAATCGGGAATGGGAAATGGAAATTACAATTTCCACCAAAAATTATGCAGGTTGCCTAACGATACATCCCAGAGGTAACCATTCGGCGGGGACGTGCCCGTAAGGCCTCGCCACCAAACTGCTTTGGAACTTGCATTCTAGGAGCCATAGTTCCAAATAGCGCAATAATCGAGAAACTAGAGTCTCGAGCGTGACTAAGAACCTACCGCGCGAGAAATAAAAGAAACGGAAATAACCCACGATTGACAGACCCGCAGGATTTCGCTCCTTCGCGAGGTGGCTTACTCCCTGGCGAGGAGGTAGCGAATTAGAAAAAGCTATAATAAATACTTCAGCCGCAAGCGAGAAAATCGGAAGCGAGACCTGTGACGCTATAAAGGCCCTGTCTGACGCTCACTTCCCAAGGAGGGATGGGCACAATTTTAAATACGAGCTCCTGCGTCCACGTGGATCCAAGCGACAGAATCTCTCCAGACCTAGAAGACATACGGAAACAGACTAAAATGCTCCACGAGATACAAAGGCATGACTCACCTCATGGATTTGCGGAAACATTTAAATGGTGAATTTCCTGGTTCCCTGATCTGAGCCTATGGCTAAAGAAGTTATTGAGCAGTATAATCATCGCCGCCTTAACTTTTGTAGGGATCTGTGTAATAACACAGGGAGGTAGGGTTATGAGAAGATGAGACTCGTACAAGAGAAACTACAGCGAAGTTCCTCTTCCACAGTCTCAAAGGGAGGAAACGTAGAGCGACTAAAGCTGCGTGTCCCGGTTAGCGCCTGGGGGACAGTGACGCTGCTTAACAGAGGCCTGGCTGCTTCGTGTAAACTCGCCCGCCTCGCTCATCACCAGCCTCCGGAGGAAAACCGAAAAGAGGCACTTCAGGGACGGGCAAAGGGAGACATCCTGCTACAAGGCAGGTAACAAGGACAGAAGAATGTCGCTGGTACGAAGTCAGCGGAACCCATGGCGACCGGGATGAAGGTAAAGGCGGCAGGGGGAGATCGCGACCACCGACTCCACGGAGGGACCGTGCAGATTGCCTCCCCGGCTGCCGACTGACAGAGCAAGCGAAGCTCATTTCAATATACCTGAGCAGGAGCAACTGATAGGGTAATCACTAGCCAGGGCATGTAAATTTGGGCGGGTTTTCCACTGTCTTTACTAAACACCTAAAAAGAGACACACGCGGTCGCTCCTCCGTGCGGCGTGCCAGCTTTGGGGAATTGCCACCCGGCACCCAGCTTTGCGCAAACGCTTTGACGTAAATAAATGTCTCGGCTCTGTGTGCAAGACTGGCTGATGGCACACCGGGTACCGGGCCTGACTGTGGGACAACCCAGGGAGCTGGAAAAAAAAAAAAAAAAAAAAAAGAGAGAGCTGGAGAGCAAGAACAGCAGCGATGAGCACGGAAAGAAGGGGGGTGGGGGGAGTCCAAAGCAGGGTCATCAGGGAGCCAGAGACTGAGAAGGAGAACGGACAAAAGCGACAGGCGCTGCAGGGGCGAGAGGGAGGAATGGATGAGCAGGGACAGCCAGCCAGCCAGCCAGCGACGGAGAAAGGCAAGAGACCACACGGGCGACAGCGCGGAGAGGGAGGAATTAAAAGTGAGGGACGGGGAGCTGGGAGAGCAGAGGCGGAGAAAGAAACGGCATCACAACGTGCTACGGGGCCAAGAAGGAAGAAACGGGGACAGGGAGCCAGACAAAGAGAGCCAGGGCAAGAAAAAGTACAGACAGAGAGAGAGGAACGGCAAAATGGGGTTCCGGAGCCAGGCAGAGAGAGAGATGGTGAAAGAAAACAATAGCGACGGGCTACAGGGAGGAGAGGAAGGAGTGACAAGATAGGGACGAGGAGCCGGACGCAGAGAGAACCGTGCCTCTGTGCTCTGAAGGAGAGGCCTGTCTGGAAATGGAAAGTGCAGACACTAAATCTAATAAAATAACAGAGAAGATGACATAGATGAGACATGACCAAAATGTAACATACACTACCCTGCGCTGTCAGCTGCTGTAGCCCAGCATCTAATGGCAGGCTCACTTTCTATTTTCCAAGGAGAGTACCACAAAAATGTAACTTTCAGATTATACAAGTGTTTGATCAGGCTATACAAAAAAGGTAACGAAAATTGCCTTACAGATCTACGTGAATACGTGACAGCAGCTGGAAACTGCTAGACTAAAAACACTCAGCCTTACAAGTCCACAGAAAAACATTAGGTCTTGTAAATAATCCATTTACAAAGACGTTGCGGTGCTGTGTTGGCATCAGCATGTCACCCACAGCGGCTTGCTTTCTTTCCAGGTTTAAGGAATTCATGCGTTTGGGGGGGTTAAATTTGGTGGGGGTTTGTGAAGAAGGAAGTTCTTTAGCTCTGCTTACGTCTTAATTCTGGCATTCCAGTGCAAGTCGTAACAGCTTTGTCTTTCAGTGCGTTAAGCCTCGGCATCGATTTCCACAATGACGTAACCAGCTCCATCCTAGTACTTTCCACTCCCTTTCTAGCACAGGACTGTGCCACCTGTCACACGACACATAAGGGATTCTAAAACAATTCCAAGAGCTAATCCCAGGAAACCCAAGATTAAAGCTCCTGTTTTCCTATTTCACGTCCAAAATATTTAGAACTTTGACAGAGATGACATCATGTTTTCCTTAAAACAGCTGATTTCAAAATGCTGCGCTGGGCGAGAACACCATAAACAGTTTAAGACGAACGGCCACGCTCCTAAGTAAAACAATAAATCCGGCGCACAGGATCTGCGCAGCCTCTGCTTTGGCCTTCGCCTCTCGCCACCCACCACCAAAGCTGCTGCCGCATCCTGTGCGCCACGGGTAGAAGGTTTCAAACCACGGCCTGGAAGGCGGTAAGAGTAAAATAAGAGAAAATGTGCCATTACGCTCTGCAGTTATGATTAATTTACTTCCTGGTTTACAGTCTGGTTATGGAGTAAGGCTGCAGACTTTAGATCAAGTATTTGCCATTCAATATGCCAAACGTATAAAAAAGCCTGGTCCTTTAGAAAGGGGCACAAAGCTAATTCACAACCACCACATGAAGGACAGAAATAGAAATAGTAATATTAAAAAAAAAAAAAGGACACTAATTAGCTTCATTATTTTAGACAGGTAACTATCTCAGCCCCTTGATGGTCAGTCCTGGCAACAAATGCATCTGTTACAACCAGACACACGCATGCTTTCCCTCCTCTCCCTACCACTCGATTTTAGATAAAAATAGCCTTTGAAACTATCGGGTCTGCTCCAGCAACAGAAACCAAAGGTTATTAACTGCTACAGTGTGCTGTAACGGTCGTAGATTTGATGTGTTTTCCTGGAAACAAAAGCTGAATGCAGAAACCACTCAAAGACCCAAGCACAGAAAATGAGCTAGGATCCTGGCGTACAAGCTGGTGTAGCCAGAAACGCTACAGAAGAGAAGGCTAACTGGAAAGTCCTCACTCTGCAAATGCTTACACGCTTACCAATCCATTACTTGAATCCACTAGCTTCGGATACAGTAAAGCCTGCGAGAGTAAACGTCGCCGTCTGCTTGGTAGATTCACCCGTGACTCCGTTCACTGCATACTCAATATTCTCCCTTCCTGTCAAAAGGAATCCGTTTACCAAACGAAGCTCACATCGTCCACGGTCACTTTTATGGGGAAACTGGCATAAAAAAGATTTGTCCCTAGGGTGGAAGAGGGAAAATGTTGTGTGGCCAAAAGAACAAGCCCAGGATTCAAACGCAAGTCCACTCACGCCCTAAGAAGTTAAGACTTCCTCTCCTATAACAATTCCCCACACAGAGCTCTAGAGAACGAGAACCTTGTTTTGCTAGTTCTTGGATTTTGCCCACAGTCAGGAACAAAAAAAAAAAAAAAGCTCCTCAAGGTTAACCCACAGACACATCATTCTACAGCTGACAAGACACTAGGTGTTTGAGGAGGTAGGGGGTGATGAGGAGTTTGGGTTTGGCTTGAATTTTTTTTTTACAGCCCAATTTCAGGTACAAATTAAGGGAAAAAAAAAAAAAGGAAACATAGCAACACAGACACACATAAAACTTCCCTCAGGTTTGGTTCCTTCCACAGTAGTCATCATGCATTCAAAACGAAGGTGCATCGCTGTGCAAAGCAACGTGCCACTTCTCCGCATTATTCATCACAGGCGACGCAGAAGTTCAAATTCAACGCACGAGTTCTGCAAGGACGCAAAAGGGGACAACACACGCCATCTAGTTTCCTGCCCACTGAGAAACTGGAAAGCAGACCAAAAAAGGCAAGACATACAGAAAAGGATCCACGGCATTAAGAACTCTGTTATCCTGGTGAATATTGGTAACTATTGCTTGGATTTCTTTGTAAAAAGAAACACAAAGGAAATAGACTATGATCAACGAGAATTAAGCCAGCAGGGTACAAACCCAAACCCACCCAACAAATACACAACTTGAACTCCTCCAAAATAGCTTCCGACCATTTCTTTCGAAGAAAAATAATAGGGAACATGCAGTTACTGGAGACCTCAATATTGATGTCTTTCTGCGACTCTCTCCACCTACATTTGGGGAGAAGACTATAAAACAAGTTCACAGCGCATGAGGTCCTTTAAACTAAAAATGGATTAAACTTATGAAAAGTATTGTACTTTCAGAGCTCCCCTTTTTCTCTTTCCATTAACACAGGACCCACAGAAGCAAGTCTAAAAAACTTGTGGAAAATTAATTACGTGAAGTGTGAAAAGAGCCCAGAATCTCTCCATTTTAAACCTACCTCAGGCAAAAGATTCTGCCAGCAGCTTTTCCACATTTTCCAGGGATTTTCCTGCTTTCCGTGCTTCTGATGGTGGGGGAAGCTACCATGCTTGTATAACCTTCGAAGCTGTTGGCACTTCTGCAAAACACGAAACATTCCTACACACCCTCTATGCAACAGGGAAGATTTTACAGACGTCCCTCTGTCGGTACCCACAATGCCATCCTTCTCTCAAAACTGGTAACCAAGGAGCGAAGGTTTTGTACACTTTTACCTTTACCTGAACTCTACTGCATAAATAGGAGGTCTTTCTTAAAGTGCTGCAAACTCCTCTTCATCTTCTGGGCTTGCTCGGTATGGATATACACCACGTTTTAATCAGGCCTTGCTACCTAGCAATTCCAGACGCTTCCTAGCTCAGAGCTTGACAAACGCACATACTCTGAACACTGCAGATGTCAAGTTTGGTGTGCAGAAGCTTGGCTGCTAAAAGGAGTCCGGCGTGACAGGCCACAATTTAAGCGTAACAGAAGATGGCCAAATCTGTTCTGAAAGTACTACAGTTTTTTACATCGCCGCAAGTCATAAAAGCGTTGGTATTTCCTTCAGTGCTCAGCAATTTACAACAAATGATTACGGATGGACAACAAAAGAAAAAAACAAACCACAACCACCACAAAAAATTCTCTCCTAAGCTTCTTGATGACAACAGAAATCCAAAAAACACAGCGTGCCCTAACAAGCCCTGAACTCACAAACAAAGCAAAGAACGAAATGATCTGCAGTATAAAAATCTCATTTTTTATGCCAGTCCCATGATTACAGCAGGCACTATTTGGGATAGAAAAACGCTTGGAGTTTGCCTACTGATCGGTCTTCCATAGCTTTCAGGGAAACTTTCAAGGAGAAGCAACAGTCTAACTCATCACCAAACCACCACTGCTGTAGCAAGCCATCCTTTCTAAACCTCTCACACAGAACGCGTGATTTTTACCCCGGATACACGTATTCATAAGCTCTACACACACACCCCCCCCGCCCCCGCTGTGGGCAGGACCAGATGTTTTCCAAACACAGGCAGGCAACCGGGAACACGGAGGATTCGCTGGGATTGCTACAGCTGCTGAGCTAAGCGAGAAACACCCTTGATCACCATTTCCCCCAGGTGGTTTGTCACTGCAGCACCACTTGCGCCGACTTCGTCTAACCAGGTTCTGTGGCGAGTGGTAGGATTGGGTGGGGAAGGGGGAAAAGGCGGGGAAGGGGGAGCTGATGTAAAGGAAGATTGAGACTTTGCCTTAACATTAAAAAAAACAAAAAGCCCAAAGCATCACAGAGTCTTTTTACTCCTCCAGATAAGAAGGTAAGAAAGAAAGATTCTGTGAGCCTGGTTTGGACCTAGGTTACTGTTATTTCACCTGCGAGCTTCCAACTGCCCCTTAGGAGACAGCAGGACCCCATCACCCAGCTTGGTTACACAAGCGAAACCCATGTCAGAGGCCCAAAACTCCTGCAAGGATTTAGCCAATGAGGCACCTGGAGCCAGAATATTTCACAGGTGGTGAGACAACCTCCAAGTAACTAACTAATCCTTAATGCTTTCACAATACTGAAATCATTCCTACCATTGTATGGACCATGACATTTCACCAACCAACATAAAAATGGCAGGGGAGCACTTGCCAGGTGTAATTACCTTCTAATGTAGCTTTTTCCAAAGCAGAAGTCTTCACCCTGACTGCAACAAGCTCACCTGCCGCGTAAAACTTTCCAGTGCACACATATAAACAAGTCATGGCCTTTTTTTTAACTGCAGACATCAAAAAGCAAAACTGAAACAAATGTGCCCTCCTGCTACAGACATAGTGCAAAGAAAGTGAACGTCAGACCTTCCAAAAAACAGGTGTAAGACGACTTGAACAGTAGCCACTAACAGATTTCCTGTAATCTAGTTCTCAGAAACACCTCAAACTTTTGAGTTGAAACACAAAACTTCCAGGAACTTGCAAGTTTTAGCCCACAAGAATGGGTGACACTTCACAAAGTTTCAAGACACTGAAAACTTTTTTTTTTTTTTTTAAATCGGAAAGGCTGGGCAAACTTAGAAACTAAGAGCAACGCACAGGCTGCTGTCACAATATTTGAACACCTACAGCAGAAGAGCTCATCCTTTCAGAGGAAAACACTGTTCTACCGAGTACACCACATAGGGCATAAAATTTAAATAAGCCTTAAATAAGAACTAGTCCTTTAAAAGGAAGAACGAAATGCATGGAGAGAAAAATAAAACCTCACCGGCCCAGTCAAAATACTCATCTTACCTTTCTCCTTAGTATTACCTTGCTGACAGCACATTACCCCAACACTGCAAGGAAGAGAAATTAGATGTCACTGTACAGAGAAAACTATGGAAAAAACCCAACCCCTAACCTGTAAAGAATTCATGTCCAACAAAGGAACCGGTGAACTGCCCACAATTTTTCCACTAAACTTTGGATTTGCAGAGCTGCCCATCTCTTCAGGATTTCAACTCACTTCAGTGGAACCTGCAGGTGCTTAGAGCCCTAGAACAAACCAGCTCTTTTGTCCACATTATATTGGAATCGGAGCTGCAGTAGGGACTCCATAGTACCTGACTTTGCCTCTAAACCGAGAGGCCTTGAAAGCAATCGCTCAGAAATTACTAAATTTAAAATAGCTGTAACACCAACTGGCTGCACAGAACAGCTCACAAATGGTATTTCAGTTCATACCTTCAGGAAGACGACATCTGTCTGTCTGCAGCAGAGACACAACCTGTGTCGGAGAAGCGCGTACCATATACTGTTCGCGTTGCCAGAAACTCATCTAGAACAACAAGAGCTCTAGGTTTTCAAAGTTCTCCAGAAACTAAAGAGATCAGGCACTTTTCTTTAAAATAAACAGACACTTCTGAAAAAAAAAGCATTAGCAATTATATAAAACTTACAGGCAGATATGAAACGTGCCCCAGAGCACAGCATTGCTGAATTACGTCTTTCCAAAGTTATTCTACGAGCTGAACTTTCCTACACACGTAGCCTCGCTCGTGCACTACACGGCCGCCTTTGGTGACGCGTACAGACCCTGCATGTCGATGGCCTGGCCTGCTGCGGACTACGAAGAGGGATCCTACCTCACCCGGAGGGGCTGGCTCTCTCTTCCCTGCAGCGGGAGGCAGCTGCCGCCCGGCCGGCCTTCGGTTTCTTCTTCCTCTTTCCTGTTCTCTGGCCTCTCCAGCTCTGGCCGCGGCAGCTCCCGCCCAGGGCCAGCAAGCGCTCCGCCTGTCCCTTCCTGCAGCCGTGCCACGAGGAGAGCGAGGCCGGGCAGAGACAACCCACGCGAGCCCGAGGCGGGTGCGGTCAGCGGCATCCCCAGGGGTGGAACGGACACGCGGAGCCTCAGCGCGGCCCCCGGCAGAGGGAAAGAAGCAGCAGCGACCCTTATTACCGTAGTTCCCCCCCTGGCCGAAGCCTCTCCTTCCGCGGGGGCCGCCGGAGACGCCGCTCTGCCCCTGCACCGCCGCCAACGGCGCCCACTTTCACGGAGAACCCAGCGCACGCGAGGCCCGGCTTGCCGCCTCTGCGACAGGGCCCGGGGCCGGCCCGGGGCTACGGGACGGGCTTCAGGGGAGGGGCTGGAGCTGGGGGCAGCTGCGCGGGGCCAGGAGAAGCGAGCGGGGGGGCTCTGGCGAGTTGGGAGGCGCCTGGCGTCTGCGCCTAGGGGGTGTCCGCCTCCTTCCCTCCTCCCAGCCCCCCGGTAACTCCCCGGGGCTGCCCCGACCCGGCTCGCCTCCAGCGGGCCGGCAGCCGGCCGCAGCGGGCGGCTCGAAGCTCCTCGCCCCGCCACCCGCGGACGGCCAGCGCGCAGGAGACGCCCCCGCACCCGCCCAAGGGGCTCGTTCGCCTCACCGGTGGCCCCGGCCTTCACGCCCCGCCGGGAACGGGACACCACTGTGCCACCACGTTGCTCCCGCGCGCCGCGCATGCGCCTGACGCCGACAGCGCGCCGGAGGGGCGAGGGACGGCGCGCGAACGCCGGACTGCAGTACTGGCTGCGGCCACGAGGCGGCGCCAGCAGCAGCGCGCACCCGCCTCACGGCCCGTGCCCAGAGGCCGCACCGGCGCGGCCGTTCCGCGCTCTGCGCGCCGGGCGCCCGCCGGCACCGCGCACTTGGCGAGGTAGCAGCCTCTCCTTACCGGGAGGCGGCAACGAGCGCGGCGGCATCACCGCGCAGTGACGCGTAGGGATGCGCCTTGCACGCGGCAGGCACGCGTGTGATGGAGGCGCCTCGCACGCGGCCGGCGATCTTTAGAAGTGACAGGTTGCGGTTCCCAAGGGAAACACCTGAAAAGTATCACGGGAGGCTCCAAAAATACACCCAGGGTGGGAAGAATCCTTCCGAGGTGCCCGAGACACCACAGGCACAGTGAGCGCCCGGCAAAGCTGCAGGACTGGCGGCAGCCGTAGCAGGGAGAGCCGGAGGCGCTGGCTTTAAAGGTAGGTGCCTGAATGTGGGCTGCCCGAAATTGCTGAGAGCAAAAGAAACGGGGTCCTGCCGGTAACGTGCACAAAGCAAAAGACGCCTGATTGTTCAGGCTCCATCTCCTGTCTGCACTTGCTGGCTACAGCCCTGCATCCCAGCAGCTGGTGAAGTGCTCACAGATGCGCTGCTGCCTCTTCCAAAGGTAAAAGCAGAGCACCAGGCCGGGCGCTGCTGCCAGAGCCTGCTCCTTTGGGTGGGCAGGGCTGGAAACTAATGGGTGCACCAGGAGTGAGGAATGCACCTGACAGCTCAGGGAGCCAATTCCCGGGGATACAGCATGTCCCAGCGACAAGCTCGGCCCTCTATAAAAAGCAAGCAGCATCTCGGGGGCAGGCGAGAGGTGCCTCCTGCGCCGCAAGACCAGCTCTCTGCACTAGAGCGATTCTAGCTAACAGAGAATAAACGTGCAATGTTGGGAAATGCACGTGACCTCTTTTTTTTAACACTGAATGAACCAAGACATGCCCCTCTCCTCTAGGTAATGCTGGATGCCCAAAACATGAGCTGCGGGAACCCCCACGGAAGGAGTTGCCATGTCGGCTGACACAGGCCTTGCAGCTTTCAGCATAACTGAAGAAAGAGGAGGCAGACGCGGAGAAGGTCAGCGGGAATCAGCTGCCAATGGAAGATGTGGGCTGTGACCGCAATCAGGGAAAGCGCAGCCGGAGTCCCAGCGGGCTCAGCTGAGCAGGGGGAGGGTGTACGAGTGTGGCCAAGGACAGTGGGGATGGGCTCTGGCACCCTCCCACGGCCGGGCAGTCTTATTGCCTTAGAGAAACAATGAGGTATCTGAAAACGTGCCCAGCTGCCTAAGGGAAGGCAGACAAAGATACTGCAGAAAGCAAAGAGGAAAGAGAAGGGAGGTGAGGTAAAACAAATAAGAGAACAGAAGCAAAGCAGAGGTGAGGCTCAAAGGCTGGGGTAGGCATCTGACAAGTGAAAGGGACTTGTCACACAGACAGAGGTAGCAGTGGGAAAATAGGACAGTTCAAGCTGCGCTGTGCTGAGGATCACACAAGCAGTTCCCCCAGAGGATGGACTCAAGAGGCCAGAAGTTCAAAGCCAGGAATGCTTCAATGTTTTTCGGTTCACTTCCAGGTCATTTGATTGAAAAGATGCCAAGTTTGGCAACTTCTAATGTTCAGAGATTCAGGTGTTTTAAATCCATCCAGCTCATCCCTGCTCAAGATCAACATGAATGGGTCAATTGTTCCTTTTAATAAAATTCAACTCCAAAACAGCCCTTCAGAACCACAGGGCATGTCAGGAGGGGGTCTCTCACTGAAGAGGAAAGTGAGGATGTTCGCTCTTTAAAATGCTCGATAAAATCAAGGAGGAGCTGGCTGAGTGTTGTCATTCTGCAGCCCTAGAGCTGAGTAAAGCATAAAAGGATGGAAGTATGAGACGAATGATGAATCATAGTGTATCTCAAGTTGGAAGGGACCCATAAGGATCAAGTCCAACTCCCTGCTCCTCATAGGACTACCTAAAACTAAACAGGAGGACCAACAAGATCATCCAGATGCTCCTTGAACTCTGACAGACTTGGTGCTGTGACGATCCTCTCGGTGAAGAACCCTTTCCTAATGTCTGACCTGAGCTTCTCCTGACGCAGCTTCAAGCCGGTTCCTCATGTCCTATCGCTGCTCACCGGAGAGAGGAGATTGGCACCTCCTCCTCTGCTGCCCCCACCTCAAAAAGGGCGTAAACTGTGATGAGAGCACCCCTCAGCCTTCTCTCCTCCAAGCTGAACAAACCAAGTGACCACAGCCGCTACTCCTACCCTCAGCCTTCTCTTCTCCAAGCTGAACAAACCAAGTGACCTCAGCCGCTCCTCCTAAGTCTTGCCCTCAAGACCTTTCACTGTCTTGGTTGCCCTCCTCTGGACACACTCTAATAGTTTGGTGTCCTTGTACTGAGGTACCCCAAACTGCACACAATACTCGGGGTGGGGCCGCACCAGTGCAGTGTGGAGTGGGACAATCACCTGCTTGATGCACCCCAGTACATGGTTGGCCCTTTTGGCTGCCAGGGCACGCTATTGACTCATATTCAACTTGCCATTAACCCAGACCCCCAGATCTCTTTCCGCAGGGCTGCTCTCCAGCCTCTCGTCCCCAGTTTGTATGTATAACCAGGATTACCCCACCCCAAGTGGAGAATCTGGCACTTCCCCAATAACAGCTCTCCAGTAACTCTCTTAAGGTTGCATTTATCATGCAACCCTGAGATCGATCATGCAAACGACTGATCGGTCAGTTTTAAACTCCCTTGTGACTTGTAGGTAGGTATACCCCAGCAGCACCATCCCCCGAGCTGCCGCACCACTGTCCTATTCCAGGACCTGCCTGCTGCTCCCGGCTGTCCACGTCCCTGAGGCTGAGCGCACGCACCGGCAGCCACAGAGATGACAGCAAGGGCCCTCATGGCAGGACAAGACTCAAGAAATACCTCGTCACCACGCTCGCAGCAGGGTCTGCATCACGGCCCCCCGGTGCTAGGCTGAATTCCCCTGCCATGCCGCCCACAGCGACCAGGAGACATCCGTGGCTGCCAAAGCAGCTAACTCGCCTCCCTGGTGTCTGTGGGCCCTCAGCATCTGTGGGGAAGAGGAAACGTGCCCTGTGACCTGCCATGCTGCCCCTGTGCATTGCGTATGAGCCAACCAGGAGAGGGGTGTGCTGGAATGGGCTCCTGAGGACCGCACATGCACTAGCTGCCAATGGTGTGGGAGAAGGAGCTAAAGTAGTGTCGGTGAAAAGCTGGCAGAAAATGAAATGGCACCTGTGCAGGGCAGTACCACACCA
Organism: Phaethon aethereus; assembly: GCF_964289735.1. Taxonomy (NCBI): domain Eukaryota; kingdom Metazoa; phylum Chordata; class Aves; order Phaethontiformes; family Phaethontidae; genus Phaethon; species Phaethon aethereus. Next base: position 41,923,123 of record NC_138583.1, on the reverse strand, counting down.
GGCCCAGCCTGGCACTTGCAGCGCAGCCTACTCACGCACAGGTGCTCTGGAACCGGCTGTATATGCCGCTTGAACCACGGTGCACCTGTGAGCAGAGTGTACTGCAGTACGGTTGTGCGAGTAATGCAGAGTGGTGCCGAGAGCGGCTGCTGGGAGCACCAAGCCGCCAGCTGTGCCTGGTTGTGATCAAGGAAGAGCTGCACTGAGCATCTCGGCGCAGGGCGCACGCGTGAACCCACTCACCGCAGTGCATGAAGGGAAGCGTTTCTTCAGACCTTTATTCAGGAAAAGCCAGTGCTGAAGTAGTATTGCTTGTGGAGGAGGGGTTGTGGAAGGTTAAGTTCCAAAGCAAAATAAACGTTCGGTACAAGTAAGTAACAAAATTCACGTAGTAGAAAGTTGTGTTATTTATCTACAATAGTCAACAATACAAAGAAATTAGATAAAAAAGGTTTCTTGGTCAAAAGAACATCTATCCCCTTATCACAAGACTGATCAAATACAAAGAAAGTATGTGTAAAGTTTTCTGGCTTTCAAGAGCTGTCATGATCATAAGACTGAAGAAAAAAACCTATCGAGTTTGTTCTTAAGAACAGGTATTTGAATAAAACATAGACTTATGAAAAAAAAAAATTGTGCTCTACCACCAAGCATATTTGCTGCAGGGAGCACAGGGATTAAAATAAAATAAAAAAGAATGCAGCAGATATTTAAATCTTTCCTTATGTTACCTGTATGTTTTGAAGAAGTCTGTCTTGGAAAAGTGAGGTCAGTTTGCAGATGCTATCTAACGAAACAGAAAGAGGCAGGGAAAACAATGTTCCTGAAGATGAAAAATGAAGTCCCTCCCCAAAGAGCACCCTGAAGCCTGAACATCTTCAGGTAATATTTATACCCATGGGTTCTGCCCTCCCCCCCCGCCCCGATGTTCTTAGTTGGTATTTCTCTGAGGGAGAGGGAGGCTCTCATGAAGATACTTCATGCTCCCATGCTCTGAGAAGTCAGAAACAACATGATTGTCCCCCCTCAGCAACCACTTCGTAGTTAAGAGTCCTTCAATTCCCACTGGTCCACGTGCATGGATACGAGAAGTACTAATTCCCACTTCAGCACCTGCAGGAAACACACAAGATAAAGGTAGTTAATCCTCAGAAGATGTTCGCTTCATACTAAGAAGTTTTGCATCTTTATGTAAAAACAGCTGCTTGCCTTTCAGTGACCTGCCTTTCTCTGCTCCTCTCCAAATGTGAGAAGTTACGTTTACCTGTTCCTATTTAAAAGTATTATATTTTATATTGTAATGTTTATACTTCTGGCTGCTACGGAGTTACTTTTAGAGAGGAAGATGCAAGAGAGAGCAGTATCTCTTACATGGATCTTAGACTTTTTTCCTGAGGGTTTAATTCTTAAAAAAAAAGAGCTATATTTTTTATATATATATATATATACATAAAATTATATATATATATATAAGATCAAGATTGTGATCTTACATCCTTCTTTATCATATTGAGAACATATTGCAAGACCATAACTAGATTTTTTTAATCACATGGAACACTGAATGTTCCAGGTGACACAGTAATAGCCTGCTACGGAGATTTCTGAGTTTCTACCTCAGGAAAGAATGTTTCCCTTGTCTTTTGCAATGCACAGTAGATGCACCTGTTTATTTAAGCAACTGATACTCAGTTTGTTCCTGCCCTTCATTCCTCAACACTGTAGGGCTGGCACAATATACAGGAGCTCAGTCTGCCCAGCAGGAAAGAAGCATGGCATTCTTTACAGCATCATTAGAAAGCTAAAAAAAAAAAAGATTCACTGATTTCAGATCCTGTGTTGCATTGTTCTACCATTACATGCATGCATCATACTTTATTCTGACTGAATAGAGCTTCAAAAGATCCAAACAACTTTGCTCCCTGCTACTAAATTAATCCACATAGTCTGTATAGCAGTATTAGCTAGTTCTGGCAGGAAAGAAGTATTAAACTATCTGCTGTTCTGCATGGATGAAATGTCTAGGCTTCCACTTTTCCTATAATACCTTTCCTGAAAACCTTATATTAGACAGTAAGATCAGAGACTAATCCTATTGTCCAGGATTCAGACTGCCACGCTTTTCACACAACAGCAAACCACGCAGTCATATCCCTGCAGTATTTTCTCTTACCAAGTCCAAATCTATAGCCGTCAGAGAACCGGGTACTGGCATTCCAGAACACGCAAGCACTGTCCACATGCTGGAGAAAGAACTCTGCCGTTTTCTCTGGGAAAGAGACAGAGAAAAAAAAAAAAATCCAGTACATACAGAATGATCATGCACTCCAATAAACACAACATAATACAGTGGACAGATACAACAATACAACTTTCACATGCAACCTCACCAGACAGTACTTCAGCCTGGGCTAAGACACGTTCATTTATGCCTTCTTCCCAGCACACTTATCAAATGTTGCATTTGCAACATCACAGGTGCAAATGTTACAAGAAGCTTGCAAAGATGCCCAATTCTAAATACATCCAGTCTAGAACCTGCAAGCAGGTTGTAGCTGCACCAAACAACATTTTGCAGTCAAACTGAGACAGTTAAGCTACAATCAGCTCTCCATTAATCTCAAACATGGAATTGTTCCAGATAATGAAAAATCCTAAACTAAACTGCTACTGCAGATAGTATTTGGGAAACACAATGCAGAAATACTACATGAAATCAGCTAACTACCCCAATTTAACACAGAATATGCAAAACCTAAGCAAACTCAAGCAGAGTTATGCAAGTTTAAGTCCGCTGGAGCACTTTGTTCTCTGTAAGGCTGTGAGCTGCAGGTTAGTTGCCTTTACCAACAAGACGAACATTAAAGATCAAGCTCCATTTCTAGCACACTACCTACCAAATTACTAGCACACCAGGTCTCATGGCAGTGGGTTACAGTATCAAATGCATGCCTTTTAGTGACACTCATTTAAGCTCAGCAGGAGGTACAGAAACAGAAGCCTGCTTGACTCACACACTGATCAGCCGCAGATCAATGTGACCTCAACTACAGCTGATCCTCAGGAGCTCCACGCTTGCTCTGAGCGTCAACCTTTGGCTGCACGCAGGTCTCACTAGGTGAACTGGCAGTGTTCAAACTGCATGCAGGACAGGTGCTAGGGATGGGAGCAGCAGAGCTGCCCAAAGGAGCACAAGTTCACAGCAAAGAGGCAAGAAACTGCAAACTGAGATAAATGCAGCTTTTACACTAGGAATGCCTAAGTGGGAAGTAAAGACTCGCAGAGGTAGGGGGAAAACCATCTGTGGTGCTTGTTTGCAAGATATAAAAGTGACATGGGAAGACAAAGTGGATAGTCTGATTTTCCCTCCAATCCCTGTTCCCTCCAGTGAGGTACTATAGAAGCTCACCTCATCAGCCTTCAGAGGCCTAAGGAGATCTCCAGGATTGAGGAGATATTCCTGCAAAACCCTCTGATGCAGTAAGTCTGCACAATACAGGAACAAAAAGGAATTTGCCTGGCAAGAGCATGTGCTGACTTGCCACTGGCCCATTGCTCAAGCACATTCCTTAGTGTCCTGGAATAAGGGCCACACAACATGTTTTCTCAGAGCTAAACAGGACTGTAGGCACATTTAGCTCACAGGCCTCCAGTTGCTTATGCCTACTACAGACCCAAGAGAAGAACTGCTACTACAGTGTAAGTAGTTACACTAACACCAAGAATTGGCAGTCAAACCAAAACAGTAGCTTAAGGAAGCAGACTGATCACTAACCATTCTCTGTGATGATAACATCTGTGTGAGAACTTCCGTACTTGTGGATATGTTCAACAGCCTCTTGGACACTGTCCACCACCTCAATGCAGCACTCCAGGTCCCCATATTCTGTGCGGAGAGATTTCACTTCTGAAGGGCTGAATGTCAAGTAAGATGCAAACTTTGGGCCAGCGTGAATCTTCACCTGCAATACCAGAAACATTTTGTGCTGCTGACCATACCAATGCCTTCCAGATGAAAGTGTGGTTTCTTGTACTCTGTGTGGGATGGAGTTAATTCTCTTCATGGCAGTCCCTATGGTGCAACGTTCTGGACTTGTGACTACAACAGTCTTGAAAACACGCCAATGTTTTGGCTGTTGCTGAACAGAGCTTGTACAGCATCAAGGCTTTCTCTTTCTCCCCCTGCTGTGTCCCCCTAGCAAGGCTGGGAGTGTGCAGGAAGCTGGGAGGGGATACAACCACAATAGCTGACCCAAACTGACCAAAGGGATATTCCAGGCCATATAATGCCATGCACAGCAATGCAAACTGAGGGGAGGGGGTTTTTGAAGAAGGTAGGCATTGCTCAGAGACTAGGCTGGGCATTGATCTACTTGTGGCAGACGGTGAGTAATTAGCTTTGCTTCACTTGCGTGGGTTTTTTGGGGGTTGGGTTTTTTGTTTGTTTATATTTGTTAGGTTTACCCCCTGCTTCTTCTCTTTCTTCTTCCTCGTTCCTTCATTTACCAAACTATCTTTCTTTCAACCCACAAGGCTCCTTGCTTTTGCTCCTCTTATTCTCTCCTCCCATCCCACCTCGGGGAGAGTGAGCGAGCAGCTGGACGGGGTTAGCTGCTGACTGAGGCTAACCCACAGCATTTATAAATCAAATGTTTACTGCACGCAATGTAAGAAAAATAAGCCTACACTTTGGGAAACTTAGCAGATTGGTGAACTAGCAACAAGGTACAATAGCTGACGTGGCCGGTTGGCTACATACCATGACACACCTCTAGTTCAGGACTCATATAAAATTATTTAAAGCAATCGCATCACTTGGTCATCAGGCAGGAAGGCAGTACAACACTACTACTGGGAAAACAGCTAAAATACTGCAGCCAGCCCTTGTTTTAAGAAAGCAACTGCAGTGCAGAAAGTACAGGAATCCTTCCAAGTTTGCACCTACAAAAGACTTAAGATCCTGAATGGCTTTTACCTTTTTATTTTGTAAACTGACACCAGCCCTCTCTGAAACATGTGTTTCAGAACGAAGGAGTTACTAGGTCCAAAACAAAAAAAACTCATGCAGATATTTTTTCATTTATTATAAAGATCTAACACATTATTAACCTCTGAGTTTAATCATAGCAGCCAAGACACCAAAACAATGAGAGATAATTTAGAACTGATACAGCAGAGAAATCCCCATGCAAATGAAACACAGGAAATTTTGACAAGACAAACATAAATGGAAATAAGACAGAACTCTGCGAAATTTGAAATCTGAAGGCTTTTAAGAAGGTATCTGTAAAATGGCATTTTCTTGTGCAGCTATAAATTACTTTAATTGCATAATTCTGCCCAGTATTTGCATGTCTCCTGTTGTCAGGTCAGATTAGGCAGAGGTAACATCCTCCCTACTGTATTAGGAGCTGAGTGGGTGGTGGTGGAAATGCACTAGTCCTCACATTCCTCCCATACAAAATCCAGAGATCTACCCTTCCCAAGAAACAACCATACAAGACATGAAAAACAACAAAAAAAAAAAATCCCAAAAAAGTGAGGACTTGCTCCTGACTACCTATCAGCTCCTCCTACTGTGACCCTTTCAAAATCATCAAAACATATGGCCTCTGTATTATACCTGCATTAATCAGTACTGAAGTACTACTTCATGGATATTTCTCTCCCTGATGCATCTCTGCTACCTTGACTGACAAAACATTACCCATGTCAAGTCAACTAATTAGTATACTGGCCTTTTGTTGTTCCTTTGACACACTAGGAGGGAAAATGGGTGGGGATAAAGGAAATGCAAGATGAAAGGTTTAAAAAAAATATGGATGAAGCAGACTCAGAAAGGAGAAAAACTGGAAGGTAATTTACTTGGGTAAGAAGCTAAATTAAAAGATTCAAGAAGAAAAGGCCTTGCATCTGAGAGGTTAACAGCAATGAAGTCATAATTAAGAAGGGCAGAGAGTTGTTTACGTGCTCTTCTAAGGCAGAAGATGATTTTTGCTATATAAAAGTGCGTATTTGTATCCCAATAGTGGCATGTAGCTGCCCTGAAGAAGCTGCTTTCAGATTGTTTCTATGGAAAAATTTGGGGTTAGGTGGAGAAACAGAGAAAGTTCTCCGTAAGTTCATTCATGTGTAAAGAGAGACATATGGATAACTTAAGTGTTACGTCATCATAAAACTAAACAGGGCTACACCAGCCGGACTGAATGTTTCTAAGGTGTTAGGAAAAAAGCCACAAAACAAAACACAAGTATGAGTGACTAACCTGTTCTACTCTCAACATGTCTATGATCTGATCAAACAACGGGGTTCTCAGCAAGTCTCGATGAATTAAGAGAGTTTCCAGAGCATTACAGGCAGCAGGATATTCACACTTTGAGTCTCTGACTGAGGTTTAAAAGTAGATAATTGGTTACGTAACATTTACAACAAATATTTTGAACAGCATATGAATTATCAGTGACCATAACCATATCACATACTCCAAATACAGAGTTCAATTACACCTGTGAGTCACCCTCTCCCAGCTTACTTATTCGTGTGACCTTCTCAACGCTGGCATCCGTGTCAACATACACATGACAGATCCCTTCGCTGTGTCCCATCACTGGGATTCCCTTAGCAGCTTTCTGGATATTCCTGACTAGCTGTGATGAACCACGTGGAATGATTAGATCTATCAGCTTATCCAATCGACAGAGATCTTCTACTTCCTCTCTTGTGTTCACCTGTGGTAGATGCAATACAAACAATCTACAGTTTGAACTCTCAAGTTCTGCTCATACTTTTTATACATACCATAGCAAAGAAATTGTTGATTTAATTCTAGGCACTTACTAGTTGCACTGCATCTTTGACTCCGTGAATGGAGAGTGCTTCCTGTGTCAGATGATGAAGGATTTGATTGCTATGTGCTGCCTCTTTCCCTCCTTTTAACAGTAAGCCATTTCCACTGGCTATGGCCAAAGCAGACACCTGTCAGAAAAGAATTTATTTAAAAAAAAAAGAGAGAGAAAAGTAATCTGTCTCTTCTGTCAGAATAACACCCACAAAATAGATTAAGAACAGGATTTTTGATCCTGTTGATTTACTCAATGTTAATCCACGGTCTTCATTTTATGGCACCAAAAAAATCATTACAAGTAACAGCACATTTAACTCCAGAAATAAAACGTGTTAGTGTTTCAGGAACAAACTTGAGTTTTCAGGCTACTCTTGCCAGTGGGAGACTGCAGTGGACAAGTCGGAGGGAACCCTGGACATAGGCTCTGGTATGAACTGGGTAGCTGTGTTGGCAAATCACTCCAAGGAAAATAATTTTAGATGCAAGAACTCTTGTCCCTAACCAGTCTGGCAGAAGGGGGCTAATGAGCTCTTCCTATGAGCAGGAAGAGCATTTTCATCGTGCTGCCTAAAACAGAAGTCATAAATAGACCACACTTGCCATAAGTGGCGTGTGGCGAAAAAATCTTCTAGACAATAGGCTCAGCATCACCTGTATCCCTTTGCTTTCAGGTTTATAATCAGAAAAAAATGACTGATATTGTTGCCTTTCTGTTTAAGGTGTCAGATTTCACCCATTTGAGTCCAGCAATAACAACAACAAAGTGCTCCAAAGCAGCCACCGCTTTTTGGAAGATAGATAATAAATTACTTCTGCTGTTGCAAACATATTGGTGTTTTCCCCACTAAACTGAAAACCTCTTTAACAGAGGGGTAGCGGTAGGTCAGCAAAACCACTACCATGGACTTCTGGAGGGCAGACTTCAGCCTGTTCAGATCACTGGCTGAGAGTCCCTTGGGAGACAATCCTGAAGGACAAAGGGGTCCAGGAAGGCTAGACAGTCTTCAAGAAGGAAATCTGAAAGGTGCAGGAGCAGATGGTCCCCATGTGCCGTAAGAAGAGCTGGCGGGGAAGGCGACTGGCCTGGCTGAACAGGCAGGTTTTGCTGGGACTCAGGGAAAAGAGGAGAGTTTACCACCTTTGGAAGAAGGGGAGGGCAACTCAAGAAGAGTACAAGCAGAGACAAAATTAGCAAGGCAAAAGCCCAGCTAGAACTCAATCTGGCCACGGTTGTAAAGGGTAACGAAACAATGTTTTTACAAATATATTAACAACAAAAAGAGAGCCAAGGAGCATCTCCATCCTTTATTGGATGTGGGGGGGTACATTGTCAACCAAGGATGAGGAAAAGGCTGAGGTACTTAATGCCTTCTTTGCCTCAGTCTTTAATAGCCAGACCTGTTATCCTAAGGGTATTCAGCCCCCTGAGCTGGAAGACAGGGATGGAGAGCAGAATAAACTCCTCATAATCCAGAAAGAAGCAGTTAAGGGCCTGCTATGCCACCTGGACACCCACAAGTCTATGGGGCCTGATGGGATCCACCTGAGAGTACTGAGAGAGCTGGTGGAGGAGCTTGCCAACCCTCTCTCCATCATTTATCAGCAGCGCTGGTTAACAGGGGAGGTCCCAGGTGACTGGAATATTGCCAATGTGACACCCATCTACAAGAAAGGCTGGAAGGAGGATCCAGGGAACTACAAGCCTGTCAGCCTGACCTCCATACCAGAGGTTTTGGAGAGGTTCATCTTGAGGGTGCTCACAGGGCATGTGCAGGACAACCAAGGGATCAGGCCCAGCCAGCATGGGTTCACAAAAGGCAGGTCCTGCTTGACCAACCTGATCTCCTTCTATGACCAGGTGACCCACCTAGTGGATGAGGGAAAGGCTGTGGATGTTGTCTACCTGGACTTTAGTAAAGCCTTTGACAGCATCTCCCACAGCATTCTCCTGGAGAAACTGGCGGCTCATGGCTTCGATAGGTTTACTCTTCACTGGGTAAAGAACTGGCTGGACGGCCGAGCCCAGAGAGTTGTGGTGAATGGCATTAAATCTCTCTGGCGGCCGGTCACAAGTGGTGTTCCCCAGGGCTCAGTTCTGGGACTGGTCTTGTTCAATATCTTTATTGATGACCTGGATGAGGGGATCGAGTGCTCCCTCAGTAAGTTTGCAGATGACATCAAGTTGGGTGGGAGTGTTGATCTGCTGGAGGGTAGGAGGGCTCTGCAGAGGGATCTGGACAGGCTGGATCGATGGGCAGAGGTCAACTGTACGAGGTCTAATAAGTTCGAGCGCCAGGTCCTACACTTGGGTCACAACAGCCCCATGCAATGCTACCGGCTTGGGGCGGAGTGGCTGGAGAGCTGCCTGGGGGAAAAGGACCTGGGGGTGCTGGTTGACAGCTGGCTGAACATGAGCCGGCAGTGTGCACAGGCGGCCAAGAAGGCCAACAGCATCCTGGCCTGTATCACAAACAGTGTGATATCCCAGGAGTAGGGACGTGATCGTGCCCCTGTACTCGGCACTGGTGAGGCCGTACCTCGAATCCTGTGTTCAGTGTTGGGCCCCTCACTACAAGAAGGATGTTGAGGTGCTGGAGCATGTCCAGAGAAGGGCAACGAAGCTGGTGAGGGGTCTGGAGAAAAAGTCTTATGAGGAGCAGCTGAGGGAACCGGGGGTGTTCAGTCTGGAGAAGAGGAGGCTGAGGGGAGACCTCATCACTCTCTACAACTACCTGAAAGGGGGTTGTGGTGAGGTGGGTGTTGGTCTCTTCTCCCAAGTAACAAGCAGTAGAACGAGAGAAAATGGCCTCAAGTTGTGCCAGAGGAGGTTTAGACTAGATATTAGGAGAAATTTCTTTACTGAGAGAGTGGTCAAGCATTGGAACAGGCTGTCCAGGGAGGTGGTGGAGTCACCATCACTGGAAGTATTCAAAAAACATGTAGACGTGGCACTTCAGGACATGGTTTAATGGGCATGGTGGTGTTGGGTTGATGGTTGGACTTGATGATCTTAAAGGTCTTTTCCAACCTGTATGATTCTGTGATTCTATGTACCTCTCCAAAGGTCAGTATCACAAGGGAAAGCTAAATAAATAAGCTTATTTAAATAAAGAATTCCGGTCTGCAGGCATAAGATAAAAGAAAGGTTATAAAGTGATTCGAGAAAAAAATTAAAAAAAAAAAAATCAAGAATTAAGACACAGAAATAACAAACTTTGAGATCAAAGGGAGAACAGAAGATAAGGGGTTTCAAAACAGTTCAGTCTCTTCAAAGAATAGTAGAGCATGACTATACTCCAGAGCAACAATTGGATTTGGTGGAATCTATAGCAAGCAGTCTGTGAAAGATGCTCACAACTTGGCCTTGTAAGTATTAGAGGTAAACATGCTACTTGTACATGCTCATTAGAAGCTTATTAGATCTTAACTGGTAATCTGCAATTGTTTCACTTTTACTGCAACTCAGGACTGAACTCTGAGCACTGACCTAACTCTGCTCAAGCTGACTCCAGGGAGCAAATCAAGCATGCTCTCTTCCAGGGCAAAGTCAGATTTCCCCTGTAATTGCTTACCCAAACAAGCATGAGATGCAGTAGTAAACTAAAAGGAGGTAACTGCTCCTCTGCATTCAAGAGACCATCCTACTATCAGCTACAGCATGGGACAAAAACCATGCACTTCAAATGCAGAGGTGTCAGAGATGATCCTCTCAAGTTGCATCAGAGAACCTGATGCGAGTTACGAGGAGGCTGGCAGGAAGAAAAGCAACTACCAAGACAAGCTATTCCAAGTCTGTAAAACAAAGTGGGGAAAAAAGCCATCAAAAGTCAGTCTGGTTTAAGTTTTAAGATAAAGGAGAGGAGAAAGAGGGAGACATCAGCTATGCAAGGGGAGAGACCAGGGCTGAAGTCCAGGAAGACAGACTAGAATTCAACAAAGAAACATATGAAGAACCAAGCTAGCAGCAAGGAGCCAATAACGGTAGACAAGAAGACAAGTGCCTTTTTTTTCCATGATGCTGGAGAAATGAAACAAATGTATGTTATTTAACTTCTGTAAGTGGTTCTCGGGGTGCAACCTTGAGAGAAGAAACAAAATTCCACTGAACAAAGAAATACCAAGTTAACTACAAGGGGAATTCTACTACTGAACTTAAGCGAACTATCCTAATTAACATCTAATTAACATATCATTGGCATAGTAGAAACCCACCCTTGGGTAGGGAAAGCCCCCTACCCACAGAAGCCCCTTCCTCACTGAGCATGCCTAGGAAAAAAGAAGGATGCTGTGACTTTAAGTGGAGACAAGCGATAGGACTTGAGCAATAGACACTAGCGATAGGATGAGAGGAAATGGCCTCAAGTTGTGCCAGGGGAGGTTTAGACTGGATATTAGGAAAAATTTCTTCATCGAGAGAGTGGTCAAGCATTGGAACAGGCTGCCCAGGGAGGTGGTGGAGTCACCATCACTGGTAGTGTTCAAAAAATGTGTAGATGTGGCACTTCAGGATATGGTTTAGTGGGCATGGTGGTGTTGGGTTGATGGTTGGACTTGATGATCTTAAAGGTCTTTTCCAACCTTAATGATTCTGTGACAAGGCTTGTGAGAACCAATAGGAACAAGGGTGACTGAGCCAACTTGCAAAAATACTGATACCTGTTGCTCAAAATGTATAAATATTTTCCATGTGTTAATCGAGGTGTGCTAGCTTTGTGGGCCTACCATCTAGCACCCAGCTCTGTGCAGATTTGGGAAAAAAGCAAATATCTTGAGTCTGTTTTTCAGCTCTCTCAACACCAGGTGAAAGAACTCATATTTGGGACAACAATGGGAACTTAGCCTAAAGCATACTCCCTTTCAATATGAAATGGCGACCACTTGTAAAATACAGGCACAAAGTACCAAGCTGTCCACTGGTCAAGTCTCACTTCCTTTTAAAGTGCCTGTACCCATCACTTTCTCCTCAAACACCTGCTCAGATGTTAAAGAACTCCTCAACATTAGGTGTCTAGGAAGATTAATTGTGGGAAACAGTGTTGATAATGAACTTTTTTTGTTTTCTTCTTAAAATCTACTGCAGTTGCTCAGTAAAGTAGTGGGGAGTTAGAAAATAAGATCAAGGTTGCCTCTACAACATTTGTTCAGCCCCCATATTTTCATGCATTAGAAAAGCACTTACTCAACAGCACAACTCCTGCACAGCGCTGCAGATGAAGGTACTAGCCTTTAAGATGCCTGCCTTATTCTTGGCACAAGATAAATGACATTCACTTACAGTACACTATTCAAGATTTTCAATAGCCTTTCCAGCAACTTCAGTACTTATGAACTTTGGACACCATTCTTTCTCACACCCATTTCACTACAACTGTGTAAAAGCTATCATTCCGCCTCACTGCACACAAGCAGTATCAGTACAGGACAGACCACTCAAAACCTGGAACTTCTGTGCTCTCTGTGCTTAGCCTTTTTTTAATAACGTATTCCTAACAGTTACAGTTAATTACTAACAGCTGTATTAAACAATTCCTGTTTAATTCCAGCCTGCAGTTTATCTGTATGCAGCATGGACAGGTAAAACAAGTGCTTACTGGTAGGAGCCTACCAAGTGACCAAGCGAGTTAGGCACTGAGCATACATTTGTAAGACACATGCAGCAACTGCACCATCTGAATGTAAGATAGCTCCTTCTGTTTGTCAGGTTTAAAAAAAAAAAACAAAACCATGCCTGAGTAATTCTGAACACTGCATAAGCAAGTCCTGAGAATATCTCTGCAGGAAAAATAGGGATGCCAACAAAATCAATTTTAGAAGAACCCAAGCAAGAGTCCTTTGACACAAGACTTCTTGCAGCCTCCCAATGCTCATCAACAGAAATACCCTTTCTTTTATCGTCAAAGAATTCCCAACAGTGTAGCCTGCCCTCCTTACATACCTGTGGAAGACAGTCAGGACGGGACTCAAAGATCACGAGAAGGACGCCAATAGGCACTGTCACCTGCTCCAAATCCAGGTCTTTTGCTATTCGTGTTCGCCGAATTACACGGCCAACACTGTCCTGCGAGGATGCTGCAATCTGACGCAGACCAATAGCCAAGCTGTTCAGTTTTGATGTAGACAGACTTAAACGTTTTAACAAAGGAAGTGCCAATCTCCCTAAAAGAAAGAAAAAATTGTGCTGGAGATAGATTGGTCTAGCTAGGCTCAAGCAAAAGCGACTTAAACGAGTGGTGAACCTAAGGAAAATTCAGGTATTTCCCACACCCTAGCAAGAAACCCACCTGAGATGAAACATACACAGCATTGAGTCCGGTAGCCACAGTAACAGCCACTCAGATGTGACAATAATTTCACCCACCACCACATTTTCACTTAATGCAGTTTAAGTGATTTGTACATGAAGCAACATCAACATCCACAAAGATAAGGTTTGTCCTATTTCAAGTACTGCTATATGTCTGAACTTTTTACAAATTTCTAACCCTTGCAGTGTTTCTGGAAGGTTCGGGCAGTAATTTCAGCTTTCCGTTTTACAGATAGAAATCCCAAAGCACAGACACATGTATAACATTTCTGTTCAGACTGTGCAAGAACTGCCTGAATTTTCCAGCCTGAACACACTCTGACAGCAAGTTAATGCAGCAATGTCTCCTCAAGTACTCTGGTCAGTAAAAAATGGTTCCCTGGCATCTCCACAAAGTACTACAATTCATGATGTGTCATTTCATTTGCTATCCCCATACGTACACATCCCAATCCCAACTTCTCAATGAACGTATCAGTCTAAGACAGAAGAATGGGTTTAATCCAAGCCACCTAAAGAGAACCTTCCTCAATCAGAAGGGGATGTGGTTCTTTTTGGAGAGCATCAATTTAAGTATAGAGATGACAACCTTCCCCTCAGGAGCCAAACATTACCTTAACCATCCCAGAAAATACTCACTTTATGCATGACAATAACAGAGATGATGTTTGTTATATTCCACTTCTTAAGTGAGCCTCCTTTGGCAAAATGGAGCATTAATTTTTATTTTTTATATTATTTTTACAATACACTGCTTGGTGTTTTGCAAGGCCTCAGTATCTTCTCTGATTAAGGCATGTGTTTTACGTAACTAAGGAAGCTGCAGCTGTTTACGCGGATCAGGCCTCAAGGTCCTGGGTTTACTAATCTGTGACAGCCAAACTACCCAATCCCAGGTGACAGAAGATTCTAGTTTTGCTCATTTCCTTCAAGGCCCAGAGAGCTTCAAGACAATAGGATTGCCGTGGAAAGACTTGAAGTATTACCTTTATTTTCAGCCTCTTCTAAGTCCTTTTTGTTTGCCAGGAGAATGTCTTCTCTATGGTCAGTTAGTAAGTCAGCAAGACGATAAATAATCTCTGCTCTCTAAAAGAGAAAACAGTTTCTGAACTGACTTCTTACACAGAGTCCATGCTATTTGCCATCTGGTCCACTTTGGTCCATTTATGTTGACCACATCCTCTCACTGTCTTGACTCCCCCAAATACTCCCTGGACAGCTGATTTTTCCAGCCTGCATCACATTGAAAGAAGAGGCTGAACACTGCTTCAGCCTTTACTTTGCTTTTTATTAGCTTGCTTTCCATACCCAGTCGTCTTCCTTTAAGACCACCTTGTCTTTTTCACAACAGATGCCACATTTTACCTACCCAGCTGCAGAGCAGTAATTGATTGTCTACAGCTCCTCTTTCGCATATACTACACACAGAAGTGATTGGAGCAAGTTATTCCAGTCAATTCTTCAGCAGCCCTGATTACAATTTGTTCCTGTGTGATATTCAACACTATTAACATTTTTATAAACACCACATGAAAGCATATATTACTTCACGGCCCCAAGGTACATTATCTTTCTGCTTTTCTCATCTCTTTAAGCATGCTGTAATCCAAATGCTGGATCTGGCACACAAAGAATAGATTCTTGTCCCAAGAGGCTCATTTATGTTATAAACCCGTATTGTTAAACTTGCCACACATTCACAAGCTTAACAAGTGAGGCCATATAGTTCTGTCACCTGCTCAGGCTGTAGAGCCGCCAGGGTCCTGCCACCAGCACGAGCCATTTCACCTTGCTGCTCTACTGTAGGACCTGCAAAAAACCCAAAAAATATGCCATGCAGACAAAGTAACAGCACATGTGGAAGTCAACACTAGCCCTTCCATCTTCCAATTCGTTGCTCAAAGCAGGAAAGCAGGTACAGTCTTAGGCAGGCATATTCAAAAATCTATTGTATGCTAAAACAGGAAAATCTGTAGTGGACACAAAAATACTGCTATGGTCCCCAAACATAAAGAGTCACCACAGAAATTCTGCAAGGTTACCATGTCAGAGGCAAGTGTGCACCATGTATCAAAAAGACAAATGGCAAAAGAACACCAGAACAGCTAACTCTCAGAGCATGGTAGGCTACTGAAAGAAAGGGGGCAAACTTTGAAAAGTTTTAAGTATCCAGCTGAGGAAAACAGAAAGGATTACAAAATAGGATGGGAATGTACAAACAATAATGGAAGCCAAAACCCAATCTGAGTAACAGCTCGCAGAAAAATTGCTCTCCCTCTGTCTCTCCTTGGGTGCATCTTAGACGGGTTCCTGTAGAAGAAATGTGTGGGGTTTTTTCTTTTTTTTCTGTCAGTACCTCAAAGAATCTGTCTCAAACTGAAATGATATGGAACAGGTTACTTCTGCTTCTATTTCAAAACAAGTCACCAGGTTCAGGTAGCACTTCCTCAAAGAGCTTGCAAGTAGCTCATAGAAAAACTAAGTTGTGATTTTTAACTCTGCTGAAATTGCTTGTAAAACAGATGACTTGAAGGTGATGAATATGACCCAATATCTTATTTAAGAATGGTGCCATGGAAATAGCCAGAGCAGGAATTCCAATGTTATGGAAAACATCAAGAGGTATAATGGGAAGTGTAAGAAAAGAACTTGTGGACACGTGATTAATTACTTAAGAAGTACTAGAACAGCTTTGTAAAGTGAAGCCGTACTTTACAAGGTATGGTATGTTTTGGTGTTCTTTGAGAAAAATGACACATGTGTAAGCAGCTATAGTTGATTTTTAAAAGTTACTTGAATTTCCAAAGTGTGTTCTTCAGAAGATAGAAGACAAAGAGGAGACTGGAGTAAACACTTGTCACAAGAGTGGAAGAGTGCCAGTAGAATTGCACAGGGACTTTTGACACTTGCCATATTTGTAAGTGACTCAGAATGGGGCCACAAGATGAAAAGCTTTACTGTGGGTACAAACTCATTATAGTGGGACTAACCAAAAAGCATCATTATCACACTTTTTCCTAGAAAGCAGCCTTTCAGAGGAGGACCCTGGGGTCCTGGTGGACACTCAGTTGAACACAAGCCAAGCAGCGTGCCCTTGCCGCAAAGGCAGCCAATGCTCTCCTGGGCTGCCTTAGGAGAAGTATTGCCAGCAGGTTGAGGCAGGTAATCCTTCCCCTTTAATTTAGCACTGGTGAGGCCACACCTGGAGTATTGTGCCCAGTTCTGGGCTCCCCAGAGCCCAAGAGAGACATGGACGCTGTGGAGAGAGTCCAAAGATGACGAAGGGACGGGAGCATCTCTCTCACGAGGAAAGGCTGAGAGAGCTGGGCCTGTTTAGCCTGGAGAAGGCAGCTGGGGGGGATCTCATCAGTACATACAAATATCTGAAGGGAGTGTGTAAAGGAGATGGAGACAGGCTCTTTTCAGTGGTGCCCAGTGACAGGACAAGAGGCAATGGGCACAAACGGAAACACAGGAGGTGCCTCTCATCAGGAACCACTTTAGCACTGTGAGGATGATCGAGCACTGGCACAGGTTGCCCAGGGAGATTGTGGAATCTCCATTCCTGGAGACATTCAAAAGCTGTCTGGACACAGTTGGACTCAGTCCTGGGCAACCTGCTTGAGCATGGGGTAGGACTAGATGACCCTGTCATCTGTCATACTGTCCCTTCCAACCTCAGCCATTCGGCAATTCTGCGATATCCTCTGCAGCCAAGTCACTAGGCCACAAAACGGCAAGTGTAACTCAAACCAGAGCAACACAAAGCAATGTAGAGGGGAAAAGGAAAATCAGACCTTAGTACTGTAACAATACTATGAAAACATCATCTCGGTGAACATCAACATCAAAAAGCAAATTAAATGTTTGGAATTACTAGAAAAGGCCTAGAGAACATAACAGAAAACGTCATCAATCTTATCAAAACTCAGTCCTGCCATCTCATAAATTAAAGCTTCATTTGCATCTTGAAAGCTATGTGAAATTTTGATTTTTTGCCCATCTCAAAAAGGCCACAATAGAATGAAAACAGTTTTGAACAAGAGAAAGGGGGATCACCAAGTTTTTTGAACAGCTTTGATGCAAAATGTCTAAGATCAAAACTCCTTCTCATGGAAGAGAGATGATGAGCGGAAAGACAATGTCTCACATCTTCAAAGTTGAACAGGGATTGATCGTCCATACAGGCAGCAGGGGCATCAAATGAAGCTATTGTTTGATGAAGGCTGTATCACCCGCCCAAACACAAATTAAAGCAAGCAGTTCTCCACATAGTTCTAGCTGCAGAGTTTACACACAGTATCTAGTTAAGGCTCTTGACTGTCGTGACACAGAGCCCTGCAGCTGCCAAGTCTTTACATGTATTCAAAGGATGATTTGACAGTTCACACAAGAAATCCATTGAGGATTGTTATACACAATGGAATTCACTTGGCTTAAAGCGCAAGTCAAAAATATCACTCCATACTTGTCCCATTCTGCTAAGGTCACTGATCTTTGGTCTGACTGTCTCCAGCAATTGTTACACTGTCGCAGCAATGCAGTGGCAGGAAAACGTTCCTATCTAGCAATACCAGAAGACTGAGTCATAACACGAATTTATGACAAGAAATATAACAAAACACTGTCTTAGTTCAGCAGCACATTCTATGTCCACATTTTCACATTGAAATTTTCAATACTTGATGATAACCTCTAAGACTAAAAATGGTAAAAATTCTACTCATTGCATTCTTCAAATAGAAGTCTGATGCAGCAGTTTATCAGCTGGAGGGAACCAGAGCAGAGGATTCAATATTTTCTATTCCTACTTTAGAAACTAGCTTTCAAAATTAATTTTTGAAGCAGGGTGTGGTTTCACAGTTATTGTACAGGTCTTCTAACCTTTCAGGAAATCTCTACAACTCTCAATGTACACATTACCTCTGTACTCACCTGCAGGTTTTACCTCTGAAAAAAAAGTTCCAACTTTTTTCCCTTCCACAATATCTGTGATGACATGACCCGAGATCTTTGGGTGGGTTCCATTTGCAATCACTACAGAGGTGCCTCCTTGGAGGGCCCACAGAGCTGCTTTCACCTACAGTGAAGGATAGAGCCAGTTCCAGGAAATTCACTTGTTATTTGAATCACCATTCTGCACAAGACTTCTTGCTCCACTTTGATCTCCACATTAATCACTTACGCTCTCAAAGAGCATTCAACACACTTCAGAAACTTCCGTAACGTAGCATTGAATGAGATCATGTATTCGCGCTTTACCTTCCCTTCCTTAACTAGCTGCCCCTTCGTGAGTGTACTTCAAATTTTCCTAACGGCCTGCTTTTTTCAAGACTTCTGCAAGGGCACTTTGGTCATATGTTCTTTTTCACCATTACTTTATGTTGCAAGTTCTTCTTACTGTTTGAAGAAACCCAATCCTCTTTTTTGAAAAGATTCTGTTGCCCATTTCCCTGACATTGATTAGCCATCAATAATTAATCCACTTTAAGTGACCACATTATATTACTTGTACTGTGGAGCACTGTTCTTGCTCGGGTCCTAACCGTTACCATGTAACATTGAAATATTACTCAATACCTTTAGCTGTCTGAATTACTCCCTTCAAGTTTGATCAGCCTAAGCACTCCTCGTGCATCTGCTTAAGATGTAGACATATTCCCATTGTTTATAAGCCTTTGGTGAAGTCATTAATTTTGCTGAAGCGTTACTCAGGTTTCCACACAAAGTTTTTACCTACTTTGTTCACATTTCCTGTTCATGTTGTTATAAGATTTTTTTAGTTATTTGCTTCTACTCTTTGCTTGGGAGTACACCTATTGTCTTAATAGCTGTTTCTTTCAGTAGGCTCTATTTGCAGACTTTGTACTTATTCAGTTTTGAATTATATGCTTTTTATTTGGTATTCTTCCCCCTTTTTGTTGTTATTTTGGAGGAGGACTCTATAAGTATAGCATTTAGGAGTCATCTTCAAAGGTCAGGACCACAGCGTGCAAAGCAACACATGTAAGATCTAAGGCAAGAAGCAAGTCTGAAACAAGAACAAGGTGATGTCCACAGACAGATGGGAATTGCAATCAATGATACTACCAGATCATCCGTGTGCTAAAGGCTGTCACGCAGGGTGGGTGGGGAGGCAGGCAGGCATCACGGTCAACAAGAGCGCTATGAAATTTAGGGACAGTATCTTTGTAGGCATTGCCCTAACATAAAAGGCAACAGCATAAAAGTTCCCTTCCTGAACTTCAGCGTTGGCATACTGAAGTTTGCTTAGTCCTTCTATAAGATGTTAAGCTTACAGCAGGAT
This sequence comes from Phaethon aethereus, assembly GCF_964289735.1. Lineage (NCBI taxonomy): Eukaryota > Metazoa > Chordata > Aves > Phaethontiformes > Phaethontidae > Phaethon > Phaethon aethereus. Next base: position 41,903,668 of record NC_138583.1, on the reverse strand, counting down.
TAGCTTATCAGTAAGGGTCCTCTGAAATCCCCATGTACTGATTAGTCCTAAGATTAGCCTCTTCTCACACACCTGAGCCACTGATTAAGGCATCACAACATCATTTCTCTAAAATGTCCTCCCTCCAGCATTTCACTGGTTCATGCCAAAATACAAAAACATAAATCCAAATCCCAGATGTTACCTGCTGAAGAGGTACTGCCTGTGGTCTCCTTCATTTCTTTTCCCAATCAAGGTATATTGGTGCGATAATGCTGCACATATTTAATTATGTGTCATTTATTTTACTGCAAAAGCTTCTCTGCTTCTCCACTTCTACACTTTCCTAATATGGTTCTACAATTAGGTACTACAGTCCATGTTCACTGGGCGACACCACCTGCCAGATATGCCTATCACATCACGCTCCTGACTACCAGAAGACCATCAACTACTCCATTTTTGCTCAAGTTTCATGTTCATAATCAAGATCTGTACTTTGAGCTACCATCTGCTTATTCTATTACTGATGTTACAGTTTTCCAAAAATATCACCCAATTCTCAACTGTAACAATTTTTTATACAGCAGCTGCACTGAGATTTGCCTCTATGTGACTCAGACTTAAAGATACCAAGTATCTCTAACAGATTATTATTTTTACAATACAAGTACTCTCTGACCTTGGCAGCTCTCCCCTCAATACCTGGAATCGTTTAAAATACTCCAGAAGCCAGATGGAGGGAAAGTTGTTTCTAAATAAGCTGTGTATATCCCATAGTTACAAATAGAACACTCAAATGCCTCCTCCTTTTGCCACCTTGCAGTCCATGCTCCAATACTAAAGTATGCCTTACCTGATTCTTCAGAAAAGGAAATAAAATATAAGATAACTGGTGATGAAATTCACTTTGATCTTTCCCTGCTTAGTCAAAATCTACTTCAGCTTTTACAGACAACCTTCCAAAAGTGTCCTTAGGAAACCCTCACCAGTTAATACCACCGTCACGCATATCCCAGCATCATGACAGACATATGCTGAAGTCTTACACCACACCCATGTCTATGCACTCACAGCAATGAATACTGAGGGCATCCAACTGTACACAGCACTAAAAACCATTGGCCCTCCTACCTCTACTAATCTTGTACTTGGGAACTATGGTACCTTGGTCTCCACCAATATATCCTTCAGAAGCAAACAGCACACATACAAACTCAAAAAGGAGACAGAGGTATCGTATCAGATTCAAGTGACAGGGATTCCCAAAGTCTTTGGATTATCACACAAGAAAGAAGTGAGGACTGACTCTTATTTTATTTTAAAAGACCAACTTAATACAGTTTCAAATGCCACATTTTACAAACTACTGGAACGTAATTAATTAGTTGCTCTTTTCAATTCACATGTACCAAAGGGAGAAGCTAAAGGAACCCATACACTTTTCCAGGGTACTCACAGAGTAGCTGAGGCTGGAAAGGATCTGTGGAGATCATATATTCCAACCTCCTGCCCAGAGCAGGGTCAACTAGAACAAATGACTGAAGACACCATCTAGTCAGGTTTTGAACATCTCCAAACATTGAGATTCCCCAGGCTCTCCTAGCAACCCGCTCCAGTGCTTCAGCAACCTCACCATAAAATTCTTACATTTCCATTTAATTTCTTGTATTTCAGCCTGTGGCCCACTGCCTCTTGGCTGTTCCCTTATACCACTGAGAAGAGTCTGGCTCTGTTATCTCTACACGCTCCCTTCAGTTATTTATACATAAACCTTCTCTTCTCCGGGGTAAACAGTCCTAGCTCTCAGCCTCTCCTAGAGTGACAGATGTTCCGATTCTTTAATCATATTAATCATATTATGACTCTCTGCTGAATTCACTGTAGTATGCCATGTCCTTCTTGTACTGCAGTGTCCAGAACCAGACACAACTCTACAGACATGGTCTCCCTAGTGCTGAGTAGAGGGAAGTAATAATTTCCCTCACCCTGCTGGCTATGTTCTTTCTAATGCAACCCAGGATGCTGTTGGCCTGCTTTGCTGAAAGGGCATATTGCTGGCTCATGTGCCACTTGGTGTCTACCGGGACCCCTATGCCCTTTTCAGTGAACCTGCTTTCCAGCCAGTTAACTCCCCAGCCCATACTAGTGAACGGAGTTGTTCCTCCCCAGGGGGAGGACTCAGCATTTCCCGTTATTGAACTCCATAAAGTTTCTGTCTGCAGCCTGTCAAGATCCATCTGAATAGCAGAACAATCATCTAGTCTATCTCCCTTTCCCACATCTCCCTTTCCTTCCCAGTAACAAAACAAACATTCCGTATTTCTACCTTGGCTTCCATGCCTCCCATTCCCACCCGGGATTTGGTTCCAAATGTCACAGACTGCTGGTCTCCTGGGTAGAATATGTCAATGAGCTTTGCATCATCAGATCCTGGAGGGCTGTCAAAGAGTCCTGAAATAAATAGTAAAAATCTGTTAGTGTTATACACACTCATCTCCAAAGCTCACCCAAGGAAAAAAAAAAAAAAAATCCTTGAGGCTGAAAAGCTGTATTCCACTTTACAGGATTGAAAAATTTCATTGAACCATGCTTTTTGTGGGACAAAGCATAATACACTTAACAGGCAGACTCAAGAAGTATAGCTTTACTGAAAACATAATAAGAATCTGAAACCCCCATGCTGAATAGCAGCATGCAAGCTGGGAGGTAGTGACATTTGGTTGAGATTACAGAGACAGTTTACAGCTTTTATATGTTCAAAATCCAGGCTTACATATACAAGCCCACAACTGAACAGGCAAAGGATAGCCCTCCTTACCAAAACCTCAGATGATATTCTTGAATGCTGGGTTGTACAGTGGGCAATTCAGAAATATGTAAAAAGGGTAACTGTCGCATTCTGCTAAGAAGGAACACAACACTACATAGACATACTCTTGTTTTTAAAAGTCTAGTAATTTTATGTAACTATGTTTGGAGCTGAATGACACACTGATTTACCTGAACACGTTAAACCTAAACTCTACCACCACACTTACGTGAACAAATACTGGCATTACAAATTAGACAGCACAAGTGCAGTCTATCTGTGTCTTTCCTTGATAGCTCGGGAAGGAGAGAACACACATCTTTGCATGAACAAGATGTCACATTGAATGAATAAGCCTGGAGGATGGGGGTGTTGGGTGTTAATTTATTTTTACAAGTTGTTTTGACTATTGCTTTTATGACTTGTTCTCAAACAGTCATTTCAACTAGAATCAACCACGAAATCCAGCTGAATCTGCTAAAAGAAACTGTGTTTATGGGAAGGCACCTCCTTATGGCCTATAATTGTGTTCCAAAGTCCAGGATCCATTGAAATAAACCCATGTGGAGAAGATGAAAAGACTATGTGACTTGGGTGATGTGGACTGCACTGATCTGAAACTGCACTCACTATCCTCCTCCCTCTAGAAAAGGAACTTCAACATCCATAGGTGACAGACTTATGTCACATCAGCACAGCTCAGAAGACTAGTGTAACCCAAATGTCTGGGATACAGAAAAAGCTAGCAAGTTCCAGGTATCTGGAAAGCCATGACTAGGACTTGTAATGTACCTTAATTCGCTGAAAGACAGAACCTGCTGCCAGAAGAAACAAACTATTGTAGACTAGTATTTGGCTTATCCTCCTGATTCTAAACACACAGCCTTTATCCTCTGTATTACTCATGGCTATACCACACAATTCTGAGAAGCTAGCAGAAGTACCATAGCACATATGGTATTCTGGGTTTTGGAACAAGTCTCAAGTTCAACACGCATTCTCACCCACCCAGATTCAACAGTGTGGCAGACAGTCTTTGCTTTATGCAACAGCATAAGCATTGGGTATATGCCTTAAGGAGTTATGTGGTCCGTAGTAATGCCCCTGTAAAAGATATGAACTGAAGAGATCAGTAAAACCCGAATATAGGTTGGTTTGACGATCTGATATACTTCAGTAAAACAAGAAAGTAAAGAAATTACTCACAAACCTTCTACATCAGAGAGAACAATCAGGAGATCAGTTTTCATTTCCACAGCCAGTCGTGCTGCCAGACTGTCATTATCCTTTACACTAATTACCTGCAACACACACGCATATCAGCAGCACTGAATAGTGGGAGGAAATAGGAAATATTTGTCTGCAACATACAAAAGCAAGCTACCTCAGCACTACCAAGTCCTTCTGAGCTACTTTGTTCACACCCACTGAAAACTTAGAAGGCGACCTTTGTGTGAAAGTACGCATACTTTTGGAATGCAGTACAGTGGTATCAAAACGACAATGAAATACTTGCATTCTCCACCTTGGTGACCAGTGACAGGACAAGAGGTACTAACTGACCCTGCTTTAAGCAGGGGTGGCTGGACTAGATGAGCTGCAGAACTCCCTGCCAGCTTCAACTATTCAGTGAAGACCAAACTGGGAACGCTTGCTTTTGGCAGAGCAGACATCATCTGTCCTGCTTCCACCCCACAGTGCTGTATCATGCCAGAAACAGACAGTTCAGCATAGTCTTCCAGTACTCTCTGTCCACATTACTAATTCTGTATGTGTGTTTCCCTGCTGCAGGCTTCAGAGGTCCCCGATTATGGCATTAGTACACATTAGTGCCGTACCATCTACAAGCAGAATCCACCCCCTTGCAATACTTTACCCACATTTACCCCCTGCAGATCACTGTTTGGCTCTGGAGGTGGAACAACAGCATCATTAGTGTTAATTATAGGGACAATATTCATTCTTAAAAGCTCATGCAATGTTCCATTTAAGTTCCGACGCTTCTGTTCATCATGGAAATCCAGGTTGGTAACTAAAATCTAAAAGGAGGAAAAAAAATTAATATATACTTAGCCTACTATTTTCCCTTAGAAGAACATCATAAACATATCTATTAACATAACAGATCAGTCATGCCCTCCGGGTCACTAAAGAAACATAAGCCACATTTAAAGGATAAAGAATATGAGTAAGAAATATTCCTTCCACAACATTTTCAGGTTTATATGCCTTATCTTCCACTGGAGCCTAATAATGGCCTTTCTTAAGCTGACAGATCATAGGTTCCAGGAATCAAATTGGAAAAAAAAACCCCAACCATAAGCAGAACATAGATGCTGATGATAACTACTAAGACCCTAAACAATTTGACAGATTACTCAGGACACTGCCTCTCCTGTTTTGCCTCCCAGTGTTAATGTTCCTACAGCTGCAAGCAGAAGGGATGCTTTGTCTTAAGCCTTATCTTCAGCTCTAGAACTCACTTGTTTTTCTGAACGAATCTTGGTTTTAAAGCCTCCTCCATGCAGACACCATCCCTTTCTTCTTGGTATTTTAAGACAAAAAACCCTCAATGTCTGCTCTGAAGAGACTTTCTTTTTTTCATCTTTACCGTTGGACATTTGAGAACTAAGCCAACAACTCCACCACACAAATGTTGCAATAGTACTTGGAATCAATGGGTACACTGACTTTTCTGGCATGGTCAATTAATTCTCTTAAATCAAAGGAATGATAGTTGTCTTCAGACTTGAACAAGATTATAATTCAGCGCAACCTACACTGATTGTTTGCTACACTGCAAAGGTTTTAGTGATAGCCACTATACTGTATTACAGGAAGAAGTTCCTCCAAGAGAGACTTCATACTAGGCTCCTAAGTTCATTAAAAGTGTCTAAACAAATAAGGCCTTACAGTTGATGCAATTCTGTATTCTTGAAGTATTTAAAATAAGCAAAGCCTGTTTAAGAGTAGTTCCAATTAATACAGTTGCAACATTCAGTATAGGTAGAAGACCCAGGTGAGGGATACCACCACCCACAAGTTAGATAGGTTTGAGGACCAGATGGACAGCAAGTTCTGAAGTGTGGATATGCACTTCTGTCAGCTTTACAGAATGTGTGGCAGTTCAGCCACTTGGCGATTTTTAAACCCCCACTGCGGATCACCAACTTCAGCTTTTGTGAAGAGACCTTAACAGACATCACCCTGTACGTAAGAGCAGACACACACAAACTCCAAAAAGGGAAAGCATATTTGCTTCACCCTGGTGATAAGTAACTCCATTTCAGACATACTTTGCAAGGCATTGCTGTATAAGCTACCATTTATGCTGCAATATTAAGCCCAAAACCAGGATGGCAATGGAAATGCAAGATTACAGTAACGATAGCATATAAAACACAGAAAAAATCCAAGAACAATCCCATCACTGACTGAAGTAGCAAGTAAGTGTAGGAAAGAAAGAATCCCTTACTTGAGCTGCACAAATGCTGTACTGCGTAAACATGGCCTCATACAGAGCCATTAGTCCACTCTGTCCAGCTGCTGCACAGGCTCGGGCCTCCAAGACTGGAATAGCCTACAAAGATGAAGAACAGCTGTCAGACAGTGACTTGAACAGGTACATTCAAGGAAAAGTGGGAGTGCTGCCAGCCACTCACCATATCCTTTAGCTGACTCTGGCCTGAATGAAGCGCTTGCCTCACACTCTGAGAAAGCAAGATCTCATGACGCAACCGCTGCTTTCCAAAAGCCACAGCACCACTGGTGACAATCATCATCTCTCGGCCCTGATTTTGCAGCACTGACACCTATAAGTACAGAACATAAGAAATAGGGCCTGGAGCATGATCGCTGCTAGCATGACAGTTCTGGCTATTATAAATAACCTTATGCTTACCAGTTCTTGCTGAGAGAAGTGTTTCACTTCATCCATAGATGTGCAAAGCAAGGCAACCACCCTCAAAGATACTCCAGCACACCTTCCTAGCCACTTAGGAGCTATGGAAAGGACCGCATGTAATCTATAGCTTCTGCTAAGCTTTCTTTTCACAGTAACAGTTTTTATGACAGAGTCGTGCTTGAATTTTCACAACACATAGTACATGGTAACACTTCTATACCCCTTGCCCCGCCACCTCCATTGCTACAGATAAGGAAGGATAAGGTATGAAAAGGCTGTAAAGTTGCAGCTTGACCTTCCACCAACCTTCTTACTCACCACCCATTCCCAAAGCTGCCACTATACAGCAACTTGTATTCTAGAAATGAAGAAGCTAACTGTGATAGTAGAGTTTTTAATTACTTCTTGCTTACATGCTTCTGCCCAGATTCCATTAAAAGCTCTAAAGCTGGATGTCTTACATGAATTTATTTTATTATGCTAACTTTACTTCCCAGAGAAGACATGTCCAATCTCCCCCAAAGTCATAATTTCATTTTGGAGAATCAATCTGTAAGGTGATCCCCTGAGTTTTTCCTACAAGTAATGAGGTTTGAAGCTTTCTCCTGGAGGAAATCTACAAATGTTCAGGTAATCAAGAAGGGTCTACTCTTTCTGGAGGCTTCACAAGCTTCAGTGTCACCTTCCCGCTAGATCCAACTAATGACCTAGTCATGTCTTACCTATTGCATAAAAATCTCACTGTGCAAACCTCTCCCTTTATACTGGGTCTGGCCGAGATGGAGTTAACTTTCTTCATAGGGGCCCATATGGTGCTGTGTTTTGGACTTCAGGACTAAAATAGTGTTGATAACATTCTGATGTTTTACCTATTGCTAAATAGAGCTTGCACAGCATCAAAGCCTTCTCTTTTTCCCCATACTGAGCAGTACTTGCACAGCAGCAAGGCTTTCTTTTTCCCCACAACATCCCATCGCAGCAGATAGGCTAGGGGCTGGGCTAGGAGTTCAGAGAGGACACGTTTGGGACATCTAACATGAACTGGCCAAAGGGACGTTCCATACCACGTAATGTCATGCTCGGTAATAAAACTGGGGTAGCAGAATAGTAAAGAGTAGGGGGTTGTCTTCCAGAGTGGCTGTCACTCGACGACTAGCTGGACATCGGTCTGCTTGTGCAAGGTAGTGAATAACTGTCTTAGCATCACTTGTTTCTTTTACCCTTTCCTTTACTTATTAAACTGTCTTTATTTCAAGCCATGAGTTTTCTTACTTTCACTCTTCCTATTTTCTTCCCAATCCAACTGGTGGTGGGGCAGAGGTGTGGGGAGTGAACAAGCATCTGTGTGGGTGCTTAGCTGCTGGTCAGGGTCAACCCACCACACCTTCAAAAACCGATTTACTGAGTTACATGGCTTACCACAGCACACGGGGATGAAACAGGGGAAGGCCAACACATTGCTTTAAAGGGCTATCACTGTTTTATGATTTTTTCCTACAATCTTCTGTGCCATCCAACAATCACTGAGTATCTGAAGTTAAAACAAACATTCCGCTTTGGTCACAGAATTACCTGCTCTACGATAGATGCCAGCCTCCCAAGGGCCAAGCCACACTCATCCCCTCGAGTCACAACAGCACTACCCAGCTTCACTACAATCCGTTTTGCATGCTTCAGCTCACTGCGGTGTGCAAACGATTTTCCATGTGCACGGCTGAGCGGCATGGTGATAAATGGGATGTTGCTCCAACAACGGATGGATTCATTCCTTAATCTTTGGTTATGGCGAGGGAGATCTGTGGTTAAAGAAAGAAAGAAAGGAAAAAAAAAAAAAAGCAGTTTTAAGTGTTTCATTCAGACTTTAAGCCCTTGTATTTATGTAACATTTCCTCCCTTTCCAAGGCTAAAGCTCGTAACACACACTTCTCCATGACTGAGAATGAGAAGCTAGTTTTCAAGACACCAAAATAAAGTGAGAACCAATAATATCTGAGCAGCACTAACCATCCTAAGGTATATAAGGCAATATCCCACATGTCACAGAGCTTTGACTCTGGGAATCTAGAAGACCAAACTGAAAGACACTGTGAAAGGGCCCACACAGCTCACATCAGCAGTAAAAGTACTAGTTTTAAAAACAATCTCCTTTGCCTTGGCTCATCAGATACAGCTAGAGAGTTTTCCTGTCTGTAGTAGCACAGAAAGCATGACTGTTAGGAAAGAAGGGAAACACAGCTTTTACAACATCTCTAAGTCAGGTATTTTTGCATGTTGCTCAACTACGGGCAGCAGAAGGGGGATGATGGAAGCATCCATACAAAATGGAAGACACCTTACTACAGGATAAATAGACATTGGAGGGAGAAGAGACAGTCACAGCATTACTCAGGCAAGATGCATAAGGCTGGCACTTCGCTCAAGTCAATGTGCTAGGGAACATTTCTCAGCAAAACCTTCGTTTTCAAAATGCCTGCAAAGGACAGTAAGATCACTACCAGCACAGTAGATTAAAGAGAATAGTAACTATTAAGGTAGAATCAGAAGGAACAGTTTGGATCCTTTCTAACTGATAAAGCTGTGGACCCAAATACGTGAAGTTCCAAAGTTAAGCTGAAGGAATGAAGGCAGATGGAAAGCACTTCCAACACACTTCATATGAAGTTTTGCAGAGCCACAGTGAATTGTGTCTGAAGGAGTTGTGCAGATAAGAATATCTGCAGTCCAAGTGCGTCAACTGGATAGTTAATATAATATGGATACGCCATACTACTTGAAAAAAAAAAAATTGAAACCCCATTTCCTTATCCTCCATCTAGTTCTTCTTGTATTACTATTCAGAAACTGCACTAAACCAGGTCAATTTTTAGACAGTCTCAAAAATACCAGTACAGCAAAAAAGAGGGAGAACACTTCTGACATAACTACAGAAAAAATGGCTACACTCTGGGACCAAAAGTGCAACCTAGTCAAAAGATGGCAAACATTCATAGAAAAAATATGGAGAAGATCATGCTGGATGCTACTGAAAAGCATTTAAAGAACAATGCAATCATCAAGCACAGTCGACATGGGTTCACAAAGGAAGAGTCCGGTTTAACTAATTTGATAACCTTCTACAATAAGGTCACCTGCCCAGTGGATGAAGGGAAGGTGGCAGATGTAGTTTTCCACGATTTTAGTGAGCCATTTGATACTGTCCCTCACAGCATCCTTCTGGACAAGTTGTCCAGCTGTGAAATAAGCAGGTTCACGGTGCGCTGGGTGAAGAACTGTCTGGACAGCAGGGCTCAAAGGGTAGTAGTGAATGGGGCTACATCTGGCTAGCGACTGGTCACCAGTGGTGTTCCTCAGGGCTCAATCCTAGGGCCAGTGCTGTTCAGTATTTTTATTAATGATCTGGATGCCGGAGTGGACTGCACCATTAGCAAGTTTGCTGATGATACTAAACTGGGAGGTGCTGTTGTCTCTCTCTCGGGACAAGAGGCCTTGCAAAAGGATCTGGATAGACTGGAGCACTGGGCAATCATCAATGGCATGAAATTTAACATGAACAAATGCTGGATTCTGCACTGGGGACAGAGTAACACTGGGCACAAGTATAAATTGGAGAGAAGCGGCTGGAGAGCAGCACTGCAGAAAGGGATCTGGGGATGCTGATCAACAACAGGCTCAGTAGGAGCCAGCAGGGTGCCCTGGCAGCCAGGAGAGAAAACCACATCCTGGGGTGTATCAAACGTCCTCTGAGGAGCAGCAGAGGACTCTGGGTTTGTCTAGTCTGGAGAGAAGGAGGCTGAGGGGCGACCTCATATGCTCTCTACAGCTTCCTGAGGAGGGGTCGTGGAGAGAGAGGTGCTGAGCTCTTCTCCCTGGGATCCAGGGACAGGACACGTGGGAATGGTTCAAAGCTGCATCAGGGAAGGTTCAGACTGGACATCAGGAAACATTTTGTTACCGAGAGGGTGTTCAAACACTGGAACAGGCTTCCTAGAGAGGTGGTAGATGCCCTATGCCTGTCAGTGTTTAATGGGCCTTTGCACAATGCCCTTAATAACATGCTTTAGCTTTTAGTCAGCTCTGAAGTGGTCAGGCAGTTGGACGTGATGATTGTTGTAGATACCTCTTCCAACTGAAAATATTCTATTCTAGTCAATCCTAACCAATATCTCATCTAAAGATGTTGAGGCTTCTTTACAAATCAGTAAACTGAAGCCTATGCCGTAATCAGAGTTATCTGATTTTATTTAATCTGCTCAGTCTCTCTAGTTTTGATGATCTATAACACAAAACAGATTAATTTATAACCTAAAGTGTCTACTCTGGGTGTCACCTCTGCTGGAGAAAGACAGGAATGGATACAGTGCTACAGAAAAGAGAAACATGACATTTAACAATGTTTTAAATAAACACATCTTTTGTTCATTATACGCACAGAAGTCGCTTAAATGACTAATCATAACTGAGCGCCGCACTAACATGTCACGCATATAAAAGCAGAAAATGGAAACTGGAGATGAATTTCATTTGCCCCTCATTTTCATGAGGGAATACTTGTGAATGTAAATAAGGCCTACAACAGATACGAAAGAATATGTGAAGGAGTCCAGTGTAACTGTTCTTCCCAGCATTATACATTACTACACAGGATTTGCCTACCCTACATAGTATGACCAGAAAGGAGTAAAACCAATTTATTTCCAATTCTCTTGGCTAGAGCTTAAGGGTTTAGAAGGTTCCAAGGCAGCAGCTGTTGATGGATAACGACCATCTGAAAAGAAACCACTTACTTTTCAGAAAAACAAGGAAAAAGACAACAGTTCTAGAATGAGCAAAAATTTAATTCATCTCCACTAAAGTCTTAATTGCTAACTTTGCTCCACGACTGCATAAACCTATCTTTTTTAGTTATTTTAGACTGGACTGAGATGTGAAATTGGCTCCCATGTTACATATGCAAAACACTTCTGGTGATGCAAGCCCATTAACTTGCTTCATATGCAATTAGGGAGAAACTGATATAGCCATCCAGACAAACTTTTGGACAAATAGGTTTCTCGGCATTCAAGTTTTTATATTGAGTACCTTGTCAACACTTTCACTTCCTTAATAAAGAAGGGAAAACATATGAAAGAGACTTAAGTATTTGGCACTGCAGATCCTTTTATGTAACCTGCATGATGCTTGCTTTCAAGCAGAGTTTCAAAATACATACAAGTTGAACAGGATCACAACAGAAACAGTGGAGAACAAAAGAAAAATGTGATAAATGCTCAATCCAATTCAGAATGCAACTGATGAAGTAAGCAGAGTTGCTCCAATACTGGATACTGACTACTGTCAATACTAAGGAGTAATTTTCACAGTCTTAACTATGAGTAGTTTACTGACTTTGGAAAACACGGAATATTTAGAAATACTACAAATGCAGAAGCCAACAGAACTAAAGCTCAGAAAAAACAAGTTTAGCATTTTCAAGACTTCAACATTTATTAATTCATATAAATATCAACAAAAGAGAACTGTTAACACACAGACCAATGGGAAATTAATCTTGCATCTAATGGTATACAGTTAATCCCTAGATCTAATAGAGTCTGTCTATCCTTGCCTTCTCTATTTCAGACTACTAATCAAATAAACAGTGAATGGTTCTCTCAAGTTAGGTTTTCAGGGAACAACTATTTACAGGGCACCTATATATTTACACTCAGGTTTCCTGCAAACATCTTTCCACTTTTATCTTGTTTTCCAGGAATGTATGAGGTTGAAATAAAGAACTTTTTTTACAGTAGCAGTACTTTTCACAACTGATTTTTTTTTGCTTGAAACGCACGTCATAATGAAAAACACACCCTCTCAGACATCCAGATGAATATTATTGAGTTAAGGAAGAAAGTAACATTAAGAAACTAGAGTTTCAACTCCAGAAGTTGTAAATTTTGAATGATGTTAATGAGGTGATTTTACTTTCAAGGAAAGAGCATAGGCATGCCCGCACATACTGACCAACAGTATTAGAAACATGTGCTTTCTCTCATACATACATAAACGGGAAATGGCTGTGATGGCATGTGGTGGTAACACAAAGCACCATCCAGGGGAACGCACAAGAGGGCTCAGAGCAGCTTGACACAACATTTTGAGATGCCTTCTGCAAATCAAGGGTATCTGTAAGTTAAAAGAAAGGGAGGAGAGGGAAAACTGGTTAAATATCAGTGAATTTCCATCTATATTTCTCTTCTCGCCCACCCCCAACCCCAAATCCTCTTCGTCCTGCACAGTCTTAACGCAATTTCCTTGTGCAAGAGACAGGCAGCCCACTCACTCCATTTTGCAGAATTCCCAGGCTATGACTTAGAAGAACTGAAGGCCACTGTTTCCTACCTGCTGGAAGAAGATCATTATTAAAGATCAAAAATGAAACATCGTTGCCCAACAAGGGAAAAAACTATTAGTGAGTGTACCTACAATGGAGAAAAGTCATACCTTTGTCCACAGAGAAGCCTGGAAGAAAAAAAAAAAACAAATGTAGAGAGGCTGTATCATCCAGCCTTCTCTGTACACTCCACAACAGAGCATCTACTATACTTCTCATGAATCTCAGCCCTATTCAATATAGAAGATTCACTTTTCCCTGCGCACTACCTAATGACAAGGTATTAACCATCATTACAAGTAAGGACACCAATTTCCAAGGTATTTGGCATTAGTTTCCCTTGACTAAACTTGTAAACACTCAGGATTCTTGTAACTCAAAATCCATTAGAACAAGTACCCTGTAAACAAGGGATACAAAATTAGGAATTTCCTGTGACAGGTCTAGTTGAAGTAATCCATCTAGTATAACAAAGGAGATTAACAAGAATTCAGTTCTCCCAGACAGTGCTTAAGCCATGAAACCGCTTCTTCCCCTTTTAAAAAATTTTGCTTCCTTTACTTGCTTTCAATCCATCCCTCTCCACCATTGGAATAGAGCAAATAACATTGCACAAGCTGTGGTAGGGAGAGGGTATTGAAGACAGGACAAGGAGAGCTCATAGTAACTGCATCGGAAGCCTGCTATTACAAATACCATGACAATTATAGCACTTAGCAGGTCTGGCATACACGTACATGAACACTTGAAGTTGCTTTATTACTCTGCATCAGTGTATTGTTATTACATCTCTACATAAGACAAGGGAGCCACCAGCAAATAATGGTTCTCCTTTTTTGTCTAGTAAAGATTACATAGCATGGCATTTCAACAATATTAATCTGCAATGTCCCTTCAGGTCTGTATTTCATCTGAAATGGTAGTCTTGACCAGCAAAGGACTCAGAGCAGATGATACAACTGAGCAAGTAGTCCAAGTTTTCTTCTCATAACAGGGCAAGCTTAAAGGAGCTGGTGAACAGTACCAACTAGATATTCCATCTTTGAACCCTCACCAGGCACCTCATGCACCCACCTTTGGGGGGCATGACAATTCCCACTGTTCATGTCTGGCTGTTTGAGCCTTTCACCTTGAAGTTCACACAGGCATCTACTGTCAGCCATTGTCTTCCCAGTAGGGTTTCAGTTGTGTCTCAGAGGGATGCTCAAAGTCCAGCAGCTCCTGACAACCTCAGCTGGCAAACAGCAGGTCCTTTATCCAGAACCACTTCCACCACAATTATCCAAAGTGGAACTGCCTGTTTGCCTTCAGCTCCCTTCACAAGACCATCTCCCTTTGGGAACAGAACCAGGCACTCTACCTGAAGTTTCACCCAGACATCTTCTGTTACAACCACTCCTGTCAGGCTTTCAACTCCCAGTACAATAATAATCTTCACTTGGTGTTGCACTGTCACTAGAATACAGACCCATACTAGCTAGATCAAGCTGTGTTGTGACCTCGGTTGCTCCTACTGAGGAGTGAGAAGTGGCAGACTGTGGATCTTTTGAAGGAAAAAGATCAGAAAGCAATAGCGGGTTTTTTAAGCTAGCTTGTGAGAAAAGGCAAGGATACTAAGTTAACAAGGAAACAGAAACAGAAATTGTAAAGCAGCAGCAGACATCAAGAAAAGAAAGAGAGGTATGTGAAACGGGAATGATGCTGACAGAAAGCACAGACAGAGCACAGGGCACGCTATAAATTACAAGCTGTCTTTCAGGCTAGTCCAAGGCTGCAGAACAACTCATTCCTCTCCTCTCACTCAATCAAGGATTTAAAGTTAATTTCAATCCATTCCACTCATTTCCACCATTTCCATACCTAGAATGGTTCTGGCCTTCAGTAACAAACCAAAAAAGGTACATAATTAAAAAAAAAAAAAATTCTGCTTTACTTGGAGTGGAGGGAGCAACAAAAAGAAATGCAAAGTGCATTATTCAGGTATTTCTCCAAGACTCTAGCATCAGCTTAAAAAAAAATTTTTTTTTTCATTACCAGGAAAACCTACTCCTTCCAAACTAGTCTCCAAACCTGACTTTAAAAAATATCATTCTCCCATGATCTCTTTAAATTTAAATAAAAGTTATCCTTATATTATCACTCACAGAATGCAATACTCTTGGCTAGTTTTCATTAATTTATTATCTTCACAGCAGCTGTTAAATAGCACAGTACATCTGGATTGTTCCAGATCAGTGTAAAGAGACTTAGTCACCTTCCCAAGCAATCAAAGGTCTCAATTACTAAAACTGGTGCCTTTAACAGTAACAATCTATAACACTGATTTCTTCCAGTCTGTTGGCTGCAGGCCCATGGGATGTCCACAACTATTTGCAGTGAGTTGACAAAATAAAACTAAATAAACTTTTTTCACAGTTTTATATATAATGGCAAATCTCTCAACTAAGTGTTGGGACATTCCACAAGTGAAAAAAATCTGGTAACCAAATTCCTATAGAAGGAGCTATATTGTACTACACTTCAGCAATTAAGCAGAGATAAATCAAGTTCCAAGGAAATGCACACAGTTCTAATGAATTAAGTATTTGCTATAGAACATATAAACCCTCTGTAACATTCAGGAGGGGTTGTTACTTAAACAGCTTTGTTACCATACCAACTAAAACTTTTGTAAGCAAAAAAACCCCAAAACAAAAACAAAACACAAAAACCAAAACCCTGCAGTTCTTAGTGCAAACTCAAAACCTAGAAAACTTCCCAGAGGGAAGCCAGTTCAGAAGAACTGACTAAAATAAAGAAAAGCTTCAACTAAATTGTCTTTAGAAGATTTTGCAAATAGCTTTGCCCAGGTTCCACAGAAGTTATACACACAGAGAACAGGCAATTCAAAGGGGTATGTACCATGCAATTCCTTTCTACCAAGAATCCATTCCAGCAGGACAGCAAGGCCACGGCAGTCTGCACCTATTGGCATCGCCTTGTGCAGCGCAATAAAAGCCCGTCACTGGCCTTTTAGAACCGTTCTCAGTATCACTTAATACTTTCAGCCCGAGTACCTCAAAAGACAGCACCTGTGAACGTTCAGTACCGTTCCACTCTGTCATACCTCGTCTACAAGCAAGTTAAACGGCAGAAGTGGGGCTGTACAGCAGCAGCACTCGAGAAGGGCCTGCGACCCGCAGCTGCCCGCCCTGCAGAGGGCACGCCGAGGACCTGCGCCACGCACGCTCGGGGCCCGCAGCAGAAGCCCCTCGAGCACAGAGAGGAAGTTTGAGCTCAACACAACACAAACCCCTTGTCGCACATTTATCAGTGGCTCCTACAGGCACCGCTCCTTGCCTGAGCGCTTAGAGCCACCAGGATCTCCGTACCTGACCCCTCCTGCTGAAACTGTGACACGGCTTCTAGAAGCGGCGCCCGCCGGGACGGCGGGAGGCAGAAGGGGCCGCGCTCCCGCAGCGGCGGCCGCAGCCAGGCCCAGCTGACGCGCCGCAGCCAATCCCCGGGCTCCCGGCGGCAGCAGCCGCGGGCCCAACACCAACCGCCGGCTGATGTAACCTCCGCGACTCCAGCTTCATCCCTCCCACCAGCACGCACACCTTCCCTCCCTGCCGTCCCAGCAGATGATGTAATTCTACTCCACGTTGCAGCACAAAATCCAGGGCTTTACAAGTTATAGCGTTAACAACTGTTTTCCGTCTAGACCCAGACTAGTCCAGACAGCCCTACCCAGAGCACCGGCTGCCGAGCCATCTCCCACACGCAGCTTCCCTTGACCTTGATTCTCCCTGTTCTCAGATGCTCGCAGCCTGATGAAGACAGCACATGAAAGGGATCTGCAGACAGGCCTCCGCAGGCCCTTCACCTCCTCTGCTTCACCACTGTAGCCCAAGCCCCTCCACAAAGGCAAGAGTGCTGGCTTTGCTCTTCACTTATCTCCCATGTCCCATGTGCATTAATTTCTAAATTAAGAGAATTGTACAATAATTTAGGTTGGAAAAGACCCTTAAGGTTATCGAGTCCAACCATAAACCTGACACTGCCAAGTCCATCACTAAACCACATCCCCAAGTGCCACATCTATAGAGTCTTTTAAATATCTCCAGGGATGGTGACTCAACCACCTCCCTGGGGAGCCTGTTCCAATGCTTGACAGCCCTTTCAATAAAGAATTTTTTTTCCTAATATCCAGTCTAAACCTCCCTTGGTGCAACCTGAGGCCATTTCCTCTCGTCCGATCGCTCATTACCTGGGAGAAGTGACTGACACCCACCTCACCACAACCCCCTTTCAGGCAGCTGTAGAGAGCAATGAGGTCTCCCCTCAGCCTCCTCTTCTCCAGACTGAACATCCCCAGTTCCCTCAGCCGCTCCTCGTAAGACTTGTTCTCCAGACCACTCACCAGCTTCAAGCAGATCAACACCCCCACCCAACTTGGGGTCATCTGCAGGCACTCTTATCACTGCAATTAGCAGAAACCATAAATCTACAGTTTCTCATCTTCAAAGACACTACAAAATTCATAGTAGTTCTTCAGTTCAACTCAGACACTAGTTATGCTGTCTTCTGTCTACACCTATTTTACTACTGTTATGTTAGACTGGCTTAGACAGGTTTACTCTTTGCTGGGTAAAGAACTGGCTGGACGGCCGAGCCCAGAGTTGTGGTGAACGGCGTTAAATCCAGCTGGCGGCCAGTCACAAGTGGTGTTCCCCGGGGCTTGTTCAATATCTTTATTGATGACCTGGATGAGGGAATCGAGTGCTCTCTCAGTAAGTTTGCAGATGACGTCAAGTTGGGTGGGAGTGTTGATCTGCTGGAGGGTAGGAGGGTCTGGACAGGCTGGATCGATGGGCAGAGGTCAACTGTACGAGGTCTAATAAGGCCAAGTGCAGGGTCCTGCACTTGGGTCACAACAACCTCATGCAACGCTACAGGCTTGGGGAAGAGTGGCTGGAGAGCTGCCTGGGGGAAAAGGACCTGGGGGTGCTGGCTGACAGCCGGCTGAACATGAGCCAGCAGTGTGCCCAGGTGGCCAAGAAGGCCAACAGCGTCCTGGCCTGTATCAGGAATAGTGTGGCCAGCAGGAGTAGGGAAGTGATTGTGCCTCTGTACTCGGCACTGGTGAGGCCGCACCTTGAATACTGTGTTCAGTGTTGGGCCCCTCACTACAAGAAGGATGTTGAGGTGCTGGAGCGTGTCCAAAGAAGGGCAACGAAGCTGGTGAGGGGTCTGGAGCACAAGCCTGATGAGGAGTGGCTGAGGGAACTGGGGTTGTTTAGTCTGGAGAAGAGGAGGCTGAGGGGAGACCTTATCGCTCTCTACAACTACCTGAAAGGGGGTTGTGGTGAGGTAGGTGTTGGTCTCTTCTCCCAACTAGTGATAGGATGAGAGGAAATGGCCTCAAGTTACGCCAGGGGAGGTTTAGATTGGATATTAGGAAAAATTTCTTCACCGAGAGGGTGGTCAAGCATTGGAACAGGCTCCCCAGGGAGGTGATGGAGTCACCATCTCTGGAAGTGTTCAAAAAACATGTGGATGTGGCGCTTCAGGACATGGTTTAGGGGACACGGTGGCACTGGATTAATGGTTGGACGTGATGATCTTGAAGGTCCTTTCCAACCTTAGTGATTCTGTGAAGATAGTATTGGGGGGGGGGGTTGTTGAGACATACTTTTGTTTGTTTTTTTTTAATCTTTAACGCATCACCTTCTGGGATCAGGAAACAATCTTCTCTGAAAGTCTCATGACTGTGGAGAAAACCTCATGAAGAGTGAACAATATTCAAGTGGTGGGGGTAGGGCTCAAGACACTTGCAAAAACATCAGTGTCTCAAGAATTAGTAGAAGATCCAACTCACAATTATCTGACATTAAGATTTCACTGTCTCCACACGAGGGAAAAAAAGCCAAAAAAACCCAAATAAATATAAGATCATCATTTTGTTAGAAGACTGTCTGGAGATCTCCACTTCACCAGAAGTGGAATTTGTTTTAATCATCATAGTGCACATAAGCTGTGCTATCTCCTCCTCCTCAGTCCAATTATTAGGAAAGATAAACCTGATGTGTATAATTGCAGAATAAAGACAACACCAACACCAGAATGTTGGTCACTCACAATAAACACAGAACAGTGATTAAAGATGTATCACAGCAGCTGATTTTTTGATTTTTGAACAGCTAACAAGAAACAGGAATGCCCTCACCAGGCCAATTTTTAGCACATGAAACTTTTTTGAACAGTGCTTCCAAATAAAAAGCAACAGGTTCCCCTCAACCCCTGTAGATACTGAAGAGCTGCTTTTCTTTTTCAGACACTGAAACAGAGGAAGAATTCGTAAGAAAAAATGTACAGAAACTAAACTGGTACTTTCATCTGCCACATGAAACCAGTAGTTTTTATGAAAGGATGCTTGTTAATGGCAAGGAATCCTGCATTTCCTGCCTGGTCTGCAGTTATTTACCTCAGTGTACAGCAACCATAGTAGAAAGTCAGCAAGGGAAAACAGTGGTTTCAGATAGTTAAGAGTAATGAACACCTTGAGTAATCTTAAAGAGCGTTCCACCTTTGAGAAACAGCATGGAACCATTCTGATGGTATTAACAATCCATGTAGGCAAATGTGCTACAGTCCATCTTCAGTCCTAGATACAATTGCAACACACACAGATGTATCTCTGTGCAAAGAGGTTTTTTTCCCCACCTCATTAAAAAATAATTAAAAAAAGAAAAATC
The DNA here is from genome assembly GCF_964289735.1 of Phaethon aethereus. NCBI lineage: Eukaryota > Metazoa > Chordata > Aves > Phaethontiformes > Phaethontidae > Phaethon > Phaethon aethereus. The sequence goes on along the minus strand of NC_138583.1, from coordinate 41,883,863 downwards.
ACACAAAGTAGCTGCTTTAATCAAGATTATTAACTGAGGAACATATGGAAACAGGTTAATTTAATCAAGCACTAGTCCTCCCTAAGAAACCTCAGGATAGGGTTAGTTAGAATCTTTCAAGTATTTCCTTCCTCCTGACATCACCTCTCTATTCTTGTCTGTACCAAATCTGGCTACTTTCTTCCACTACCTGTTTTCAGCACTGAGCAGCAAAACATCAGGTTCCACCAGCTGTTAAGGATAAAGATGATAGAACTAGCATCCCAGTTTCCCTACAGTCATCAAATGAAGGCTGTACAAGTACTGAAGATCATGCAGGAAAAGCATTGGAGACCAAATAAAAATTTTATAATAGCTATGGTTAATAGACTGACAATAGCACCACCAAACAACAAGATGCAAATCAAGTACCTGGACAGATGTTCATATCCAGGAGGAACTGTAGCCAGGCAAATGCAAGGATAGAATGAAAAGACGTCTGAAAAACATAGAATGAAGTCACCACTCTTATTTAATATTTCAGGAGAAAGACTGACTTTGACATTTAGTACCCTGGGTGTCAGCCTCTCTTCCAGAACCTCTCACAGAAACTTTAGTTGCACTTTTTTGACATACTTATTTTTTAATTATTATTATTCATACCCTCCGTATCCAAAGCCCCATTGTAGAACCTTGTCAGTAACTGCCTTCTGGCAACAGTTAATCCAGCCAGCCACAGCTTCCTATGAAAAACTGGGGAATATTCACCAACTGTAGGATATATTTCTAAGCCCCGTCCTTATCACTTCTCCAAGAAGAGCACCACTCAAAACAGCATTCATCAGCATCTCAACCTCAGTGAACTGTGCATGCTCAATTCAGCATTCCCTCAAGTTCCTTATTTTTAAGCCATAAGCCTTTACCTACCTTTCCTTTTTTATTCTCTGCCCTCACAGTGTATTTCCCTCTTCTTTAGGGGTTGTGGAGAAACAAGATGACATTCAGTTTCTATAAAGGATAAGCCAACACCCAAATCCTAATGGGGAAAATAAGAAATCAAATAAAACACATCAGTAGAACAGCAGTCTGTTATATACCCAGTTACATGGGCAGGACAAGAAAGCAATTAAAACTACCTGAATACTCTCCTGGCCTCCAGCTTTGTGTGCCTCTGGGGTTACTCACCTTCTCCACACCACTCACGATTTTACAGACTTGTAGTGCACCCACACTCATCCCTGCCTCTGCTGTGATGCTCAAGTTGTCCCTAAACAATTCTCAAAGCACACCAGTTTTGCCACTCCTCCTGCTCAAAGCTGCAGCTCCCATACCCCTCTGAAAAACAGCTTGATCATGGTAATATTCTGGTCAGAGACCAACCAACCCACCTGTCTATACAATCATGCAAGTGACTAGCACCAGCAAGAGAGAAGCCCAGCAACTCCTTAGACTACACTGCCACTAACAAATCAGTATAGGATGCTCCTGCTCCCCTTATATCAAGGCTATTTCATGTATACAGTCATCTCCATTGCTCTTTCTCCACCTCCACAATTATCCTAAACAGAATACAGCATATTACCCAAGGGAGAGTCCTGAACTGCATGGAGTACTCAAGCTTGGATAAAGCAAGGGCTTATATAGTGCCACAACATGATCTTTTGTTCTGCACTTCATTCCTTACCTGATAATTTCTACCATTCTATTTGCTTTTTGACTTTTGCTACACCTTGAATTGACTTTTCAGAGTGTCATGCACAGTGACTCTCAGACGTTTTCTTCCCTGGATGCTGCAGAAAAACATAAAAATACCATTGCTTTCATATTCCTACTAACACAACATGCAACAAGAACAGCTGAAAAATTACTGAAGCTACGTCTGAAAGATGCTCGCTCTGCTGTTGAATACACCCCTTATAACAACCCTGGCAAAGAGTACCTTAGAAGAGGCAGGCAGTAAAGCAAACAAATAAATCAGTAAAGCTTCTAACACAACAAAAATTACTCACTGACACAAATACAGAAAAGGTAACATACTTTCTAAATTGACTAAATATAAATACTATAGAACAGAGAAGAAGAAAGCTTTATTTTAACTCTTTATAAATTGCTTCTGTCCAAGTATCCATCATTTTTTAGGGTGCAGTCAGCATTGGTATAAGGATTTATGGAAGGATTTTAGTTACTTTTCACTTAAGGAAATAAAACTGTTCTTGACCTCATAGTCCAGAGACACTTGCCAAAGGCTTTTGGAAAACCGTGCAAGCTTTGCTCATTAAAACTCCTTTATCTACAGTTTTATTACTTCTTTCAGAGATCTATCAGGTTTCTTAAAAAAACCCCAAACTCTAATCTGATCCTGTTATATCTCCTGTGAAGAAACACTATGTGAACAACACAGGCTTATCACCAAGAGTTAGGTCAAAACCTGCATGATAACTTCTATGTGTGACGCAAGTGTCAGAAGGGTTTAAATGCTTTCTTTGGGCATGGAGAAATCTTGTAAGGAGACACAAGAGACGAGCAAGGAAAAAGAAATCTCAAGAGGAGCAATTGCTCTGCTCTCACAAAGCGCCCGAGGAACGAGGCCAGTGCAGCGCTCTTGAGCTTGCAGGGGTCCGAACGGCAGCCTCACTCAGCCGGTAACCCCACGCAGTAGCAACGCCCCGTGCCCGTCAGGAAAACCTGAACCAAAGTCTCCCTGGGTCTCTCTGGGAAGCTTGCGAGGGCCAGAAGAACAGGGAGCACCCAGACGCAGGCAGCGCTGCAGCGACTGTACGCGCAGTGCCGCCAGTTTGTGCCGCCACAGTTTTAAGGCTGCGCGCCCCCCCGCCTCTGCGGCCGCCCTAGGCGGCAGGACCGGCAACCGCCCGGAGCCTCGGCAGGGCCTCGCCGCGACCCCGGGGGCGCAGCTCAGGCCGCTCCCCCGCCCCCGGACACAGCTCGCGACCGCGGTCCGAGGCTGCTCGCCAGCGGCACGGGCACAGGTACCACTCACCCGCCCGGCGAAGCACCTGCGCCTGCGGCCACGGCCGCCCGACACATCACGCTGCTTCTGGCCCCGCCCCAACGTGAGCCCAGCCCCCGCCCCGCCGGGGAAGGCGGGCGCTCTTTGCCGGCGCCTGCGCGCACGCCGTGTGGGACGCCTTGGAGGCGGGGAGAGGCGTTCGGGCGAGCGAGTGCTGTGCGGACCGAGCCCCCAGGGCGGGGGCAGCAGCAGGACCCTTCCGGTACAACCGGACGCTGCTCCGCCAACGGCGCTTTTTGTCGAGTTCCCGCTCTGCGCAGAGCCGGGCGTTAGCTTATTCCGTAGCCGAGCTGCTTGCCGCAGGCTGGGGCCAGGACGCGGCGAGGGGGGGCGCCCGCCCCCGCCGCCCCGGCCAGGGCTGTCGCCCGCTCCTCTGCTTTCGCTACAAACGCTACGGCGATGAACAGCGGCTAAAACTTGGCAAAGAAACTTAGCAGTGGTTCACGTACTTAGTGGCTGAAGAAAGTGGAAGCACACTAAGGAGCTTATAGAAATTTTTAATATGTCGTCTTTAGCTTTTTCCTGGCATTTTAGCTATGTTCTTATGTTAAAGAAGGGGAGAATGATCTCAGAATACTTAATTTCAGAAATGCACATTCTCAGTATTTCTGTTTGCTGGGTCGGGGGAGGAATCTGTGACGAAAGCTAGGAGTGCTACTCCAAAGTGCTGCTCGCTCAGCCAGCAAGAATGAGAACAGTCACTGCTGCTTGCCTCCAGTATGACAACCTCCTGACAACCCCAGGGGGTGAGCTAAGTGAGAGCTGGGTGGGCAGCCTAATTGACACTGCTACCAGCAATGCACTCTATTAACTTTTCGTAACTCTGCTCCTACTTTGTAATCCAAAACTGCATCTTTCACTTGGACGGAGTAGAAGTAGACTCACTGCCCCAAAACAGGACACGTTGGAAAGATGGTTCCAGACAGAGTGCTGGCAGCAGAGAAATTACGCAGTGTTGTCTCAGCCCTTTGACATGGAGTATAAATATCCCATTCTGTACATCTGACATACGAGTCTGCCTTGTGTGTGACATTGTCATACTGTTGCCTGATAACGCAATTGCAACAGAGACCATTTAAGTTCAAATAGTGGGGAAAAACATAATATGACAAAGTAGACACTGAAATAAACTGTCATAGGAAACTGCAGACTCTAAACCCACATCCATGTATTATGGCATAGCTAGAATTGAACACGCCTTAGGTCAGGCTAGACCAGGTTATGGAGAAGGCTCTTTCCAGCTCCATTTCCTGCAATGAGGAAATGTCAGAGGAGCCAAATATGTGCTAGAAAATATGACACCTTGGAGGTTAGGAATACGACAAGAGAATTACAATAGTAAGGTGATGCATCCTTACAGCACTTCCACGTTATTTGCAGTTCACAGAATAAAAAGAATCTCTGGAGTCACCTAATTGAATTATCTCAATAATGTGGAGAACGGAGATGCCAGATCCTTTTCATTTGAGCCACACACCTGGCAACGTGACATCTGGCAAGTTTCTCCAACTAACCCGTTGTTCAATTCAGTTACTGTCACCTCTGAATTAATTTCCTGATTCCACAAATTAGCAGCATGAGAGGACATGTGACATGCTACATGTGACACGCTATGTGTTTTGCTAAAAGCTTTGCAAAGATATTACAGGTACAGTTGAGAAGCTACATCTATCTAAAATCAAAGCTTGTTGCTCTACTGGTACCACCAGCCATATATATCACTGGAATGCACATGTGTTCAGACTGGCTTTCACGGGCAGCCCCAGAATCAGAACCAATGAAAGCAGCAGACACTTGCAGGGAATTCTTTCCAGGCTAATAAACCACGCAAGCCATCGGAAAGCTAAATATGTGAAGTTACCCCATAATCTGCATGTTTTAGATAGGTTGTGGTTTTGTTTTAGTCAGGTGTATTGGGTCTGGCTGAGATGGAGTTAATTTTCCCCACAGCAGCCCTCATAGTGCTGTGCTTTGTACTGGTCACTAGAACAGTGTTGATAACCCACCAGGGTTTTGGCTACTGCTGGGCTGTGCTCGCACAGCATCAAGGCTGTCTCTCCAACATTCCCCACACCAGTAGGCTAGGGGTGGGCAAGATCTTGGGAGGGGACACAGCCAGGACAGCTGGCCCAAACTGGCCAAAGGGATATTCCATACCGTATGATGTCAGCTCAGCAATAAAAGCTAAGAGAAAGGAGGAGGAGTGGGGGGCATTTGTTTTCCGATGTCTGTCTTCCTGAGCAACCGCTACGCCTACTGAAGCCCTGCTTCCCGGGAAGTGGCTGAACATCACCCGCTGATGGGAAGTAGAGAGTAAACCTTCCATTTTCTTTTGCTTCCATGCGTGGCCTTTGCTTTCTGCTATTAAACTGCCTTTATCTTGACGCACGTGTTTGGTTATTTTTTTTTCTTTCCATCCTAATTTCTCCCCCCTGTCCTGCTGAGGAGGGGAGTGATAGAGTGGCTTGGTGGCACCTGGCATCCAGCCAAGGTCAACCCACCACAAAGGCTATCTCCTTTGATATCCTGACTAATTACAAGTTTTTCAGTTTATTTTTGCACTCTTAAGTTTGTAATGAGGAAGAGCAACAAAGCTGCTATACACAGTACACATACAAATGCATTTTGTTAAAGGTAGGCTAGATTTCTCTGATTTTCTTTCCCATTATTGATTTCACTGGTGTCCTTGACATTAGATAGGACAGATTTTTCCATCATGTGAAGAATTTAAGATAAATAATAAATCCTTTGCTAAAAAAATATACTGTCATCCAACAACTTCATGGAATGATTGAGGACCTTTCCTTAGCCTGTGTGATGCAGTGGGGCAGACTACATAATCTAAAGATCACCTTCAACTTCAAAAATAATAAACTTACATCCTGGTCCCAGAGACTGAGCCAGAGGTAAGCTATTGAGGTAAGTTTCAGACTCATAATACATCTACAAATTCTTCCTAAAATAATTGATTATTTTCTTTAGGACTGTTCACAACTCTTGCTGATGTGCCACCTAGAATTTCAGTCTATCATTATCAGTCCAGTTCCTATTTGGAGCCACAAGAGAATGTGTAGGAAAAAACATATTCAGGTCTGGTTCTTCAGAGAGAGGGAAAAAAAAAAGTCAGGAAGGAAGCTGTCTTGACAAACAACTAAAAATCAATTATATTTCAGAGGATCAGACATGTACAATTACTTTTCTTTGTGTGACACTATTGCTAATGTGATCAAACAGCGATTAAAACATGAAAATTTCAACTGAATATCTGTATTTGAAAAGATAGAAAAATAAGAAATAAAAACTGTCACAGAGGCACGGTTGTCATGTAGCAAGGGCAGCTTAAAGGTGACTGGCAGACATGTCTACTCATAAAGTAATAATTCAGGCCACCTGGGAAGGCTCCTGTATTTTAAATATTAGTTCCATGTAGAAAAATCAGGTGCTTCTCCAACAGGAAGATGCCAAAACGCTTGGATTGAACTTCGCTCCTCTCTCCATACTGCTTGGTTTCTGGGAGCACGGAATGTTCATTTTAACGTTCTCCTCCTTGTTCCTCATTAATGCAACGTCTTGATCCCTCTATCTCTCAAGTGTTTCACTGCAGTGAGGTTCACAGATGGTACATACGGAGAACAGGGGCATGAGAGGTCACAGGAGAGAGTCATGTGGCTTAATCCGAGAACAGAAGGCACATAGATATCGTAGGCACAGTATAAGAACCTGAGGAGAAAAGTCTCTGATCTGGATCATATTCTGAATGTATCAATTCACTTAACTAACTTTAGGTATAGGCCCAGTCTATCTGACTTTTCAAAAGCAGAGAATACTAGATATTACTAGAATCAAGAAAAAACAGACAGCCAGATCACCTTGATAACTTCTTTCCAAATTCAGTGCCACCTTGAATGGGTAAAAGATGTCAAATGGGAGTTTCCAGTGCATTTGTGGCTGGCCTCGTGGAGGTTCTGGCCATTCTGTCATGTCAGTGAAGGTAACAACAGTTGTCAAAGGTACTGTGCTTGTGCTTAAGAACTGTAACAAGAAGGAAAGCACAAAGAGTTTAGCAAACGTTGTATAAAAGATGCATCTCTATTTGCTAATGGAGACTGTAGATGACTGGCATGCAAGATGTCTGTAGGATGGTAGGAGTTAAGTGTTCCAGATATATTTTTTAGTGGAGTAACTCCTCTTTCCCAAAATTGATACTTAGCAGGTAAATCAAGGGCACAGGTCTCAGGAAAGATCAGTAGCTACTGTGCATCATATGTTGCAGATCTCCAGAACGGAAGCAGTGATTCAAGCTCTGCTAGAGTAAGCTTTCTATTCAGAGGAAACACATATCAACTAGCTGGTAGTAAGAGCAGAAGCAAAGCTAGCTTTGTTTTTTATAAAATGGTATCTTTTATGGAAGATAAGATCACCTGGCCCTTTGAACAGGTGATTGCTGCCAGAAACAGACAGGACTGCCACAAGATTTTAACCTTTCAATAAAATACCAATAAAATAAAGCAGGGACCCAATACAACAATGAATTTATTTCTCACATTTTAGGATATTGTTTCAGAAAGGAGACAGATTGGTAGGTCTGTTGGTAAAGAAGGCACAGGGACTGAACTTCTAAGGCCTCAGTTCCTTTCTGTTTCAACAGAGTGCTGTAAGAAAGACAACTAATACACTTGCTCCTTGAGCTATGTGGAGTTTTATGGCTAGCTTGGGCTCATTTAAATTTTAAATTTAAATTTAAAATTTAATGAACAATGCATTGGGCAGAGTCCTACCGCAATACATGGTTCTACATGGAGTCTGCAAAGATGCCTCATGAGCAGATTCCTTATATACACTTGCACCTGCACCAATCTCAAAAGTGTCCGCATGGGGAACCTCATGGTCCATCCCCCAGCCCAGCTTTGCTGCCCAAAGGTGGCCCCTGAGCACTCCCATTCCAGGATGGCTACAAGGCAATGCTGAGACTGCTTCTTATCACCAAGGGAAACTTCACTCCCTTGCAAGGAGTCTGTCTCCTGCATTCCTGCTTCCAGCCAGTTTAACCCCTTCTTGCAGCTGGGCTGCCTTGGCCTCCGTGCTAGATCATTCCTCAGTCACAAATTACCACTGCTGAGTAGCTACAATCACAACTTCCCCTTCACTCATGATGGACGTAAGTTCTCCTATCAATGAGTAAACACACAGTAGGCACAATCGCCTTAGTCAACAAGAAGCCTCAAAATAATTCTGGCTTTGTGTCCGGACCTTCAAAATCTGCCTTAAAATCAGAGAGATTAGTGGGGAGAAAAAAACATGCACAACTCCTCCTCAACAGCTGGGAGAAGGCAGCCACAAGCAACTTCCAGCATGCTCCTGTACAGCTCTACATCATTTAAGAATGTCTTGCATTTTCATGAAGTCCAAATACAAGTGACCAGATATTGTGGATGGGTGTAGAACCTGGGATGTCTTTCCTGGGTTCTGTGTTTCTGGTCAGTCACTAAGGCAACTCCCAACTAGTGACACAGTGTGGTCTAATGGAAAAGGTTTTCTCTTAAGGAACAGATAATTCCCAGATAGAGAATGTGTAGGCTAAAACTGGGAAGTGACATAATTTAAAACTAAAGCAATATACAGCACACATTGGTATGTTTACAAATGGCTGCAATTCTTAACTGCTGGGTACAGTACTGACTGGTAGCTTTGTTAAAATGCCTTTACTAACAACCCTAATTTGTGGATTGCCACTGATGAAGTCGGTACTGATTTTAATGGTGTGTTTCTTTCTTGCTGCTAGAAACTTGCTTTCTTATCATTTGCTTTGCAATATACCTTACAGCTCTAAAGTAATTAGCGTCAGTTGCTCATACTGATGAAATCCGAATCTCATAGTTCTTGATTGGCTAATCCTTACTGAGGGATATGCACCCTGCACTTTTACTAGGAATGTAAAGTCTGCCTCCTCAGACAGAAGTTTTGTTAATGGAGCCGTGTAACAGCTCAGGTTTAGAAAATATCTTTGAGCGGTGGCGGTGTCAGTTTGCCTCAGGGCAACACGTGTTTTACAAGGTGAACATTTTCCTATCATGTCCTTTTCACGTATGTTGCAAGAAGGGAGGACAAAGAGGTACCATGAGACACATCCAAGCAATGGATGTAAAGTCTCATTTACATTGAGTCTGAAGTTCAAAGAGTAATAACAGATCAGACAGACACTTGCCATGTCATACCTCACTGCCATGAGAACGCCATGGGCAGGTGTCAGCTGCTCCCCCTGAAGCCCTTGCAGAGAAGTATAAGACTTGAAATACATCTGCTGCCCAAAAGACTTTGTGATGTCAGGAATCCAGCCTTGCACCAAAATGGGATCCACTGACACACGCTTGAAAAAGACTATTAATTCTCATTTGCGGACCTGTTAGCTCCAGCTTCCTGCTGACATCACAGAATCAGAGAATAGTTTGGGTTGGAAGAGACCTTTAAACATCATCTAGTCCAACCCCTCTGCAATGAGCAGGGACATCTTCAACTAGATCAGGTTGCTCAGAGCCCCGTCCAACCTGACCTTGAATGTTTCCATCACGTCATCTTCTTTTAGAAACCTGCTTTCTGGCTTACAACCTTTCCCCCTAATTCTTCAAATGTGCTGCCATCAGCATTAGTCTCTTCCTCAGCTACCTGTTGGTGATTTCAGAATGCCTAGAGGAATAGAAATATCTTCTTGCACAGACTATCAGCATGCTGTCGAGTCTGTGAAATAGAAATCAACTCAAATTCCGTATCAAGGCTTTAAGAGACAACTAGATAAACATGTAGTTATTGAATGTTTGTAACTAAAACTTTATACTGAGCATAATTAAAAGTTTAAAGTTTGAGTCCTTAAGTGGTAGAAGTTGGTTTGAAGTTGGAAAGAAGGTACGTTTTCCAGGTGTACAACTGATTGAGGACATAACTGCTAAGACCATAAAACCACCTTCCTCTATGGAGCTGTTAAATACAAATTGTTGCCATTGCAGCCAGACCACTGCTAAAGTTCAGTAAATCTCAACTCAGTAATATCAAGACCATTTGATTCCTTGGTTCTTAAATAACCCGTGAACCCCATTTAATCGCCTCTGTGTATGAGGAAGGGTTTTTAAATTCCATACCTTCAGAGGGTGACACTGATAAAAGTACCGTGCACCCAGTATTTGAGCTTGTGGGTTGGACAGGAGGCCCACCTTAGTCCACAATATCTGCATCTCCAGGGTCACAGGAACCATGCAACAGGAAGTGCAATTCACAGCCTGAAAATAAAATGTACCCCAAACATCTGAATATAGTATTTTAAAGGTGAAAAAGGACCATCATGGTCAAAGTCTAATATTTTGGATAGTACAGGTCACAGAACCTGAATCAGTCACTTCAGCACTAACCCTGTAACTTGTGGTCAGGTCACCCACCCATTTTACAGCTATATCCATCTTATTGTCATCTCATTTCCAAACAGAATTTGTCTCAGCTCTACCACTTGTATTTTGCATTCTACTAGGCCATCTCCTGCCAGATTAATAATTATTAAAATAGAATTTCCCTCCTCCGTAAGTATTTGGATGGCAAACTTTTACCCTTATTAGGTAACATATAAATATCCTCAGAAACTGGAAAAATCAGAAAGGACGATAATAATAAAAGCATCAAATTAATAGGAAGTAACCAGATAGTATTAGTTCTAGAAGGCTGTCAGAAGGTAATACAACACTGGATTCAGTATTAAACTCTTTCTGCCCATTTAAATAGCAGGAACGGGATTCAAGAGATATTAAATCTGTCAGGGTTTTTTTGTTTAGTTTAGTAAGTAACCTAATAATATGAACCATAAGAGTGACTGCTTACAGGCATTAAGGCCCCTGAGAGTCAGTGGATCATCACACAAAGAAAGTAAGCCCAGATGAACAGATGTTTCTTTTTGCCCCGTGCCCACGCTTCCCCAAGGCAATACAAAGATATGAAAGGAAAAATATTCACAGCTGGTCTTTTTGCATTTGTATTACCTGCACACTGCAGTTCTGAATCAGAATGGTCGTCCATGCTTCTGCCTGGGTTGAATGAGCACTGCCAGTTATAGCAAGGTCCTCTGCTCTGCTCATCCCCTGAAGAGCCTTGTATAACTTCTGTTGGATGTAACTACAGTTACTTTCTTCCAGTATTGGGGATAGGCTGGAAACAAGAAAATAACAACTTTGACAAAGTGATTTCTGGAACAGAAAAAAAAACCCCTTCTATCAACACCCTTCCTTTGTAATGAGTATTTCTTCTGCTCTTGTAATGAGTCAACAGAATCGTTATGGAAGTATTGGTGTTAAATGGATGCAGTTTCAATCCTTTCTGCAATGAGAAGGGAGAAGAAAAGCATGGAAGGGTAATGCATGATAAGGAAAAACGGACAGCTCTTTAGCCATCTTATCACATCAGTGGTCGTATACCTGCCCTGTCACCAGCAAAAGAATCATCAAAACAATCACTTTTTAAGGTTCCATTATAAGTCACTTCTCAAATACAAACTCTACTCTTGTTGTTGCCAGACAACCTCAAAATGTCCCAGAAGACCTTCACAGTGTTCAGATTGTTCTAGAGGTCCACCATCTCTCTGATATTCAAGTCCTCTTAGGAGTATACAACACATCCGTAGAGACCCATTGGTGACCTCAGGGAAGGACCTAGGCTCCACAGCAGTGTGTGAGAGACTATGGAAGAACGTGCTAAGTGAGTCCACACCTTCTACATGTGCCAGGAAGGGTGACTGCAGAGTGTGTTGTTACCTGAGCTTGCAGCCTGACCTCATATTTCTTCCAAATTGTACTGTGTGTCTGAGGAACTGCGAGCAACTTCCATCACTTTCGCTCTGTAAAATGCTCATCTGACAGAATGCACATCAGGAAGCCAAACAAAAGCGTAAACAGACAATACAGGACACCCAACTTGTATTTAACAATCCTCTTACCCCATGTTCCTCCTTATCCCTATCACAGGACTACAATTCAGTTGTGACCGTAAGACTTGCTGATGGCTGCAATGTAATACTGAGGTATGCCTTTACAGGCAAAGCTAGAATCTCAAAAGTCCAGACAGTAGAGTACCAGAAGTCAATAAACTCAGTGATAAACAAAACTCGATAGCAGAAAAAGGATACGTGCTGCATGGCACCATTGTTTGCAATCAACAGTGGTGCTCCAGTGATATAGCCAGGGTTTCCACTTCTAGGCAACGTATGAGGAAGAGTCCTGGTCTACAAAGAGGCAAAGGGAAAAAAGAAGGGAAGAGGAAAACATTGGCACTAATGAGATCCATTCATCTCAGAAGATCAAATTTACATTCTCAAAAATGTAAATGTAACCCATTTTTGAATGACTGAATATTATGCACTACTAAAACCTTCATTATTTGTTTCCAAATCTTCTTTCTTACCTGGCAAGTTCATCTGTAGTCCAGGGGGTAAAAACCTGTATATCAGTACCCTGAAATGTGAATACTACCAGGACAGTTCTTGAGATAATGAATTCCTATTGCTCAGCATTTGTCTCTAAGGAAGTGAATATATCAGTCTGGGCAATTCTACAGATCATCTGCAGAACAAACTCTGCCTTGACCTCAATTCTGAGTGGCAGATTCCACTTCTAAATTGTTTTATAGGAAGAGCCTCTAGGGATAACTTCAACAAGGTTGCACTGCACGCTTATCAACCCCAACGTCACCACCTGCCCCACTTTACATTGCCTCTATGGGGCAAGGTTTCTAAGAACTTCAAAACACATTAGTATTTCCCAGATTTCCACCCCCTCCAAAATAACTTGTTTTCTTGCTTGCAAAAAACTCGTTTTTTTCTTGCAAAGTTAAATAAGCACCTGGACTAAATGTAGCAACCTTGTTCACAAACACTGAACACCTCAGATATAACCTTTTCCTTTGCAAGACCATGCTGGTGACCCTGATCTCATCCTCTCTCCTTCTACCCCCACCAACAAAAACCAAATCAAAACAACAGCAAAAAATAGTCAGACAAAAATAATCAGCCCCTTCAAACTTGTGGAGTGCAGGAATGCATGCTTGCACCGAGCTTGAATTTTTCTACTAATGTGGTTTACTTGAGACCAGAGCAGTGTCCCCTTCTTCGTTTGACCACCAGCTGTGCCCCAGGGTCCTGGTACTACCATACCACAGTGACACGGCTCTAATCTTTTCACATCTCATCTGTACAAAAGCGGGTCACAAACTACAAACTTGGCAAGAGCCAGGGAGGATACCGGCACTGACCCAGAACTGCAGTGTGAAGCGCTGCTGCAGAGAGGATCCCAAGTTCCCAGAGATGTTGCTCACTTTGAACCGGACAGAAACACTCTGAATCCCATGTGTGCCACTGAATTCTATCTCGTAGATCACCTGAAAGTCCAATTCAGAGAAGAATCAGAGGCAGAGGCAGGCAATAGGGCAATGACTTTAAGCTAGCGCTGAGCTGCCCAAAGGAAAGAAGATTCAGGTACCTCAGAGACAACGCTGTTACATGTGTTGTCTTTCATGTGGGGAGCTCCAGGCGGTGCGACTGCAGTGACCTTTACCTGCAGACAGTAAGCATATTAACGACTAGCAATTCTTCAAGAGCAGCGCGCCTTTCTTACTCTTTTCCGCTGCTTTTCCACCCAGGTCCGATTTACCTTCCTGCTCCAGCTGTGATTTGTGGACACATCACCCTGCTCCAGATGCCCATTTTTTTCTAAGAAAACAAGCTGCCTCCCCGACCCCACCCCTATCTACACCTGTTCATTTAAAAGTACATATTTCCTTATATCCCTATTTTTATTTCTACAATGTCACACTTTTGTCCAAAAAATCTTGTCTCAGACACAGAACATTCCCATTCTCCCAAGTTCCTAACCCGTGGGCATTACTATGAATGCCCAAGATTCCAGATATGTTTTATTTCAGAAGCAGAAATTATTTGCATCGGAAATAGGGACTGACCTTAATGGACTGCACAATGGTGTCATTAATTGGGACCTGAGGAAAACAAACCAACATACAACACCAAAAAAACAACCAATTTGCTGGGTTTGCAAGTGCCTAAAGTTAGGAATCCATCACTAAACAGAGCCTACATATTATATTGACAAAAATTACTTTGTTTATTCCAGATGTGTAAAACTTGTCATCAATTTATGATCCAGAAATCACTGACATAATCCGCAGAAAGCATTCTTAGAACATCAGAAGACAAATTTTACTCTTGGCCCCACTTATGACCTGCCGAATGCAGATACTTCATCATCTTTGAACGATTCCTGGAGCTCCCCCTTCTGGGAATCAAGTAATTAGAAACTTCAGCTTCCGTTTAAGGAAAAATTAAATTTTGGCCACAGTGACAAAGCAAGCCTGGAAAACATGAGTTAAATCTAATCAGTAGAAGACTCTCTACTACAGTTATGTAGATTTAGATTTCCAATATAAGGGTAAACTGAGTCATAAGCCTTAATAAGGTGTTAATGTTTACACTGCCCTTTTATCTTGGAACACCAGAGAAACTCTAGAAGATGAGGAGATATTTTCATGTTAACACTCAGTAAGACCAGCATGATGAACCCTGAACAATGAATCGGTGATTTTGAAATGTTTGTCAGGATAAATAATGGAGAAATTTATATGGAATTCAATATATGAATGTAAATAAAGCTAATATTGATAACTGGCCTTCAGTGTGATTTTAGAGATAACATACTGCATAAAACAAATCCTTATTCTTTACTAAGAACATGCATTGCTTGCTTGATCAAGTTCATGGAACAGACAGAAACACTTTGATAAACAGTCTGTTTAAAATGCGAGAGAGTTCTAGTTAAACCATTAAAACTATGAAGTATCAATGAAGTACCTGTTTAAATGCATTAAGAATTTGCTAATAACTGAAATTTATTGGAAAGTAGTTTGAATTGAGAGATTGTCACAAATCATGACATTTCTAACAGAACTTCCAGCAAGAAGGCCATAACAATTGGGAGATCAGAGATGACATACCAGATGACCTGTAGCTTTCCAGTCAGCTGAAGTTGCAACGGAAAGTCAAGCAAACAAGATGTTGAGCAAAAGGAAGAAATATGACATGCACCTTTAGCACAGTGAAGTCACGGTAGTAGGAGGCAGCATTGAGGGCAGGGTCAGTAATGCAGCTCTTGCTCAAGCTGGCAAAAATCCGAGTACAGCTTGTGCTTTTACTGTCCAGGAAGCCTGAGTTAAGACATGACAACAGATAAAACAGAAGCAAACCACCCTAGGAAATTCTTCCCCCTTTACTAACCAGCAGGATTTCCATCAACACAAAGTCCACTGGCTCCCATTTTTACTGGCTGTCTAAGCGTGCTCAGTACAGATGATGTATCAAAGTAGATTAGGATTGGATCACCAGCCTGAAAAGACAATTTGGAGAAGTCACAGACAAAATGACTGTGGAATACTAAGGCCAAGTGCAAGGTGATGACATCATCAGGGCACAGAGGCAAATTTATACTTCTCCTTAGTGTACACCCAGCTTTGTCTAAAGGGTTGTCCAAACTTTTAAATACAAGAAAACTAATCAGAAACTTTTTACACAATAAGGAATGAAAAGAACTGAGAGATAATATGGATTATAGGTAGAAAAATAAGAATCTTTCAATCTGTTCTTATTACAGACAGCTTTAGTAAAAGTGTATCTGCAAACTGATTGCTAGTTTCTTTCAACTCACCCGATAAAAGGCAGAGAATGGCGGCTGGACTTGTGATGGTGCTAAGAAAGAGTGTTTGCCATACTTCTCTGAGAACTTCCAAAAATCAGATTCTTTGATACCCTGTGGCTGTTGGAAATAGTTCAGCTTTGCTAAAGGTTGAAAAGAGAAAAAAAAATATCCACCAGTATCAAATTACTAGAAAAGACAGATCGAAGAAAAAGTAATATTGTCCCAACATTTTTAAAAGGAACAACTTTGGTAACTGTAAGCTAGATAGTGCCTTATCCCATTAACCCACAGTTACACTGCTAACAGGCTAATATGAGCTATGAACAGGATGATATAATGAGTACTAGTTTGTACTGTTTCATGGGAAATAGGTGTTAATACACAAATGTGAGTTTCCAAAAAGCATGAAAACTGCTTAAGACAGCTGCCTTAGTATGTGCTGTAATCTCTGTAAGATGCCCAAATTAGACACACGTGACATTTTAATGACAAAACACTACCAATATGTGAGTTCACTAAAAACAGCATTAAATGGATTAAAAATAATTAAGGTTAGTAAAACTCAAAGTAAGTATGAATAGGGAATAGGCATCCTAAACCCCCCAAACTTTCTATTGGTATCCCACAGTGATGCCCTCCTGACCCAGTGGTATTCAGTATGGTTACAATGTTCCAAAGTATTAAATTATTACTGCTTAAATTATTCAGGACATACTTATATAGACTCATCCTAATGGACTTGTTCGAACAATAAACTTTTTAATACATCCAAATGAAATGTCTTACAAGGTTTGAGGATTCTACAGATCATACCTACAATGGGATTGAGTGGCAGTATCCTTGATTACAGTACTACCAAAAAGAATTTAGGTAGTCTAGATGGTTGTGGGCGGGGGGTGAAGAGAAAAAAAAAAAAACTTAAGCTCTCAATGTAATTCTTCTGTTCACGGGCAGAGCAGATCCTCAGATGTACAGAGCAGCAAGCAGAAATGAAAGTTTTTTTGTATCTAAATACAGCATTAGTCAAGCAGCCAACTAAATCTTTTAAGGAGATAAAGGCTGAAGGAGTATTGCGATCCCACAAGGTTCACAAAAATAGGTGAATAGAGCAGCTTTCATATCATTCACTTGAGGGTGTAAGCATTAGACTGAAAAAAAAAACCATTAGTGGTTGTGCTACTCACAACCATTTCTTTTCTTTGGAATGCAGTTCTTTTCTATTGTCAAAGCAGAATACTTGCTAACGCAGACTAAATGACATTACATAATGCAAAATATACCTGAAAACTGGAAGAAAAGGCCTTCTGCAGCAAAAATTAAGATATTCAAATGGCTTAAGTTTTCAAGGAAAAGACATATATAACTTATTCGTAGTGTAGTTTGCTCAAGAAAGCACGCTAGCTTCTAAAGGCTATTTAATCTTGTAGAAAAACGCAAAAAAGAATTTCAGACAATCTAATTTATCTGAAACAAGACAAACTTTAAAAAATAAAGAAATAAAAAAAAACAAAACAGGAGACAGGCTTGGGTGTAATGATTCCTGTAAATTTAAAATGCATTCATACTAGTTCTTCCCCTGATTTAGAAGCAGAAATACCAGCAATATTCTCCTAACACCTGCAAAGACTAAAGACAAAGTTGTTACCTTGAGGAGCTAGTATGTGAAACAGGAATACTTTTAAATGTACTTTAAGTATTTTGAAAATATCCAATACTTCCAACTGTCCCTGAGAACTGATTTCTTCCTTTTAATGAATTAATTGTCAGTTGGATCAGTTAAGACTGCCTGACCGAGCCAGCTACATAATTGCTAGACAGAAGGAACTGTTAGGGTTCTGGTGAGCAGTCACACTGCTCCATTTAGTATCAATACAGTCTAAAATCAGTTTAAGACATATGTGAAACTCCACCCTTAGCACGAGACAGTGAAAAGGCGGTACTGAGAAAAGTTGCAAAAGGAAGAGCGAGCCACAGAGGAGAGCACAAAAGAAAGAGATGATAGGGTGTGATGAGCTATTGAGGTTAGAGGAATGCCAGAGTTGTGACCAGCTGTCAGATGGAGAACAACAGTATGAAAAAGTAGAAAAATAAAGCAATTGAAGGATGGCAATAGTCAGAAAAATAGGCAAGAAAGATGACTGGGCAAAGCAAAGGATGGCTTACACTTCAGAGAATACAACTGAAATAGAGTACTGCAGTCAGGAAAAAATGAGGACAGTCATGGAAAGAGCCATTACTGCCAAGCAGAGGAAGAAAAAACTTTCAGAAGTATAATAAAGAAGTATTAGTAAAACTTGAACACTTCTCTGGTATCTGCTAGCAATGGTTTCAACAAGGTAAAGTCAATTTGTGCATCACAGTCTCTTTGTTACTGGCCACGATAATTCATTAGGTTCAGAGGCTGCGCACTTGCTCTTTTCCAGGAGGCCCTCTGGAGCAGGCTTGATTACATTTGTGCCAGCGGTAGCTCATAGAATCACAGAATCACAGAATTGTTAAGGTTGAAAAAGACCTTTAAGATCATCAAGTCCAACCGTCAACCCAACACCACCATGCCCACTAAACCATGTCCTGAAGTGCCACGTCTACACGTTTTTTGAATACTTCCAGTGATGGTGACTCCACCACCTCCCTGGGCAGCCTGTTCCAATAATGGAACCATCCTGAATTTCATGTCACCATCCATCCTGGAAAGGCTTCTTCCACAATCACTTGATGTGAATATAAGTGTTTCTGTATTTCCTTGTGGAAGGCCAAAGGAGAGAAGGCTGTTGCTACCAGAAAACTTTATCATCCTTCAGGTGATCCCAAATAAAGTCCTTCCCAGGTGTTCTTCTAACAACAAACCCAGGAAAGGAAAAGGTCACGTGTGCAATGAATTCTGTCATTCCCAGGTGTGCTGCACCTAACGTACATGGGCAATCAAATGTCTAGGGCTTGTTCGGTGGGCCTAATGATGTGACAGATATGGGGCCCAAATACTAAATGGCCAGAAAAATCTGGTGCAATCAGTCTGGATGCAGATGACCCTTCCTTTGGAGGCGATTACAAATTCTGAATCCTTCTAATCCTGTTTTTATGATACCGTGGGCAGTGTGGGAAGAGGATAAAATGCAGCTAGTTCCAAGTTCCAGGCTGCAATACCCAGAAGCCTGATGTCA
The DNA here is from genome assembly GCF_964289735.1 of Phaethon aethereus. Classification (NCBI taxonomy): domain Eukaryota; kingdom Metazoa; phylum Chordata; class Aves; order Phaethontiformes; family Phaethontidae; genus Phaethon; species Phaethon aethereus. The sequence continues at coordinate 41,864,967 of NC_138583.1, read as the reverse complement.
CATTCAGCTGGGGTTAAGCCCTCACCAAAATTCACCTTGACTCCGAGACCTACTGACAACTGGAACGGATGAAGTTGTAGCACTACTACCTATCGTACTGCGTCCTGTGAGGCTCTCATTGTTTCTTTGCTCTTCCCTGTGTGCCAAAGATTCAGGCAACACCTGTGAAGAGCTGAAAGCAGGACTAAGTAACAGGAAGCTGACCCTGTTTTGACTAGTTGTTGGACCAAGTAACCTCCTGAGCCCCTCCCAACCTAAAATGTTCTATGATTTAGGTCAGAAGTAGATGGGACTGTGAGCAAAAACTCCCAGGCAAAAGACTCAAAAGAGAAAACAGTAAGTGTTCAAATGTGAGATCCTAGTGAATTGCAATGAATGCCAGAGAGTTGGACATCAAATCAGTCACATGAAGTACAATGTGGAAAGTAGAAAGTGAAAAAAAGTGATAATGGCATACCCTATGAGGGTATACAATTATTAGAGAAAAATCATTGCCAGCAGAAAAGGAAGTGTGAAAATAAGCATATGAAATAAAGAATCCAAGATATGAACAGAAAGCACTTTCTGAAAAGGACAACAGTGGTGTATTTCAAACATGAACACTTATTTGCTGCTCTAAGTGTAGCAAACTCAGTAAGGTATCTCAGATACAGATAGGCAATTGATAAAGGCCTATTTGTGTTTAGCCAGAGACCCTACCCTTAAACTAAGTGCAATGATTTTTTTTTATTTATTTGTCTTTGGTATTGGGACCCTGATTCACTATGGTCTCTCTGGAACTGTAACAGCCCAAATAATCAGCAGCAATTGTAACATGTAAGTTTAAAAAAAGATTCACTAAGCAGAGGTAATCTATGAATTAAACATGTGGAAAGAAAGGTTACTTACAGTCGTTCAGCTGCACACAGAACAGCAGATCATGTCCACCAGGGACAGCAACGGTATCAGTAGGATAAGGGGTGTTACTTCTGAATATGAGTGATTTTTCCACACACACTGGGCTCCCAAACCTGCAATGACAATCGTCCCCCCGGCAAATTGTTAAAGAGGCTATTCTTGCATAATTTCATTTTTTACATTACTAAACGCCAGCAACAGAACAGTATTATTTTTCATCAGCTTACATGAGTTATTGTACAATTTGCATTGATAATCAATTACAGAAAGCCTCTCTCATCATCGTAGTAACTTTGTGGTTACTCCATTTGTATATTTCTCCATTAGTATATTTAGAAATCACTCTGAAATTCCCTGGAACAAAAGGTGGTAAAGAAATTCAGCATCTGTGTATGACAGCTCCTCTCAGTCCTCCTCACAACCGTAATCTGCAAAGACAGGGCTCACCCACAGATAGTACTCTCCAAACAGCTGAAACCGGCTTCCTCACCGGCAGTACCTCGCAGGCGGTAACTGCTTTCCCGTCCCCCTGGTGCGGATGAAAGCTCTCCCTCCCTAAGGTAAGGCCGCCTGGTTCCCACCGCCAGCAGCCCCAGCACAGAGGAACCAAGCCCTGCTTTACCTGGGCCATAAAGATGCCGGCACGGGAAGCCCTTCCAAGCCCTCCACTCTGTCGGGCCCTGTCTCCCGTGCCCGAGAGGCGCGGCAAACACGGCAGCGGCACTAAGGCGGCTGAACGGCCGTTCCCGCTGGGTGCCCGGTGCCCGCCTCTCGGCCCGCCTTGGCCCACGCGCGGCAGCGCCCGCAGCGGTCAGAGCCCGTCCCACGCCCACCCCCTGCCCACCTGCTGCCGCCGGAGAGGCGGGACGAGGCGGCGGCGCCGGGCGGTAAGTGACGGGCGGGGAAGCCGCCGCCAGCGGCGGGGCGGTGGCATGCGGCGCGGGCAGCCCGCGGGGCGCGGCGGCGGAGCGGAGGAGCGGGACCGCCGCGACGGGGCCCGGCGGCGGCCATCTGGGCGCCGGCCCGGCCCGCGCGGGAGGCGGGGGCTCGGCGCGAGACCGCTTCCTCGCTCCGGGGAGCAGCCCGACGCGTGGCCCCTGCGGCGAGCTCAGCGGCGGCGGTGGCCCCAGGCGGGGTGCCGAGGCCACAGGCGGCCAGCCGCGCCAGCAGCAGCAGGACCGGCAGCAGCCCCCGGGCCCGGGACATGGCGTTACCTCGTCGCTAAGACGCGCAACCCGTCACCCCTCCGGACGAGCGGGGAGGCGAGACGCATGCGCGGCCGGCGTCTACGCCCGCCTCCGGGCCGGGGGTGGCCGGCGGGGGTGCGGGCCGGGCCGGGCCTCGGTTTGCTGGGCTGCTCGTTCCGCGGCTCTCGGCGGAAGAGCTTGAGGTCGTCCGAGGAGCCTGCCGGGAAGCCGGGGAGGTCTCCGCTGGGGGACCCTGCGGGGGAGGAGCGTGAGCGGCGGCGCCCGGGTGCGCAGTGAGGCCTCTCGGCGGCGGTGGTCCCCCCCCGGCGGGCAGCTGGCTCTCTCGCTCTCAGCAGGGACGGACGCGGCCCCGGGGGGGGTGTGTGTGTGTGTGCGCGTGCGTCATCATCATCATCAGGAAGCTCAGGAGACTCTATTTCTCCATTTTTTCGTTATAGAGACGTTGACAGTGAAATAAGCTCACAACCGGATTGTACTAGTCGGTGTTACTGTTGCCGTCGATTCCGCCGAGCTGGGGATTTGCCCCAGAAAATCCTGTGATTTGTCGCAGGCGTTCCACGCCCGGAACAAGCCCTTTAACCGTCCCTGCAAGTGACAGAACCGGCGCAGGCGCTTCGTTTCTGAGCTGGGGAGGGGGGTGTGGGCAGGATGGTTTGTCCTGAGCTTTTTGTTCCGAGGCCCTGGTGGTGCGCTGGCCTGCAGCGTATCTCCTAAAGGATGGCAGGTTAACTCCTGCTTTGGGTTTCCTGGCAGCCCTGGGTGGTGCGTCAGTCTCCAGAGGCACTGTACGTGGAGGCATACTGGCCTTACAGCGGTACGGCGTGGAGCTGCCTCCTCGCAAACTCACCCCAGCAAGGGATGTAGGGAAGCAGCAATGGAAAGAGGCGGGTATTAGGAAGCAGACAAGTGATGGTATGGCCCTGTAATGCTAACCCACATGCACGTACACCTTCGAAAGCTAAATGGCATGCTTACTGGACACTTAATGTTTTAAATATGTTGTTTCATAGCAAATCTTGCTATGTTACTTCTCTGGTAGAATTAAATATTCTGCTATAGTTATACAGTGCTTAATTTGTTGGGTTTTGCTTTTCTAAAGTACATGTTTAAAAGAGCTAATTTCAGATAACTGTAGATACCATATGTTAAAAGATACTGGAAATTATCAAATGGTAAGGTGTTAATATTGTGGCATAAAGATTGCTGTGGAGTAATCGCTGAGGGGCAATTTGGGAAATTTACACTCTAAGAACAGCATCGAGACCGAGTGGAACATAGCTAATGTACAGTGAGTTTGTACCATGATAATTCCCTAGGCAACCCTGAACGTTGGCAGCATCAGGGAAACTTGGTATGCTGACCCTGGGAGAAATTGCATGGAGGGTGGAGTGGAGTAGAAACGTCGCGGCCACACTCTGTGAACAAGGGAAACTAAAGGTACTCAGTGTGTACATTAAATCAGCTGCACATGCGATACCCTGCGTCAGTGACCTGTCAACTTTGATGAAATGCTATACTTGGAGTGAACTTTGCTTATTATAATATCATTATAATACTAAAACGCACACCCCTCTCAAAAGTTACCCACCTCCCAAGGTGCGACCACCCCTCAATGAGCATGCACACTGAATTTTTCCTAGTCTGTACCTTTAAACGCAAAGCGAGAGAATTTTTGACCAATCTCGATAAACGTACATATGACTAGAGTCACTCAAGCTCCACTTGCAAAGTAAAACACTATAAAATAGTGTGAAAAGAGCTGGATGTCAGGGAAGACACCATCACTCCTGACCTTTACGCTCCGCCAATGGGCTGACCCTCTCTTCCCACCCATTGGGACGCCTTTGGATAAGATTCGAACACTTGGCTATCCCAAGTGGATCCCTGGGAACTTTAGGAATCTCTAGAGTTGTTTCATCACCCCACGCGTGTGTAACCCAACTGTAATTGATTTAGTGCACTTGCTTGCACACAGTGAATTTGACACCGGCAATCTAAAAGAACTTGTGCATCTATTGCTTCAATAAATCGCACTATTGGTTGACTCAGCCACGTGTGTTGTCCCTGAACGCGACCGTACCTCTGAGTGCGGCCATGTGAGTTCAGGAGGTGTCCGGCTGAGCAGGTTGTGTGATGCAAGTAGTGCATCCAGACCCGCGATAGTCCAACGAAGGTGTTGGGCGCAACCGGACTACTAATGCTGACTTTGGGCATCACTCAGAACCTAAGCTCAGCCACCCCCAGTCCCTCTGATATCTGAGGATCAACTGGAACGCAAGGAGTTTTAGTTTCTGCCAAATTGCTCTGCCTCTTAATGCAACAATTGCCTTAGAGCAGTTGTGTGTGGCACTCAACACAAGATATCCTATTCTGCTATCATTTGCATGATATAAATTGAGTAAGTCACTAAGTAATCTCTTTTTTTACATTACTTTACAGTTCATCATTTGGTCTGCAGAGCTGCCTAGAAAGAAACACAGTTATTTCAGTAATTCTTGACTTTTTATTATGAGCATTCCCATGTGGTGGTTCAGGTGGGAGAAGATTCTTAATTTTGACACCATAAAAATTCTTCTCACACAAATGCCAGAGCTTAGTTAAATCCACACACAACCAATTCCTGTCAGAGTTTGGCTGATAAAATTACATTATTTAATTTAAAATATTTTTGGAGGTACTTTTTGTGAGGTTCTTTTTCACAAAATACTTAGTTAAAGGTCTGAAGCTCACTGGCGCAATGTAATAGAGATAACAAAAGTCTACATACTGTCAAAGAGTCCCATGGGGCAAATTAATGATGGAAATCATGCCAAAGATTATTAAAAACACAGGGACTGTAAGAGGGCCAGATGTTCAAGTTTGCTGGTCATGAGCTGCTGGAAGCTCAGGGGATTCCTTACTGAGGAAATACCGCATCTGTTCTAAACTCTTCTTTAGCCTTCTGCTGTTCACCTCTGCCAAAGGAAAGCTAACTGGCTAGTCCTTGTACCTGATCTAGTTACATACTTAGGCTGTTCGGTAAGTACTAGATCTTCATCAGAAACAGAGATGGAGAAAAGACACGTTAAGCCATTATTTTTTAGCAAGTAATGCAGCACAGACAACAGATGCATTGAGTCATTGGATATTTCTTTATCATCTGCTGTCTCCTACTCCATAAAATATTTGCTTTCACTCCTCAGTATATTTACTGCGCCAGTGATTTGGTAACGAGTGCTTTCTAGGAATGTGTAATAAAAATTTAAATTCAAATAGATTTATTTAGAGTCTTATTCAAAGAATTGAGAATGGAAATTAATTTAATATAAGTTACCTGTTCATGATCCATTTCTAAACAAAAAGAATGAGATGCATAGTGTTTGTAGATAATACTTCCAGTTTGTCTAAATCTCTTTGCTGCCTTGAAATTTTGTTTCTCCTCTTTGTTGCTCTTCTTTATGTGCATTCATGGCTTTACAGAATTTCATGGCATGTAGATGTCTAGTCTCCTCAGAGTCATACATGAATTCCAGGGTACATCATGAGATACGTACGGATAGTGCAGTTGGCCTTAAGCTCCCCTGGGATATTTAGTGTAGAGCTGAAGAAAAGGAGCAATGGATGAGAAAATGTTACAGAAAACCATTTTTCTTCTCTCTTACATGTTAAAAAAACACACTACAGAAAAGCCTTTTGAGAAGGATAAACTTGTAATGCATGAAATGAGATGTTTGAATCTGCAAACCAGAGCATGAAAGAGTCGGGATGTAATTATAATAAAAAAGTTAGTGCATATGGAGCAAACCAGTGGTTTGTTTGAGGTCTCTACTACTCTTACTAGAGACTATTATGTCTGTACTAGTTCTCATTCCCATTCGACTCACCTTGCCTGTAGGAGGACGGGAATCAGGCACATTATCCGGTACCTCACTTATTTAAGGAAAGTGAAAAAATTCCTATAAAAGGCAGCTGGAGTGTGAAGTAACCTCCCTGATGCGCTTTCTTTTGACCATTTACAGGAGGTCCTCTATTTTTTAATTTTTAATTATGTTGGTTAATGAGACTACTGTCACCTCTGTATTTGTACGAATAGAGGGGACTAGAGTGTCAGGAAAGTGTACACCGAGACCCTTCAGCTCTCAGCGATTAGCCAAAATGCAAACCAGGAATGTTTTTTTTCTATCTGTCAGTTGTCAGGAGGTCGTACCTGTTGTTGGGTAACAACTGGGAGGATGAACACCTATTTCTTAATTTTCAGGTCTGAGTGCCACAGTCACTCTATACCGAGTTACCATTTAAGAAAAGTCAGAAAGCTTAGCTAAGTAGATGTGACCATCCCCCAACTCTACACTTCCTGAGTTTTTTTAATCAATTCTTTGATTTAATTCCTTTCAGTTAATTTCCAAATTAATTCAAATGGGCGATTTTAACTTGGTCTGTCTTGTTTGTTTGTTAGTTTTCTTTCTCTATTTTCCTGTTTGTTTCACTATGACATAATTAGCAGATTTTTATATTCACTTTTATATCACAAACCATGTGACCACTTTTCATCATGTAGCAGTCAGTAATTTTTAATTAAGTTTGAGGATAAGATAGCCAGACTGTTAGCACAGGTGTTTCATGAGGATGAATAATAAATGGAATCATTTGAGACCTTTATATTATTGTGGTGCCACTTGGGCTATTATCTACATTTCAAGAGTGCTTCTTCCCGAGTCAGTATGTGCAGAGCTTTGACATCTTGTTTTTTATAGCAAGTCCTACCTGTGTGTGGGATTCTGCCAGAGGACATCAAGAAGTGGCTGGACTGCAGCTGACTCATACACTAGGAGGTACGAGGTTTGGGTACAAACATTGTAAGCATATCGTGGTAAGTCACAGTAAGCCATTGCCATAACTACCTAACATAATTACACAAGAGCAATATATTGCTTTCTGCTTCAGAAATCACCACTATAGGGTGGTTTGCTATAGGGTTTTCTTTCCTTGCCCGCCTAAAGTTTTCAGAGGAGTTTTATTTCCACTTATTAACATTCATACAAGCAAAACAATTACTTAATTTCAGTGGACTCTGTGGACAGGAGTAGGTAGGAGAAGAGGTAGAGAATAGGAAGGAGTCAACTGCTGAATTCTGTACAGGTCCTTGTATATAGTTGTAATGTTTCCAATCCTTCATAAACTGAAGGACCTCCCAGTGTTCTGAAATACGCATCATGTGTGACTTAGTAGCTGGGCCTGCAGCATAAGAATTTGTTGCATTTACCATTTATACAGTAATGTGTGTCAGCCTTATGGCCTCTCCTAATACTCATCTTTCATTCAGCTAACTAAGGATGACTGCAAGAAACGTCTTTGGAAACTCATCAGCAATGCTGAGTTTTGTCCGTCAGGATTGGAACACCCTACCAGCACAGAATTTCAATTTAACTCAAAGTGCAGAGGGCTTAGGTTTAAAATTGAATTTATATATGCAAGTCTTTATATTGTCTTCATGACTACAGTGATTTACCTCACAGACTCCACCATGACTCAGCTGGGGGCCACAAAGGCCCAAATGCTTCATCTGGTGTGTCTTGATGTTAGCACGGTCAGGGAGCTTCCAGGCTTTTTTGACACTGTCTCTTTTCTGGATCGCTGTTCTCTGAAAGTTTGTGGTTTTTTAATCATAAAATTGTGCCTGGCGACATACAGTGAAGCGAGTCTCAAAAGATAATTGTTCGTACCCGAGCCTACAGCTTCTATAATTGGCAGATACGAACCAAATGTCCTTTGGCATTTTGCTCTGCTATTGGGCACTGGCGGCATGTGCTTTATTTCAAAAGGTTTCATGTTAGAAGCTCTCAAGACAGGGACAAAAATTACTGGCGACAGCATTTCTTAGCAGGATACTTTTATCTGCACGAAGCAATCAGTCAGTGCCTTTTTTAACCCGGGCTGCCTGAGAAGTGACTTTCTACGGCGTATGCTTCATGATGGAAGTGAGCATTACGTGCTTAAATGCACGGAGAGATCTGGGCCGCGGTGATAACACTGCTAAAATGTAGTAGCCGTCGGACTGGCTGACCTGTAAAGGCCCCTTCCAGCCCAGACTGTTCTGCGGTTCTGTGTTTTTACCTTCCTTCCGAAGCGGACTTCGGTGCAGGCCGTTCCGCCGCCCGCGCGCTCTTGTAACGCCTGTGGCCGTGGCGGCCGGTTCCCAACCGGGCAGAACAGGCCTGCTGCGGGGTGCCCTGGGTGCCGCCTCCTGCGCCGGCCTTTGCTTTCCCGCCGCGGGCTCCTCGGCAGTGACCCCGCGCGCGGGGCGGCGGGTCCCGCCGGGGTGATTCGTCCTCTCGAGTGAGGCGGGGCCCTGGCAGGCGCGTGCGCGTGTTGTGGGAGCGTCGCTAGGATACCCGCTCCGGCCGGAGTGCGCGGCGGGCTAACGGCAGCTCCGGGCGGCGGAGCGAGCGGGCCGGAGGCTGGGAGCTGCGGCCTGGGGTGGCAGCGGGGTTGTCGGCGGCCGGCTGGTCCTTGCGTCGCCGGGCGGAGACTTTCCGCAGCCGGTTCTCTCGGTTGTTCGGGGCAGTTTTCGGAAGGGCTCGTCGGAAAACGCCTCCCCAGAGCCTCGTGCTCGTTTCGGAGAGCCGCCCCACGTCTCCCGGGGTGAAGCCGCGGGCTCCCCCCGCGGCGGGAGGTGCGGCGGGAGGGAAGGGAGCCCCCCGGCGCTGGGCGGCATGGACCTGGCCGTCCGGGAGCGGCTCCTCGCCGCGGAGAGCCGCCGAGGTCAGAGGGGGCCGGAGGGGGCCACGTTTTTCCTGTCTTTGAGAACAAATAAAAACCGCACTTTAAACGCGAAAACTGCTTGGTCTTAACCGGTTTGTTTCTCAATAGGTGGAAAATGTAGTCTTTAACTCAGCGCTTTGAATGTGCTGCTTAGCTACGAATAAGCTGTAACTGCTATAGTGTTCGTAATTTAATCTAGTTTTCTTCCAGTCAAATTTACCGCATAGAAAAGCGTTAAGGATCGAATCTCGACTTTCTGTGTCAACAGGAAGAGGACTTGATGAGTTCAGGGAGTTGTGAATGAGGCCTTCAAAGCAGTTCACTTGCTTGTGTGCTAACACTAGTGATTTTAAATTACAGGAGAGTTGTTAATGCTTCGTCTTAGAACTGTGGCTGGCTTTGAACAACTTTTTTTTGACATTATTTCCCTCAAACATTCATAACTTACTTCTGTAAAGGAGAAGTAGGATGCCACATAGTTGATCTGAACTAATACAATCATGTCTGTCGGTCCACCTCAAAGCATAAATTATCTCTTACTTTCTTTATTCCTTTTTTATTTCAGATGTTCAGGCTTTGAAGAATGCTTATGATTTGATCAAATCAGCCAGTCAAGGAAAATCTGCCTTTGAGTCATCGGATAACTTCAGCACCGACTTATATGTTTTGTGTGCTGAACAAGCGTTTCAGGTTTGTAATTGAGGCAGTTTATCTGTATTGAATAAAAATATTTATATGACATATTGTATTTACAGTTGTTAAAATTACTAGTTAAAACTATTCCCAGAAGTACCTGTGAAAAATATGACACTCTTCTGTTTTGGAGAGTGATTTTTTAAACATGCACTTTCAGTTAAAACTTGGCTTCTGAATTATCACTTCTTTATAATCAGTCAGCAAACCATGGTTTGTGAAGTCTGTAATTAGACCAAAATATGCAAAGTATGCCATAGTAAGGTAGGATAGTTTGCCATGCCTGTTTTTTTCTTGTTACGGAACACTAACATTAGCAATTCAGTTATGACTGAAGAAAACGTGTTTGTGCACAGTCCCTACTGGGCAAAAGAAGAAAGAGTGATGTTCTGATTATGAAGGATTGTTGCTAAATGAGCTGACTTCTATAAAATATGGTAGAGGTTCTTAATTTTGAAGTATTTTTTTAGTTTTCAACCCATGGGTTCAAGTGATTGGATTTCAAGCAGACAGGGTTCCTCATAAAACAATTTTTTTTTTCCAGGCTGCAAGCCACTCAAATTCTACCTGTTGTCTGAAAATTGAGGTGCAGCACTGACATCCATACAAAATCCTGCGGGCTAATATCTGTCCTTTTAAAAAAAAAAATTACAAGAATTTTGCCTTTATGGCAACAATTCTGTTAATGGATACTAAAAAAGGAAACATTTTTTTGTATACTGTAAGGGGTTCTTTGAGTGACTAAGAAGCTTTGTTAAATAAAGGAGCTATTTTTCTATACACTTGGAATGAAAGAAGTCTTGCTTTAAATTTTAATGAATCTTAATGGGTTTGTACCAGATCTGATATGCAGCTCTATGGAATATTGTTTGCATACTGGTATGCAGTTAGACATTACACTTCGAGTAGGCATGCATTTTTAAAAACTAACAATTCTTAATTAAGCATTTTTTGCATTTTTTAAACATTAAAATGCTTTTTTTTGTCTCAGCTGGGATATCTGGAAATGAGCAGGGACTGTCTACAGATGTATTTTAAAGGAAGATTTCCTGTGAACCAGTTTCTTGGCAGAGCATATTTGTGCCAAGGCCAGTTGCACACTCCACTCTCTACAGACAATGTGGTGAGAAACGATGAAGGTTGCGTTATATTAAGCAGGTTTTAAGGAGTATTTCTTCCTAGGTTTTTATGTATTGCTTTCAGTCATTTAAAATACACAAGGGTAATCAGGACTGTGGGATAAATCAAAGGATTAACGGATTATTAACGGTATTAGATTAATATTGCAAATACTTTGGGAAGGCGGGGGGGGGGAAGAATGCTTGCAAAATTTTTCAGGCAGTCCACTGTTTTAAAGTCAATCTTTTCACTTTTTATGTCAATATGGTACTTTCAGACCAAATTTAACTGTAACTGGTAAAAAAATTACCAGTTTTATTCAGGATCACACTAAGCATTTCACAGAATCGTGGGAAATGGAGGACTAAAGGGACCCTCAGAGAGGTTGTACAATTCACCTCTCTTCCGTGGCAGTGTGCTTCCACCATCAATGAGTAACCTTTCCGTGTAGTACTTTGGATGTGGCTTTTTGAAATGAGGGATGAAACTTTCTGGTAGCAACTCAGCAGGATGCTTCTGCTTCTAAAAGCTTCTTTGTGTTCCTATTTGGTGATACCATGTCTGTATGAGCTGTTTTTACCTGAAAAAAACCTGATGAGCAGTTTTTACCTCCTGCTGAATTTAAAATGGAGTGGAATCTGTTTTCTGTCTTCAGTATTTCACCTTGTCCTTGTACAGTGGTCGTTGTTAGCTTTGACAATTTGTCAATGACATCTGGCCCCCTAAAACAGCCTCAAGAGATGTTTGTGGGTTTTGTGTTCACAAGTTTCCCTGACAGATGTTGCTGTACTTTCTTTGAATAATGTGTTTGCATTATCTTTCAAGCTAGAATCTTTTACCTATTATGTTATCTGTACTTTCTCTGCTTTCTCTGAGTGCACGTGCAGAGCAACTGATCAGCAGTCCCTTTAAAATTTTGTACACATTTGAAAACTATTTTCTAATGTCCAGTTAGCCTTTTATGTTTCTAAGTTAAACAAACTATTCTGTGGTGTTTTCTAAACCTCAGACAAATTTTGCTGTTTTCTTCTTGACTCCTGCTAACTTCTTAGAAGCTAAGAACCATCCCAGTATGTGCAATCCTAATGTGGTTCCCTTGTGCTGTGTGTTGTAATGTGCTTTGAAGATACGCTTTGTATCACTTGTAAAGTTTTTTCACTGCTGTATTCCCAGATCATTTATGAAAATCGAAGTGGTGCGACATCTCATGCTGTATGACTAGTAATCATCACTCACTAAGTGAAAAGATAATACGGTCCTTATTTTGGCTTCCATCCTAAGAAGTCCTTGTTAGCTGATTAAGATGCTTACGTTCTGAAGGCCCAAGTGCAACTTCTCTGCTTTATTATCTAATACCTCTCAGGCTCTTAATCCTGGTTTTGTCTTTAGCTAGGATGTTCCCACTCATTGCTCAGTAGCCGCCTTATGCTAGTCCCAGAGGCCAGTAAATCAGTCCCAGCTCTCTTGGAGTTTTTAGTTATTCTGTTCTGTCTCACTGTAGAGAGTTCTCTGGTGTCATCCCCTTCCTGCCCATCCAGTTCCACCTCTGCTTTGCCGTTCCCACTGCATCTTTCTCTTAGGCTTTCAAAAATCCTTTTTTATGATCCCATCCATCTCCTTTACACATTCCCTTCAGGTATTTGTATGTACTGATGAGATCTCCCCCAGCTGCCTTCTCCAGGCTAAACAGGCCCAGCTCTCTCAGCCTTTCCTCGTGAGAGAGATGCTCCCGTCCCTTCGTCATCTTTGGACTCTCTCCACAGCGTCCATGTCTCTCTTGGGCTCTGGGGAGCCCAGAACTGGGCACAGTACTCCAGGTGTGGCCTCACCAGTGCTAAATTAAAGGGGAAGGATCACCTGCCTCAACCTGCTGGCAATACTTCTCCTAAGGCAGCCCAGGAGAGCATTGGTTGCCTTTGCGGCAAGGGCATGCTGCTTGGCTTGTGTTCAACTGGGCGTCCACCAGGACCCCGGGGTCCTCCTCTGAAAGGCTGCTTCCCAGCTGCTTTAATGATAAAAAGAGCATGCCTGACACACCATTCAGTTGACAAATTCTTGTTGAAGCTTTTCTGAAGAAAATAGGAACTCAAGGTTTTTAATGGGACAAACCAGTACTTTTTTTTTCTCCTGGCTTTGTTCTTGGACATTTCTGAGCTCTCTTTGCTGAAAGCTTAAAAAGTACACTGCTTTGCTGTTTTGGAAAATTTCTGTCCTGATGATTAAAGTTTGACAGAGATGAAAGAAACTGAAAATACCATTTTAAAAGTTGGTATCAGGAAAATGTAGTAACAGGCAATGCTCAATGCTACTGATTTTTAGCTATTCTGTTTCTATGGCAGCAAATTATTGTGGCAGCTTGTTTTATTTGAGATTGGTCTGAAAATAAAAATTATGAGATGTGAACATATTGAAATAGGAAAACGAATGTACTGATTTGTAAAAGCCATATTGAAATTGCATTAACAATTTTTTTTTTTGTTCTGCTCTAGGAAGAGTTTGAAAAGTTTGCACTGTTTTTTATGAAGGCAATAGATTTTGCTACCCGTGATCAAAGGTGGGCCGTACTGATAGGATTAACTCTTAAATCTCAGGAAATGTTACTGAGTTAGGTTTTCATAGTTGTTCGTCTCATATTTTCACTAGGTAGTCTGGAGTTGTGTTGTTTGGGGTTTTTTTTGCTTTTGTGGATTTTCCTTCCATTTTGTTACCGCACTTCTAAAACTGCTGTGTGTGCTGCAACAATGTAAGAATACTGAACGGTCTTAAATAGATGGGATGAATCAGCCTGGTTAAGGCTGGTAGATACCTCTGAGTGTTTCTTCCCCTTTTATATTTATGCTCTGTAAAAGGAGAGCACCATGTTAGATTATTTTAAGTGGTTAATTACTGGATAGAGTATATAGTTGCAAGAGTTATTGTATTCTTGTACTGTACTTGAGTTCTCAGTTCTTAGTCAGGACTGGTTCTTATCTAAACACATAGGAAAAGTTCCAATTTTTTCTTCTTAGAATTGTCTTAAAATACTCCACCTGTAATTATAAAATTACATAAATAAATAAACATAAGATTATTTAAGTCCATGAAATACTAAATTCTTGATTCTTGTTTTTCAGATATTATTTTTTGATATATAATGCCTCAGTTCTTTACTGGCAACTTGTGAGGCCATATCTTAAGCCTGGATTTCGCTATTGTCTTATTCCCAGCCTTTCTCAGATTGTTAAAGTGTTAAACCAAACTGAAAAGCAAGACAATGAATGGACAGCAGAACTCATGATGTAAGTTTAATTGTATTTTTTGGTATGGGTGTTCTGTAGTCCTCTTGTACATGTGGCTGCCACCTGAAGTAGTCTTTAATAATGTATATTTAATTGGTAACGTTGTAGATACATTTATTGTGGAAAGCTTAAATCATAACTTTTTAAAGATACATAAAAGTACAAATAACATAAAAGGTGCTTAATTTTAATATTTACTTAGAGGTTAAAATTTTAGTAGCAGAGGCAATTAGGCCCTAGGTCTGATCTGAAGTATCACAGTCATTTTGAATGTAGTGTTTGAGTCCTTGCTTATGTGCAGTCCTTTTAAGCGAGGAGAAAGACGAACTCCTGTTTCCTTGAAGAACTGGTTTCTTCAGGTAGAGAAACATAACATTTAAAGAGATATACAAAGATCTCTTCTCTGATCCCTGAAGAGAAAGAAACAGCCCGGTGAGGTGTGAGAATGTATTCAGGATACCTTCTAATTTCCTCCTTCTTCATTATGAAGATTTTAATATATATTGACTATTATCTTTCTTACTATTGTTTCCTTTTGTTAACCCATAACTGTATGTTGAAATGAAACTTTATGAAAAATAAGTAAGCAAAATAACTGTTTGTATTGCAAATACAGTGATTAAGACTGATTAAGATGAGTTGCCATCAGTAGTGATGTGGTTTTTATATGTCAGTCACATGCTTTAATGTACAACTTGGTACTGTATGGTTCTTATCAATGTAATTAGTTAACATCAAACTCTTTTCCTTTCTAATTAGTATTATATCTAGTTTTTTTTCAGTATTAAAGTAAAGGCTGTCCCTGCTAATTTAGATATACTGGTTGGCCTAATGTTTCAAAGCATAAATGAAATAGGTGTTTTTTTAACCAGTCTTACACAAAATAAGAGCCCAAATGTTATGAAAAGGAGAATAACTTGCATAAATAAGGTTATTAAGATTTAAACCAACAGGTTTTCTTTCTGGGAATTAATGAAGAGAAATAGATTGTTATTTGAGAGTTTAACCTCCCAACAAGGTGAATGCACAGAATATCTTTAAGTATTAGGCAAAAAGTTTTGAATTAAAAGTCTAGTAATTTTTAGGGAAGAGTTTAGTAATCTAGGCTTGGATAAAAATGCCTTCCACATTTATGTCTGTCATAACTGAAATTTACAGCCAATTTAAAGTTTTATTTAGGAAATACATAGGTTTTTCTGCATACATACTGTTCAGGAGTGTGTATAGTGTAATTTACACTTAATGAAATAACTAATTCTAGTCAGAATCTTTAACAATTCATATTTAAGTGAAGATGGTTTGTGGCTCAAGAAGTACGTTGTTAGTTATTTTCCTCATTTCAAGGATGTTCTTATTAAGCATGACTGAAAGTGCTTATTGCTTGTATAAGGAAATGAAGAATGCAACCTGATTAAAAGTAATTTTAAAAGATAGGTACAGAGTTTTTAAATAGACATGTATGTTTTTACTTTCTCCTATAGTTCCTGGGTTTTAAATGACTGAATAAATGAATACTTTTTGATACGTTGTCTTTAAATACATTTTTCCATAATGAGAATAGCAGAAAGGTACATGTTAATGTATTATACAATATGCTTAAATAATTATCACTGTATCTATTGAAAATATCCTTGTTCATCTGAGTTACGTATGAGCGGTCTCAGTCTGACTTCCCACTGTGTGTTGAATGGTGTATATATGATAACACCTGCACACTTATTTTTCAGACATCGTCAGTGGGTTGTTCAGATGGTAGTATTTAAATACTTTAATGTTTAAATGTGGTCACTTCTGCTAAGAAAAAATACAGGTGAAGGAGTTTTCTTCAGACAGAGAGTTTTAGAAAAATAGTCTTGAAACTATTTTCCTAGAAAGTATGGGATCCTAGTTAAAAGATTAGTTTTCCTTTAATTCTTTAGAATGTGAGAGCCTTTGGCAACGGGGGTTGACTAAATTGTTTGAGTTAACAGTCCCAAGTTATAGCAAAGCATATGTTTTCTCGGTGAAAGGCCCCTGGTTCTGCGACCTTCACAGAACAGTTGAGGTTTGAAGGTGCCTCTCAAGATCACCTAGTGCAACCCTCCTGTGTAGGTACAATATAGGTGATAGCTGTTGAGAATGGCATGTCATTTTTTTTTTTTTTTTTTTGTGGAGTGGCTACATGTATTTAAGGCTTATACTGGCTTCTTTTGAGGGTATAATTGTATGAATTATGTCTGTGCCCAAATTATTGTATAATTTTAATTAATCTAACTGAAGGACTTAAATGATTAATTCCTTGACTTAGATTAGAAGTGAAGCTGTGCTGTGGAAATTAAGATCAATGGTAAGTAAGATGTGTAGTCTGCTTGATGCCTCTAACAGCTGTTCACTAACAGTAAAAAAATTTATTATTACAAATTTGGGTAAAAATAAGGTCTTAATGTTACTTTTGTTTAAATGATGGTTGTCAGTTTACAGATCTGAGTTAGACCTTTTGGCAGAGTTTCATTTGGTTTTAGAATCATACAATCATTCAGGTTGGAAAAGACCCTTGAGGTCATGAAGTCCAGCCGTAAACCTGACACTGCCAAGTCCACCACTAAACCTCATCCTTAAGTGCCACATCTATAAGCCTTTTAAATACCTCCAGGGATGGTGACTCAACCACCTCCCTGGGGAGCCTGTTCCAATGCTTGACAGCCCTTTCAATGAAGAATTTTTTTTCCTAATATCCAGTCTAAACCTCCCCTGGTGCAACCTGAGGCCATTTCCTCTCGTCCGATCGCTCATTACTTGGGAGAAGTGACTGACACCCACCTCACCACAACCCCCTTTCAGGTAGTTGTAGAGAGTGATGAGGTCTCCCCTCAGCCTCCTCTTCTCCAGACTGAACACCCCCAGTTCCCTCAGCTGCTCCTCATAAGACTTGTGCTCCAGACCCTTCACCAGCTTCTTTGCCCTTCTCTGGACACGCTCCAGCACCTCAACGTCCTTCTTGTAGTGAGGGGCCTAAAACTGAACACAGTATTTGAGGTGCAGCCTCACCAGTGCAGAGTATGTGGGCACGATCACTTCCCTAGTCCTGCTGGCCACACCACTTCTGTTGTGTATGTTAAGTTGTTCTAAAATAAATCTAAAGAACAACTTTTAAAGCATCTGAACCGATAGTATCTGATTTGCAATCCCAGATTGCAGTTCATATTTTACTGAGATACAAATTTTAAGAGAAAGAGCTATCTGTTAGATAATTTCAAGTGTTCCTTAGTGAGAATAGATGTTTCCAGATTGAACAGTACATATAGGCTAAGATATCCCTAAGTCAGTGGTCACTAAGGAAAAGTAATGTTAGAAATCAACGTAGTCAACATGTAGACAGATTTATTGCGTCTTCAGTATTTAATTTCAGAGAAAGAAACAACAAATAATATCCAAAACCTCAGTAAAAATGTCACAAGAAAAATAATGTTGGTTGAGCAGAAAATTATTGTTAATGGGAAGCTTTGAGACTTAGAATATGCAGTGGAACTGAACCAAGGGTTCAGGTGTCTATTTTCACAAGCTAGTCCAAAAGTTTAAGACAAGTTCATTAAGGCTGAGAGAGTTGAAGTTGTTCAGCCTGGAGAGTAGAAGGCTCCGAGGAGACCTTATTGCAGCCTGCCAGTAATTAAAGGGGCCTTATAAGAAAGATGGGGACAGACCTTTTAGCAGGGCCTGTTGCGATAGGACAAGGGGTAACAGTTTTAAACTAAAAGAGGGTAGATTTTGATTAGATATAAGGAAGAAATTTTTCACAATGAGAGTGGTGAAACCCTGTCCCAGGTTGCCCAGAGAGGTGGTAGATGCCCCATGCCTGGAAGCATCCCAGGTCAGGTTGGTTGGAGCTCTGAGCAACCTGCTCTAGTTGAAGATGTCCCTGCTCACAGCAGGAGGGTTGGACTAGGTGACCTTTTAAAGGTCCCTTCCAACCCAAACTATTCTATGATTCTGTGACAGGTACTGTGTTGCTTAAAAAAACCTCAACCTAATGTCTGGAATAATCCTGACTGATGATGTCTAGAGATACAGCATATACCGTAGGATATGGTTGGCAATTCAGGTGGAAAGGGACCTCATGAGACGGGTAATCCAACCTCCTGCTCAAAGTTGGGTCAGTGTTGGGTCAGGCTCAGGGCTTTGTCCAGTCAGGTCTGGAAGTGGTCAAGGATGGAGACTGCACAGCCTCTAGCAGCTCTAGCAGCTCTTTTTGACTGCTCTTGTGGAGAGAACGTTTTTCTTTATTACTGCTCCGAACCTCTTGTTTCAACGTACACCCATTGTCACTTGTATTCCTGCCATGCACCTTAGTAAAGAACCTGGGTCCATCTTGTCAGTGACCTGCCTCCCTGCAGGCACATGCCTCTGTGATCTGCGCTCCTGCTAATACAGCCCAGGATGCTGTTGTCTGCCTTTGGTTCCAGAGCACACTGCAGGCTGGTGTTCCGTTGGCTGTCCACGAGGACCCCCAGGTCCTTTTCAGTAGATCTGCTTTACTGAATTTTTTGAATGCTTTCACTAGGCACAAGGCCAGGGAGACCTTTCTGGTGAAGTCTGAGGCAAAGGTGCCATCGAGCCTCAGCTCTCATTTTCTAATGTAGAGATTATAAGAACTACAGAAAGCTAGAAAATAGATATTTTTATAATACCTGATTCTGCAAATAAATTAATTTGTCATTGCTGATTTTACTTTTAGAACTGAACTGAATGTTTTTTTTCCTAAGGAAGATTAAAATGCAAGTCAGGAAAAACCCACAATCAACCCACGGTGCTATTGGTACTATTATATGCATTTGCATTATTCCCAGCTATTTGGTAATAATTGGTAATAAATGGTGTATCAGTATCAATGTATCAGTATCGATGTATTAATCAATTAATTGATTAATAATCAGTTCTTACATGTCTTGAGTAAAGCTGGAGCATAAACCTTGAGATACCTCTACTGAGAGAAACAGTTTTATGTGCAAAATGAAGAGTGTCCATGTTTCACAGTCAGACATCATCTTAGAGATGTTTTGTTCTAGTCTACAGACCATTTCCAGTTCCTGTTATACTTCTGCCACAGTTTTTTTCCTTTCTCTGTGTGACCTTTTCTATTTCTTTGGTCTATGACTGATGTTTTATTGCTATGCAGCATTTTCTTCATAAGCTGAAACTGGAGGGAAATAAAAAATTAAGGAACAAAACATTCCAAAGGGTGCACTAAAAGTTATCTAGAATACTATGCATGTAGTTGTTTTATACCAAACATACTCTTGCTGAGTTATTGATGAGAACTAGTAAGTGCATACAATGTGTTTGTGTTATGAAACTAATGGTAGCATTTATTTTTTCTTACATTTGTATTTATTTTTCAATAATTTTTATTATTGTTGTTGTCATTTTATGGCCTCACAGGCATTTTTTAAATCAGATAAAGTATTGAAAATCCAGTAGATATATTGCAGTTCTCAATATGAATAGTTTTCTTTTCCTAGATGTCTTTGAAATACTAGCCTTTCCAGTAGATAAGGGAGAATATTAAAATAAACCTCACAGAAAAAATGTTTTTCTCATACAACTTTAAATAATTAATTGTTTCAGTTCCACATGTCCTGTTGAGAAAAATTTTCACAAAAATCTCTTTTTCCAAGATTATTTTTGTGGTCTGCAATAACTGTATGTTAACAACTCTATATCTTTGGAAGAAACAAAGATGTAGAAGTTAGAGGATCTCTTTTGTGTTGAGTCAATGCTTTATGGCACTAATCACTTCTACTGCATTTAGGAATGGTACCTTGAATACAAAGAGTCTCTTGGAAAAAAATATAAATAAGAATTATTTCAGAAAGTGTTCATAAATATTTAATACAATTATTTATTTGATCTGCAGAAATTTACTTGAGTGCTTCCTCGATGCTTCAAAACTGAAAGAAGCAAAAGAGTTTTCATCTACTGCAGCAATCTTTATTAAGGAAAATGTTCCAGATAAATACTCTCAAATATTTTCACTAATGGTAATGCTGTAAAATATTTTAAACTCCAAGATAGAGCTTTCTCTACGTTTCATAAGATCATAGTTATAATTGTTAAATATGTTGTTTCCTTCATTTAAATTTTGTGAGCTACCAACCGATACAGTAGATATGCAGAGATTTTTACAATTTGTATATTTTTGATACTATAAGCTAAAGAGCTCCCTACTGTTATTTTATGTTATTTTATATTAAAGAGCTCCATGTTATTTTAATACAACATAATATCATTGGGATAACTGTTGCTAACCTTCAAAATTCTGTTTGAGAATAATTACTATTAACACAGAAGGTCTAGTGGGTGCAACTTAATCTGCCTTATGCCACTGAGGGCATATTTGGCATGTGTTGACTTTTCTTGTGCTGATAAATACTTAAATGACCCAACTTGAACCCTATAAATAGTTCTGGGAATCAGAGCATATGACAATAGTTCAAATTTCTTGCATGCCCTTAATTTGGGAAATAAGAGGGTGAAGACGAATGTGGCAAAAGCAGAAATAGGCAAATAAAACTTGGAAGTTGCATGCAGTCATATTTTCTTTCATTATGCTACACTACCTATTGTCTCTTTCTGTCTACTCCCAGTCACTGCGTTTCAAGAGCATATGTTTACAATATAAAGTTCTCTAATATTTGACTCAAGAGAACCAATATACAACCCTCCAGAGGTGCAAAATTAATGAAGCAATAACATTTAGGCAAAGTCAAAATTACTTTTGTATTTTTTAGAGGCAGTCTTGAGCAAAGCTATTTGGCAGTGGCCTTAAACAGAAGAATAAAGTAATTCTAAAATAGTACTGGGGCTATGTGTCTCAGCAAGGCTACAGAAGTATGATCCACACTATTGAGTGCTTTAGTAACAGCATACTTAAGTCCTGCAAATTTTATTATTCCAGTACATCTTAAGTAATCAGCATTGATTGCTATGGGCAGTCAGTGTGAGAGAGTTAGAAGAAATGATGTGTACATGTTTAAAATGTAACTCTGTCGTTAAATTGAAGTAACTACAGTTTACTGTAATTTCTTCATAATATTTTTTGTTATATATAATTTATAGTTATAGTTACAAATTTGAAAAGGGCTCATTTCTTGTAGCTGGATGAGATTATTTCAGAATGAGTGCTATCAAAGGGTGTTATTAAAAATGCATTAATTAGAATTCTAACTCAGATGTTAGTTCCACATTTAGATTTCTGCTAATACTTCTGATCCTCACTATGTGAAGATTAGTATAGCTCTACTAGGTGATCTTTGTGGTATCTATGCAGGGCAACATAGATTATTGTAGTAGCCTCACTGCCCTTAAAGTCCATGAAAAAGCCTATAGTCAACATACCTGCTTTATTTTAGCCCTGTTGAGTGTCTGTCCTTTGTTTGCTTATTTAGTCAATTAATAATTAAATTTTTATTTTATAGGTGTATCACAAACTGATGGATATTTCCCAGGCAGAGAAGGAAATACAAAATTCCATCCATTTTTCAGTTATTTATAAAATACAGGTGTTAAAATTGTAAGTATTAAAATGTATCCTTCCACTTGTACTTTGATGCATAATATTACAGAGGTAGGGTCAGGTTCTGGTATGCCATATGCCAATAGAAAAATCTACTGCAAAGATTAGTTTCTCAAAAGGAAAACTATAATCTCAGTTTGGGTAGTAACTGTCAGGTCTGCCTAAAGAACAGCCTTGGCTAAAAAGTGAGATAATTCTTTGAGAATGTAGGGAATAGTGTGTAGTACAGATATTCTCAGGAGAAAGAATTTAAGAGATTGAAAGACATTTTTGTATCCAACATATTGTTGTTTGTTACACAAGTCATATATAAGAGACTAAAGATGAAGTGGGGAAATCACACCTAAAATGTAATGCATGAATCACGAGGATGGGAAGCATAATACTTTTTAAACTTTTTAAATTTTACAGGCATAAAAATTAGACTTCATAACAAAATCTCATTTAATTTTTTTCCAATGTCTCAACACTTCCCCATTTTAAAAGTATTAATTCTTT
Source organism: Phaethon aethereus (assembly GCF_964289735.1). Lineage (NCBI taxonomy): Eukaryota > Metazoa > Chordata > Aves > Phaethontiformes > Phaethontidae > Phaethon > Phaethon aethereus. The sequence continues at coordinate 41,842,984 of NC_138583.1, read as the reverse complement.
TCTTAGAGTGGATTAATTTATGTTGACATTATAGAAAAGGAGTTTCGCACATCATTTTTCTTTGCTTTTGGAATAAAATTTACCATCTGAAATATTCTTATGCTGGAAAGTTCTTTGTGCTTCGTATCTCGCTGATTCTGAGTAACTTACTTGGCATATTGACATAGGTTTTGTTGACCTTATTTTTAAATTTTTTTTTTGATATTTCAGAATCCAGGTATCCTATGGATACATTGGACTAAGCCATCCATTAACTAACTTTAGAAGTTAGGAGAGTTATTTAAAATTTTTAATGCAATAATATTTCTTGTGAAAAATTATGATCAATTCCTAATGTATTGCAGGCAGTGGGACACAAATGAATTTACAAGTGATGACACCGCAAATCTGAATTCTGTATATGTGCTTTTGAAACAATGTGATGTACCTCCAGCATCTGTTCTCAATGTGAAGTGAGTTTTACTTGTCATAGTCACCTGAAAGTTGATGCTGAAGCTGATCCTGCTTTAAAATTCCTGTCAGTCAAAATTCCTGTTGACTTTGAAGAAGTGAACTTGTACTTAGTTATAATAGTTTGTGTTGCATTAATGCTTAGGTCATCTTAAAAAAAGACAAAGATCCTATTAGGCTTTATTAAAGAACCCAAGATGAAATATCTTCTTCCATATAGCTGTTTGTATAATGTGATTAAATCTTTCCGTAACCCTTTCTTGTTGACAAAATGATATTTTTTAAAAGGTCTTAAAATTGACAAGTGCTTTTCAGACTTTAGTTCATCTTTAGCTTTTCCTGGGGCCTGTCCTAATTCTTCAGCAAAATTTTGAAATGCAGACTGTGCCGAACTCTATTTTCTAGTAGTGATATCACAGCTGTTACATATGGAAGTAATACCACATTTTCACTCATTAAAGTCAGGCTTCTTTGAAGATATTCAGGTATCTCATTACTTCTTCTATCCTAGACAGTACATTATGCTTATTTGGTTATTTACAGAGATCCAAACACTTAGAACAGAGTCTCCTACTATGTGTTCTGTGTCCTAATGCCTAAATAATTGACCGATGGATTTGACTGTTTTAAGTTGTATGCCACTTGACTGCATTGTATTTACAGAATTACCTGCAGTCTTCATTTTCTATTTCACCATCTTTGTGCTGCATACATTTAATTGGGTATTTTTTATGTTCTTCAGCAACAGTTTGTGTAAGACTACAGTAGAAGTACGCTATTTCCTATAAACACTTCTGTATTTTACATGTAGCCAACTTTAGTCTTTTTCCTTGTTAACTGTGAGCATTACTAGTATAATCACATGTCCTCTAATATTCAGATTTCAGGGTTTTCAGATATATTGTAGAAAGTTAGTCTCATATAGTGTTTTTCTATTTCCATAAAAGAGCAATATCAGATTCTCTGAAGTGACTTTTTTCTATTTTTGAAGGATTCCTTTGATTCTGGAATTAGCTCGCTTTTCTATGAAAGTAAACTGCATTAAGCTTGCATATGATTGTATACTTGATTTGAAGAGAGCTGGGATTACTGTAAGTATTAATATTAATTACAGTTGATTTTTTTTTTTTTTTTTTTTTTTTTTTTTTTACAACTTGCACCTGTTCCTTCCATGTTGTTGTGGTTTAACCCTAGCTGGCAACTGAGCACCACCCAGCCGCTCACTTACTGCCCCCACTGCAGGATCGGGGAGAGAATTGGAAGAGTAAAAGTGAGAAAACTCATGAGTTGAGATAAAGACAGTTTAAAAAGAAATAATATCAACACTAATAATAAATATAGAAATTGTAAGGAAAAGGTGTGGGGGGGAAACAGAACAAAAAATAAAGCCCAAGAAAAGAGAAGTGATGCAATTGAGAACAACTGATCACTACCGACTGACCGATGCCCAGCCAGTCCCTGAGCAGCAGCCCCCCTGCTAACCTTCCCCCTTAGTTTTATTGCTGAGCATGATGTCATATGGTATGGAATATCCCTTTGGTCAGCTGTCCCAGCTGCGCCCCTTCACAGCTTCTTGTGCACCCCCAGCCTTCTTGCTGGTGGGGTGGTGGGAGGAGCAGAACAGTCCTCGACGCTGTGTAAGCACTGCTCAGCAGTAACTAAAACATCTCTGTGTTATCAACACTGTTTTCAGCAAAAATCCAAAACACAGCCCCATGCAGGCCACTGTGAAGAAAACTAACCTTATCGCAGCCAAAAGAAGTACACCTGTTGAGAAACAGAACTGTTCATCACTGTATTAAGAAAATCAGTATTTTCAGGTACAAAAATGTATGAAAAAGTGCCCGGTTGTGTTGTGATCACCATGAGTAAGTTTTTAGTTATCTGCAATGTGCATGTAAGGAAATATAAGTGGCAAATCATATAATAGTTTGCGTTGGAATGGACCTTTAAAGGTCACCTAGTCCAACACCCTTGCCATGAGTGGGGACATCTTCAACTCAATCAGGTTGCTCAGAGCCCCGTCCAACCTGTCCTGGGATGTTTCCAGGGATGGGGCGTCTACCAACTCTCTGGGCAACCTGGGACAGGGTTTCACCACTCTCATTGTGAAAAATTTCTTCCTTATATCTAATCGAAATCTACCCTCTTTAAAACTGTTACCCCTTGTCCTATCACTACAGGCCCTGCTAAAAAGTCTGTCCCCATCTTTCCTATAAGCCCCCTTTAAGCCCTGGCAGCTGCAATAAGGTCTCCCCAGAGCCTTCTCTTCTCTACGCTGAACAACCCCAACTCTCTCAGCCTGTCCTCAGAGCAGAGGGGTTCCATCCCTCTGAGCATTTTTGTGGCCTCCTCTGGCCCTGCTCCAACAGGTCCATGTTTTTCCTGTGCTGAGGGCTCCAGAGCTGGACGCAGCACTGCAGAGGGGGTCTCACCAGCGTGGAGTAGAGGGGCAGAATCCCCTCCCTCTACCTGCTGGCCACGCTGCTTTGGGTGCAGCCCAGGATACGGTTGGCCTTCTGGGCTGTGAGCACACATTGCCAGCTCATGTCCAGCTTTTCATCCACCAGTACCCCCAAGTCCTTGTCGGCAGGGCTGCCCTCCATTCCTTCATCCCCCAGCCTGTACTGGTACTGGGGGTTGCCCCGACCCAAGTGTGGGACCCTGCACTTGGCCTTGTTGAACCTCATGAGGTTCATGCGGGCCCATGCCTCCAGCTTGTCCAGGTCCCTCTGGATGGTATCCCCTCCCTCTGGATGGCATCCCCTCCCTCAGGCATGTCAGCCACACCACTCAGCATGGTGTCATCTGCAAACTTGCTGAGAACTGCACTCGATCCCACTGTCTATGTCATTGATGAAGATACTAAGGAGTACTCGTCCCAGTACAGACCCCTGAGGGACACCGCTCGTCACCGATCTCCACCTGGACATTGAGCCATTGACCACTACCCTCTGGATGCAACCATCCAACCAAATCCTCATCCACCCAACAGTCCACCCATCAAATCCGTATCTCTCCAATTTAGAGAGAAGGATGTTGTGGGGGACCATGTCAAAGGCCTTGCAGAAGTCCAGATAGACAACATCCGTAGCTCTTTCCTTGTCCACTGATGTGGTCACTCTATCATAGAAGGCCACTAGGTTGGTCAGGCAGGACTTGCCCTTGGTGAAGCTGTGCTGGCTCTCTCAAATCACCTCCCTGTCCTCCATGTGCCTCAGCATAGCTTCTAGGAGGATCTGTTCCATGATCTTCCCAGGCACAGGGGTGAGGCTGATGGGTCAGTAGTTCCCAGGGTCCTCCTTGTTACCTTTTTAAAGATGGGTGCGATGTTTTCCTTTCTCCAGTTTCCAGAGATTTCACCTGACTACCATGACTTTTCAAATACCACGGTGACATTGGCAACTACATCAGCCAATTCCCTCAGGAGTCTGGGATGCATATACTGCCAAACAAATTTCAAAATGTATTTCCAATTTTCTATTGTAATGATCCTACTTTGAGTTACTTGTAATGTAATTTTTACTTATCCTCACTGAAATTTTTTTATTCCAGATGTCTGCTTCAGGTCCTTTTTTTATGTAACTTTCCTGCAAGTCTAAAATCTTACACAGTTTCATAGCATTCCACTGCAAGATGTATTTAAATCCCCTGGATCAAAGATTCACAAGGATTTAGTTCAAGTATTTGTACAGACGATAATAGCAAGTACTGTTTTTGTGGCAGCAGTAAAGCAGCCGTGCTTCTATTTCAGCCTTCTCTTTTTCCCTTAGAGTTAGTGTGTGTTTAAGTGACCATCTTCAGATGGCCCATTATCATTTTGACAGTGACCTCTTCATGGTAGAGTGAGAGAAATCTTTATCAAGTTCCAGTTCCTTGGCTTTTGCCAAATACTGTCAGATTTCTCAGCTGTAACATGAATTCCATCTCTCTATGTATTTGTCATTACATGATAGTGGCAGTTCTACATTCATGTAAATTTTTCAAGATCTCATCTGTTTTGCAGTCCTGGGGATGTTGAGTTAACAACAGTCATGCTGAGTGATTTGATAATAGATCATAATGAATGATGAATGGAGATGATGTCTGTCTTTCCCTACTGCACCATATGAAACTAAAGTATCCTAGATAATCCATACATATAATTTGTATGACTTAATAGCCAGATCTTACAGAGATGTTAAAAATCTAACCTCTTCTTTCACCTTCAAGTTGCACTACCCATCAAGATGAATCCTTTCTGTCTTGACTAGCTCTCGTTTATTTCAGGCGTCTACCTTTTGAATAACATTAGTGAGCAAGAATCTACTAGAACTGAGATCAAATTACAATATAGGAAAAATCAATTGTACGCTGGTTTTCTTACTGCAAAGTCTGGCAATGAACAACTTAAAAAACCCTGGTAAAGTTAGCCTGCAGCTTTGGCTCAGTAAGTGACTGCTGTTCAAACAACAAATTTTACTCCCTTTTTATTGTTTCAGGGAATTAGCTAGTATAGTGGGATTTTCAGTAAGAAAGGCCAGTGCTGTTTTAGTGTAATTGCATGGGTTTAATCTTCATTGTGTTCCTTTTTAATTATTAAAATTAGCATTTTGTATATTAACACTTCATAGGAGCAAGGGAAACTTATTGAAATAGAATGCCTGGAATGTGAATATGAAATAAAAAAAATTGACACTAAAATTGCAACTTATACCAAAGGAGTCATTGAGGTATGTTCTTTAACATTAACTTCAAGGGAAAAGTAAAAGCTTTAATTTGTTAAACATGGAAGATTGCATTGGACTTGTTTGTCTTAATTACATTATACTGAGCAGAAATTCTTGTAAACTTTATATTCTTTCTAATAGGGCTGCTGAGAAGAAAACACGGAAAAATAAAACAACAGTTGTATATTCCCCCCTTAAGTCTTCTGTCTGACTATAAAGGTTCATAAAATACTACTTTCCAAGGAAGGGACCTTAAAGATTAAGCCCCCTGTGATGGGCAGGGACACCTTCCATTAGACCAGGTTGCTCAAAGCCCTATCCAGCCTGGCCTTGAACACTTCCAGGGGTGGGGCATCCACAACTTCTCTGGGTGACCTGTTCCAGTGCTTCACCACCCTCATACTAAAAAATTTCTTCCTTATATCTAATCTAAATTTAACCTCTTCCAGTTTAGAGCCGTTGCCCCTTGTCCTATCACTGCATGCCCTTGTAAAAAGTTCCTCTCCAGCTTTCTTGTAGGCTTTCTTCAGGTACTGGCAGGCTGCTATAAGGTCTCCCCAGAGCATTTCTCTTCTCCAGGCTGAAAAACCCCAACTCTCTCAGCCTTTTGTCATAGGAGAGGTGCTCCATCCCTCTGGTCGTTTTTGTGGCCTCCTCTGGATCTGCTCCAGCAGCTCCATGTCCTTCTTATGTTGGGGCCCCAGAGCTGGATGCAGTGCTGCAGGTGGGGTCTCACAAGAGCAGAGTAGAGGGGCAGAATCACCTCCCTTGACCTGCTGGCCACGCTGCTTTGGGTGCAGCCCAAGATACAGTTGGCTTTCTGGGCTGTGAGTGCACATTGCCAGCTTATGCTGAGCTTCTCATCAACCAAAAAATATTGTAAACATGGTAGCATTGAGGCATGCAAAGACAACACTCTTGTTTTCATATTGTACATTTATGGAAGGTGTTTTCATACAATATCTCAAGTTGGAAGGGACCCATATGGACATAGAGTCCAATTCAACCCTTATTGCATGTTACGGGTGATCCCATACAAATTCTTATGTCAGAGAAATGCAGATTATTCCTGATAAATTGTCACACTGGGGAGGATTTTCTTAGATTTCTGTAGTCGGTTGACTCAGATTACTTCAGACAATCAAAAACAGAAGCCTTGTCAATGTTATCAATTGGATTAGATAGATACCTACAATGAGCAATTTAGAACATCTATTACAGGCAACTAAAGTTCCTAAAATGGGAAATGTGCATATGCTTCATGGAAATTGATAGTGCATAAACTTACTCCCAGCTATGACTGTTCTCGTTTTGGGGTTCAGAAGTTCCATTCACCTTGTGGAAAAAAAAAAAAAATTATGAATTCTTCATAATATGAAACACTACTAATACTACTTAAATTTAAAAAAGGATATTTGGATACGTAGTTATTTCTAGATATTCCTACCACAGTGTATGCAGTTAGAGAGCTTTGTTTGATCTTTTTCTTTTTTTTAATCGCATAACCACCAAAGAACTTAATAATTAGCAAGTGTCTGTTACTGTAGGTAAGGACTTGCTTTTAGTTTTAGTAGGAACCAAGTTTAATTGGCAGTATGGCAAATCCCATTCATAATATTTCTTTGTTTCCTCTCCTTCAATGCAGTTGTAGCTTAGTATATAAAAAAAAAGCAGCTAAGCCTTTTGAATTCACAAATGTTTCACAATTATCAGTTTCTCCTTATCATAAGAAAGGGGAATAGCTGACAGACTTCTGCCTGAAATATGTAGTAGCAGCATGGCTTACCTAAAAGCAATACTCCTTAGTTATAAATGCCTATTAAAAGAAAAAGTTTCTGAAGTCTGCTGGCTGAGGGACTGCCTTCTATCAGAAACACCTCTACAGTTAAAATTTGAAGGAACGTGTAAGAAGTTGTATTCATTAAATGCAATATATGCTAATTAATTTTTCATTTGTGTAGGCTCAGCTGGAATTAGTTAAAAAGCTTGAGTTAACCTTAAAACATGCAGTTCAGTTGGGAGATCCTAATGTGATTCAGGTTGTTTGTACAACCCAGTGGAATCTGTGCTTACCACTGCTACAACACAATTTGCATCAACACGTACGAAAGCCGTTGATATCAGTTGCTGATGTCCTTGAAGAGATTGACAGGTAACTTTCTATGCTCTGTACTTTTTTATTTGTTACTTTGAAAGGTCTGATGACCGAGTATCAAACTTATTTAAAAGCTCAAGCTCTAGGATGTTGTGTCTTTGAAAGTTTTCCACTAGCTTGTAATAAACCAATGTCTGCATATTGCGTACATTTCCTTGTTAATCATTTAAATCTAGGTTCCTTTCAGGCAAAATCTCACACTGTTTAATGGCCTACAGCAAATAGTGAAATTTGTTAGGAACTGAAAAATCCTATGGTTAATCAAAATTATGTGAGAAAATTTCACAGCTGCAGTGTGAGTAAATGTGTTGGAATTAACATTACTTATTTTGATTAAAAAAATACAATTAAAAAATTACTTTTAAAAAATATGGCTTCTGTATTACATATCAAATAAGACACTTCTTGCAAGATGCTATTTTTATATCTTTGGTGATACTTCTTAATTGAAAAACCTACTGCATTAAGAAAATGTTTGGGTTTTTTTAGATGTATTCTTCTGTTTGCCGTTATGCTGTACTTAACCATAAGCACCTAAATAGCTTCACCTGTTTCGTCAATTTGAGTGGAACAAGTAAACCTTAGTATGTGGTACTTAAAGTCAAGTTTGGAGATACACATAGGCTGACTGCTAAGAAAAAAGATCGTAACTTTTGTAGTCGAGCTAGTTACAATTGACATAATCTGTAATTAGAACAGAACAGTAGGTGGTTTCTGATAAAATTATTACAGAGGAAGGTGAGGAATATGTTTTCAGTGTTTTCAAAATGTAATTTTTTAGTTGCATGAAGAGGAAACAGAAGCCTGAAGAAGCAGATATACACATGTATAAAACCACTATATAGTACTACTATACTGTTATTCAGGCATTTCTTATGGTTTCCATATAAAGAGTGCAATATCAGCATACTTTGATACTTACACTAAATGTCATTAATGACAATTTTTCTCCAAAATGTTTCTGGTTAGGTTTTTGGGGAGTTAAGATTTTGGCTTTTGTTACCCATATATTCCTAACAGTCCAGTTGTCTCAGCCTCAGCTCTGAGGTGGTACTGTCGCTAGAGATTGAATGAAGTCACTTGTCCCTATTAATTTGCCTGTCTTAATTTTTGTTTTGATTGTAGCATTAATTGTAACTACTTTGGTCAGCAGTAAAAGGGGGATACTTGCTCAGTCAGGTTAGCTCTAATGTGGACATACGTTAGTTCTCTGGCATGACATTTGGTAGCCTTGAAAACCTTCCTTCTGTTCTATTTTTCATAACATTGATTTTATTTATCTGATTTTTCATTTTTCTTTCTGGAAATAATCTAAAGTAGCATGTAGAGCTCGCAACTGTCATGAACAGCTTCCTGGGGCAGGTGATGGATAGGGAGCATATCTATTTTCATCCTGGAGTCACTTAATTATTGAGGTTCACTTTTGGGTAATTTTTAGGTCTAAGAATTTGCTTGCTGCATTTTAACAGTTTACATTTAAATTCATATTCCTTAGCATGTTGATCTTGTTGCGTTGCCAAGTTCATATGGAAATAGCTCGTATTGAAGAAGGTCGGGATAGAATAGAGGCTGCTGTGGAACATTTACAAAAAGCTATACATCTAAACAACAGCGGGCAGTATCAAGAACATCTAAGACTGACTTTTAACCGTCTTCGTTTATGCGCTATGCTGTATAAGTCACCTGAGTGTCTAGAGGATCGGGCAGTAATGATGATTGAACAGGTAATCATGAAGAATAAGGTCAGTAGCTGAAATAGGTTTGCTTATTAAATTCTCGCAGAGGAAAGCCAGCTGCTTAGTGGAACTGCATATTAGTAGAGCCAGCATCAGCTTGCTTTCAGCAAATTGGCTGGTTGGTGGCCTTGAAAAACTCCCTGAATTCTCTCTGTAGTGGTTATGCTGCTTCACACTCTGAAGATTGCGATAGAGGATTTTTTCCAGTTATAGTCAAAGCTTATTTCTTGGGGGGGGGAAGTTATTAATGAGAAAAAATATAATAAAAAAGAAGCCTATTCATAATTGTGAACAATTAAGATTTCATTGCATGGAACAGTGTTTTAATTAATAAGGGGAACAGTGGCCAAATAGCTCAACATCCTAGCTGGCTTTGAGATAAATAATATAATCTAAAATCACAGTGTAGTCATTATAAAGAGTTATTGCATCTAATTGTGTTGTGGTGACTCAGCACCTGAACAAAAATCTGATTTTTGTTCAACTGATGGCAACTGATTGTTAGTTGGCTAAAAGAAATTTCAGCTATACACCATTTTGGGGTATTCACACACAAATTAAGATGTGTTCAGTGAACCCAAAATCAGTACTGGTGAGTTGATATGTGTGTTGTTAAGGCAAAGAAAAGTGAAGATTTTTTTTTTTGTCTAGTTTTAATGCTTCTCCATGCAAGCTTACTCTGTTTAAATGTTACTTTAAAAAAAGCACTTATGCCTCCTCAGACTTTGGTTAATTCTCAGTGGACTAGGAATTTTTTCATATTTTGTAGCAATTCCTAGTTATTGCACAACAGATATGTTGTTGCTGGTTTCTACATAAATACTGTTCTTTATTTAGGAAAGTGTAACATAATGACAGGTTGTACACTGAGGAATATTGTAAAGATCCATGAGGAGCATGAACAGTACTTTGTATTCAGTTATCATTGATGTATTCATGTCAAGATCAACCAAAGTTCTACAGTCACTTTCAGCAACAATAATACTGCAGAATGATGTGTAAGATATATGAAGACACATAATTCCTATATTTTTTTGGTAGTACCAAGTTCTTAGTAAGTAAGATATATAAATAAGAATATAATAAAAATGAACCATATAACAATTAGTTGTTTTCTTTATATAGGCTAAAAGGGGAAAGCAGAAGGATAATGTGAGGAAAAAGAGGTCCCTTCTGGTAAACGCAGGTCTTGCACTAGCTCCTGATTCATTTCAAATAGTCCTTGACAGTGAAAATGAAGCTAAAGGTAATGTACGTATGTGTGACTAAAAGTTACTACACTTGACTTGCACTGCTTTGCACAGTCTTAAAGGTTGGACGCAACATCTAGTGCCAACAAGTAGAGAATACTGCAATACAGGTGAAGTGACAGTTCTGCTGAATTCTGTGGCAAAGCTCCATTGATTTCATTAGGGATCTAAGATTTATATTGTGATAGTGGAAGAGGAAATGTAATTGTTTTCCGCTCTGAATTCATCTGAATCTCATTGTTGTGCTGTAGTGTGCTGTAATTTTATTTTTGCTATGTGCAACTCCTGAATGTTCTTACCCAAGGTCGGTTTTAGGTGGTATTTTCAGAAGTTTCACCCCGTGATATTCTGTATTAATTACATACAATATTGGATATTTGATCTGTATTATAACTGTCTTTCTGTTCTAAAGTCTTGCTTTTGAGAGATCGAGTTTTGCACAGAAATATAGGCATGAATTCTTTATTTACTTTCCAAAACATAGATCATAAACCAGCACGTTCCTTATGCCACAAACAGCTTTGGTTTGTGACTATACAGCCTGCTGTTGAAGAAGAGTGGACAGGGAACAGATTTTCCAGATTGCTTGAACTGTTTTATCTTATCTTTGCGATTAAGAAGCGTGTGACTAATTTAACTAACTTTCTGAGTATACCCAGTATACTCCCAGGGTAGAGATTATGCTGGAGGAAAGGAATGCTACAGAAGGAGTCCTGTAGCTTCTAAAGCAGCCTGTTTGTGCCATGGAAGGCCATGCAGTTCTCTCATGCCATCAATTCAGCTAGCTAAAATGTTTACCTTGCATATTCTCATTTAAAACTTGATCATCTGATGACTTAGACATAAGAGTGTTATTTACAGAATCAACAGTCACACTTCCTGCAGTACATTTAAGTATGTGAAAATTATTTTGTATGGAAAACATTTTCATACATGATTTAAGATGATAAAATGCATTATATTTGTGCAATGAAGAGAACTAAATGCATGCATGTATTGCAACTTGCTCTTGAATTTTGACTTGACAGCTGTAAAATTATATCCAAACTTCCTCACAATAAATCTTATTACACATTAGGCTGCCAAGATAAACCATTAAAATGGGTGAGATTATCACAATATTACAATTACTACAATACTTTCTATCTGTTTGACACAATGATTTGCGAACTTTTGTTTTGAAAATTTCAGTTGTTTCTGAGGCTGTCATCCGAAGAGTGAGTTTTTTTCTTTCTCCATGACATTTACATTACATAAAACTTAAACATGTTTATTGAAGGAGTAAGAAAATACATATGTAACTGTATTATTAAAATATACATAGGACAGGACATCAGATTTGTAGGGTTATTTTTTCTTTTAAATTGCATCACTGTGCATCAACATTTAATTCTTTTTTGATATATATGCTGGCCTATATTCAGTGAGAGTTGTACCCATAGATCCAGAGAACAATGTAATTTTTTAATCCACAATTCTTTACCCTACAACCTTACATGGTATTACTGTCATTATGTATTAAACTGTAATTTTAATTAAGCAATTTCTGTCAGGTGATCTATGTGTATAGTTAGGTAACACAGCCTTATCATATGCTGGATAATGCATTGCAAAATATTTTTAAGAAGAATGGTAAGGCACTATGCCTTCCTCTTTTCATTGTAAGTGAATGTAAGTGAACCTGCTTATATATATTTTTTTTTTTTAAAGCCAGAAATACTTTATATGTATTTGCTGCTATTATTTGCAAATTTTTTTAGGATGAAATTAAAACTTACCAGTCTGCATTACATTAGGGACCATTGCTTAGATTCAAGTGAATGTACAAACTCATTGGATTTCCCAGACACATCAAGTTAGTTGTAATATAATGCAAAGCATCTCCTCTATGTCATTACACTGCAAAAAATAATCTCTTCTTGATGTGTGAGTACCACTGGAGTAATTTTCTACTTCAGAGGGCCAGCTTGCTCCTCCATTGCATCATTTTTTTATGTTGGCAATGTCTTTGTTTAATATTTTTGCCCAATATTTTGTTGACTAAGTAAAGCAAAAGTCAGTATTCTCAAATTAAAACAAAATAACAAACTTTAATATTGATTGAAAAAATCTTTGATTAGGTAAGTGTTCTTAAAATTCAGCATGAATGTAAACTTTACATATTACTTCATCCATTTCTCTTGACTGAGGCTAACTAAAGCAATGTGTGTCCTGTCAGAAAAGAGGTGTACTTGAGATAATTTGGGGGCCAAACAAGCATAGATCAGTTTTTGTATGGGACAGCTATATCTGAAGATACAGGAAAAACATAACAGATGCTGGTGGGGTGTGGTTTTTTTCATGTTGGTTGGTTGGTTTTGGAAAAGCTTGAAGGACTGAAAAAAGGGCTGGATTTCAAGTGTTTTAGAAAGTAGTTATCAATCAATTTGCGTACCCTTTTTGTGGATTTTTTTAAACTCCAATACTTAAAAATTACCTTAAATTCTTTTTTTTTTAAGTTTCTTCAGGTAAAAGTAGGAGTCAAATAAGCTACCTCTGTGCAAAAGCACAACATCATATTAAATGCATGGAGAAAGTTGATGAACATTTGAAGCACTTAAGAAATGAAAAGGACAGAGAGAGGTAATTACTATAGACAAGAAGCATCTCTTTTGTCTTGTGTAGAAGTCTCCAACAGGAAGGTTTCTTATTGCAGCTGTTAAGTTACTTGATGATACCTTGGAAGAGGCTGAATACTTTAGTTAGACCTGCCAAAGCATTGAAGCAGTTGTGAGTTGTAGCATGTGATGTGGTACTTGATGTACAATTGAAACTTTGCTGAAGTGTCTTTTTAGGTCCTTGTACCACATCACATGCTACAACTTTTCAGATAAAGAAATGAAGTAGTCCATTCTGAGAGTCAGAAAGATTAATCTGTAGGAGAATCTCAGGTTTTATTTTGACTATTTGTATAAAATTTTATCATTCTTTACTTAAAGGGAGGTGTTTCCTTTATTTTGCTGCACTAAAAATTCCTGTGATGAAGTTTAAACTAAATTATTTTCTAAAACATTCTAAATCCCAACTTGTTTTCAAGACTTATTTTGAAGTTCTCAACATCAGCTTTAAAATATTTAGTTTATAAATACTTATATAAGATATACATATCTTCTTATTTTGTAAGATAGATAATTAGGGGTGTCACACACATTTTGAAATTTCAGTATAATTACTGTCCAAAACAAGAATTTTGTCGCACTCTTGATGTGCTGAGGGGATTTAAAAAAAAAAATTAAAGTAATAGTGTTACCTTTGCTACTGAAAAGGAGTCTTCCATTTATTTATTTTTATCAGATTTAAAATTTTATTTATGATGGCCATCATTATTGACATCATTTTTTTGTCAGTCCTGAAGTGTGGAAGATAATCCTGCTTATAAAATAATGTTATGTATGCTTTTTCTTTGGTAGAATTATACTTTGGGCAGATTTGGCAAAAGTTGCACGTAAACAAGAAGTATGGGATGTCTGCCGTGCAGCATGCAGATTTTGTCTCTTGTATGATGAAACTTTGTTTAGGAAGGTAACAAAACCTAAAAAAAGTAAGTGAACAAATTATTTTGAATGTTGTAAGAGTAACTTTTTCCTCATTTATTAGTTACTGGAAGGAGTCAGCCAATATTATTATTTTCTTCCCTCCCATTCCGAAATTTCCCTGAGACTCTTGTCTGTCACTGCATGCTGACATACATGGAATATTCATTCTACCTCTGAATCTAGAAATTAGTCAATACATTTTTCTGTTGAAAACATATTTTGCCTTCGGAAGTGTTTCACCAGTGCTAAAGAGAAGTGCTTATATGAAACGTATCTACCTATCTAAGAAAATAGGTTCATTCCCTAATGGTCATCTAGGTCCATATTATCCATCACTGTCATACTTAATTACGTGAGGAAGCTGAAAAAAAAAGTATTATCAGTCATTTTGTATGAGGCTTGCATGGTAAAATTTTTTACTCTTTATTCCCTTATTAGTGGTTCCTCTGATGTGTCCAATATTGTTTGTGCCTTGTTACTTGAGGGTCTGCTAAAAACCTATCACACATGTTCCATAGGAACTGGTATGTTCTTTTTTTCTTTCACAAGTTTTGCATCTCCAAGGTGAAGGTGTCTTTTTCATACCCTGAAAGTTTACAGGGCCTTATAATTTTATCTGTGACAGTCTAAACACTTTTCCTGGGTAGGCAGAAAATCACAGAATCACAGGATCATTAAGGCTGGAAAGGAACTTCAAGATCATCAAGTCCAACCGTTAACCCAACACCACCATGCCCCCTAAACCATGTCCCGAAGCGCCACATCCACAAAGACACTTTTCATCTCTGTTCAGAAGTGTTTCAGGTGGTCCAATCAAAGTTTGTTAGGTTTGTTAGGAGGTTGCTCATGAAGTCAGTTGATGCTTGCAGAGGTAGAAACTCTGGTAGAACTTCACTAGAAATCAAGCAGTAACTGTGACCTCACTGAAGGTCTCCATTCTCAAGAACTGTAGAGTGGCCTCCTGGAAACCCATTCATACTTCCATTGAGTGCTGCATGTTTCTGTAAATGCAAAGCAAACAATGCTGCATTTTTTAGAGCAGTTGAGGTAATCTATTCTGGGAAGTTTCCAATTGTGGGAATACAATTTGTAGTTATTTGAAATGTGAATAATACTCAAGGCAGGAAGAGAAATTTAATATTGACTGGAATTCTCTGAGAAGTGTTGGCACAGTTCATTTTCATGTTCCACTTGATTTTTCTCTGCTAAATTCTAGGATTAGTGGGTGAGAAAAATGAAAGGTTATCTTTATATAATATTCAGGACAGGGCAAAGATAATTGTTGTAGTGTAAGACCCTCTACAGAGGCTTGCTGGGTTGTCAGGCCTGAATAAGGGCAAATAATTCAAGACATTCTAGAGTTACAGAAAAAGAACATACCAGTTCCTATTAATGATGCTTTTGGTGGTTGCCCTGAGCTTTTGCTAAGTACTTCTTTCTACCTCTAGTTTGGAAAAGAGATGAAAGATGAAACATGGCTAATCTGAAGAAAGTAAGTATGTGTGATTGGTCTGGGAACCAGGTTCAATCCAGTAAAATTATCATCCTGTAGGTTTTAAGAAAACAAACCCATTATTTTTAACAGAAATTAAAAGGTTATTTTGGAACATCGAAGTATGGTTTAAAAAATTAGACAAAGACTAATAAGTTAGGTTTATCAGAGAGTGTTGAATTTGATGGTTCGAACAGAACCTCTGGTTCAGGAGATTGCTCGGATGCAGATTCTGAAAAACTGTGAAGGTATGTCAGGAAAAAAAGTAGCTTTGTGTATCCTACTTTTTATGCCTTTCCTCAAACACTCACTATTGGCCAACAACGTAGAGGGAGCCCACTGTCACAGCTTTTATGCTCTTATTTTGTGTTTATATTAAAATAATCTTGGTCCTTTCTCTTCATTATTAAACCAAAGAAAAAGAATGCTATTTTCTCTTTATTGACGTGTATGTTGCCAAACCAAGCCAGGATTTAAACACACTGAGATTTTAGCCACTATATAATGTCCAGCGCTCCACTTCCATTGAAGCAATAAAATTGAACTAGAGGCCATGGGTTATATTCATATTAATGTAATTTCAGTATGCATGTTATAACTTGAGCAAGTTATTTGCTGCAAATATTGAAGTTTATGCACAAATGCAGCAAAATCACAGGTAACCAGTACCTTTGAGTGCAATAAATTGTACTGATGAAAAAAGAAAAAGAGTGAAATAGTTTTAAATCTGTACTTGCTAACTCTTTCTGGTGGATTTAAAAATGTGTAGGGGTTTTTAAATTTTAAAATGAAGGTGATTTTTTTTTTCTGATTTGCATGGTAATAATAATGGATTTGTTTGTTTTTAGCACAGAAGAAGAAAGCTGATGATGATCAAGGTGATGGCTTACTGAGAGAATCATTACTACCTGCTAAATCATTCTCTTTTGAAAGAGATTTGCTCAGAATATTAGCAGAAATAAGACTCATTAATGCAGAGGTAAGTAGATTATACAGGTGTCATATTTGTTTCATTTAGGTTTTTTTTTATGTATAAATCTTAAAGCACTGAAGTTTTGAGTTTAATTATTGTCTATCTCAACAGGGACTAAAGGAAGAAGTAGTTTCATGAAGTATCTTTATCAAAATACTGTGTAGAAGTAACTATAGCAATAGTTTCACTGCAAGTGGTGACAACACTTTTTTACAAGGGATTCTGTTGTAAATGCTTGACATGTAACATTATATTTCTGGATGCTTAAAGTTCCAGCATGATTTTTTAAAACAAAAGTATATATAAAATATATATTTTTTATTTTCTCGATGAAATTATTTCATAAAATTAGCTGTAGACAATTGGAACATTATGAAGTATTTTACATGGTGTTTCATATAGTTGTACATGCCTATACAACATCTGAAAAAGCATTTTGTATTTTTTAATTTTTGAAGAGGTAACAACACTAAGTCACAGTCTATTTTCACAGTGATAACCTGGGTAGAAAATGTATTTTTCTGTATCTTTCCAGGCAACTGTTCATTTATTGAGGTTGCAGGGAATTGAACTGAATGATCATGCTGTACCTCCAGAAGATACAAGGCAGTATGATCCAGGATATGTTTCATATCTTTCTGAAAATGATCCAGAATGGAAGACATACAGGTGCTTTTCTTTAATATATAACAAGACCTAGGAACTCTAAACAGATTTTTACTATGACACATAGATGATAACTGCAGAAGTTATGTCGTCTTAGTAAAATTAATTGTTACCAGATGCTTCATATTTTTAGGTAGTCATGGTAATGGGAAAAAAAAAAGAATCTAAAAAAATAATTCGAAATAATTTTTCTGTAGTTTGCTTTCATTCTGGAGTCTGCATTTTATTTTTCATTTAACATTTATTCCTCTGAAACTGGAAGCTAGTATTCCAACCTTAAAAACTATTAAAGCTGTGTTATGTTCACATTTAGACGACAAAATTCTATCTTTAAAAATATTAAAAATTAAAATGAAAAAACTTTGTCTTGCTTTATAGCTCCTATAACTATAATGATGTCTGAGTACTTGAAAAGATACAACAAATTAGTTCAGTTTGCAAAACTAGTCTGTTCCATCCAATCCACTGAAATGAATAAGGGAGAGTAGAACATAGCAAGTATTGGTTTTTTTCTGGTCTCATGATTATTTCTTGCGAAGGAGGAGAGGGGGGAGAATTCTGAAGATGATATTTAAACTCTTTTCTGTTCACATTCATACTAATTTTAGCCTTCTTGTGACAGTGGTCATGTCTTGAAAGAGTAGGATGTCAGAGTTGTGTCCCTAAGTCTGTTCATTAAGTCTGAAGATTAAGTAAAGTTTCTCACACTGTCTGCTTGCAAATGTTCAGTAAAACAGGAAAAAGTATGAACTGATGAGAACCAAGGGACAAAGATGATGAGGATTCTGTTCCAAAATTTGCTACTAAGCCGTTTTTGAGGTGACCCAATTAGATTAGAAACTCATAGGAGAAAAGCACTTCGGCCTACAGTGTCCTGTACCGTTGTTGACATAGTAATACCCTGTGTCCATTTGTGCTTTTGCTTTTGTGACTTAACCATGACCATTCCGTATGGTCATTCAAGACTGTATTTTTAATACTGCTTTTTCTAAGTAATGATACATCTTGATAATTAAGAAAAAAAAGAAAAGAAATAAAAGTTACTGAAAAAAAGTTGTTGCATAGACTTAGAAAAAGGTGTTATTCTATTAAAAAATAATTTATCATTTCAGAACATCTGGAGATATGCTTGGGTGCAAGAATACATGCAGTTGTTAAGTGAAAAAGATGCTACCCTAACACTTGAGTGGAATGCCTTACTTGTATCTGTATTCAAGTAGAGTCCTGTCATGGATATTTAATGATTTCTAGCACTGATGTGTGGATTCACATGTGCATTTAAGAAAAACATGTATGAAGCATGAACTATAGCCACTATCTTTTAAGCTAATAGCATTTGAGTGTCAGAGACCATTCATATTATGTTGATATTAATTCCTTTTCTAAGTCATCTTCTCATCCAAGTAAAATATAAGTTAATGGATGAAGACTTAATAACTGCAACTGAAAAGTAATTAAATTTGTTGTTGTTGTTGATTGAGATGTATTACTGCATATTTAACCTTATGATATAATTCCTTCTAGTGTTGAAGTTTTGGAATAATGACTTCTTTATACTAATTTTATAGTTTATGGATAGACTACTTATCTCAGTACGCTATGGAAAACCTCCAACGTGCAGCTGAAATAGGGGAAGAATTGAATGAAGCCTGGATTGTTCACAATGCTGTGGTGTATATCTTAAACTACAACAGGCATCTGATCTCCTCAGGAAGACAGAGGGAAATTATTGAGTATCTGCAGACTCTTCTTGGAGCCATGAAGACTGTTGGGCACAATGGGTAAATTTAAATGTTTGGTTATGAATGTGCTCTTTTTTTCTAAAACAGAAACAATATTTTTACAAACATTGTAAGTCACTTTGTGCTGTGGAAGACTCTTGTTGCTGGCTTTTAGTAGTAGTAGAAGGACTTTGGTATATACAGAGTAGTTCAGAAGATAAATTTAGTTTTGTGGTGTGAAAATGACTTTTTAATCCTTTCTATTTGTTCTTTGTTACTATTCACTATAAGCCATATTAGCTTTCAACTAAGCAATATTAATTTCTCTTCATTGTGGAATAGCAACATGTGCATGTGAAACAGCATTTTGTTAAGCTAGTCAGAAAGAATCAGGAAAATTTTCTTAGCCTGTGAGTTTGCAGGACAATTTAAAATGTGTTTGCTCTGAAGTTGAATTACATAGTAAATATAGGTCACTGTAAATATTTCGAATCAGAATAAGGTGGTTACTATTGTTTTCCAAAATACAAGAAAAAAAGGAAAAAAAAAGGGAGTGTGCACATTAATAGACCATGAAAATGGGAACATAGATTCCACAGTGATGTAGGTAAATCCTGTTCTGTAGCAAATGCAGTGGGAAAATGATTGACTATGGCAGAGGAGCTGCTCAAGTCAAAGTCTGGCTGTGGGACAAAATCCAAGACATTTTAGGACATTATTGACAATGACCACTGGCAATGCACTGGCAAACTGTTCGAAACAGCAGGAAAGAAGGCTCTTTTAATAGTATTGGAGAATGAAGATTGAAGTGCAGTTTGTGCAGAGATGAAGACTGGTAATACCTGCTTCTTAATTCTGATGTTTATATTAGCATGTATCAGCAATAATACCTTAGTCATAATTCAGTTTGTGGTTTTGCCAAAAAAAAAAAGAAAAAAGTAACTCCAGCTTAGCAGTTTATTGGCATGAAGAGTAATACAGTGTAATAAGTAAATGGGTTTATGTGGGGGGTTTGGCTTAGGTTAACTTTTTTAGGCAATAGTTATTTTCATGCATAGCAGCCCACTAATAAAAAATATATTTTAAATGTGTGTGTTTGACATAAATATGAATTTATTTTTTTTTCTGTGAGGAATTAGAAAGATATTAAAAAATAGGACGTAAACGATGAAAGTTGGTTGTGTTCTTTTGTACGTTTGACTATCTTAAGTGCTTTTCTAATGGGAAAATTTTTTGTAACATCCATAATTTTGCATTCTAAGAAAAATCTAGATTTTCAAGTAGTGTTTATTACTTGAACATAATAAACTTTATTACTTCCTCTTATTTTGATCTGATGCAGTATGCACTTCTGGTTTTTGTTTTCTTCTACAGAAGTACTGAGATTTTATTGATGTTATGTAATGCTTTGGCTCGGGGCTTAATTCTTTGTTGGATTCCAAAGCCAAAACTTTTTGAGAAGACAAAAAAAGATGCAGCAACAGACAGAAGCAGAAAAGCTGCAGCAAAGAAACATGAAAAAGCAAATGTCATCCAGTCTTTTTCAGTGGATCCCAGTGGACTTTGTGATATCAAAGCTGCCTTAGAGGTACAAAGACCTCATTTTTTGTAGTCTTTTTTGGTTTGTTGTTATGTTACAATTCATATAAATTAAATTGTAGAAATTTTTGTGAAAAATAAACTACCATTTTTTACAGTTCCTGCCACCACAGGTCCTCCCTAAATGCACACTGAAGTTCCTTACCAACTGGGGCTGAGTACTGTTAACTTCCATTTGCTATATGGGTTGACTTAGTGGAGATGTTGTTAGGCTGAGAGATGCATGTCCAATAATTTTAAAATAACTAATGTGTGGCATGTTCCATACAAAGAGCTTTCCATATTTCTCCTGTGTTTTAGTCTTTTTTTTTCTTCTTGGTGTTTAGATTTGTGAATTTGCCTTAAAAGTGACAACTGCCATCATACCTAATGAAACAGTACCTATTGCTGCACAACAACAGATCATTGCTACATGGGTGAAAGCAAAACAGTTAAATCAGCAGCAGATCAGACAGAAACTTGGGACTGAGGAGGAGGTATTATTTCTCTGAAATCCTGCATAATGTTGAAACTTTTCTTTGAAAAATTAAATTCATAAATTAATTCAATAATGACTGAAATTATCAATGTGTATTTTCTTCTATATATTTGAATACAACGTGAAAATAAATTTTGGCTGTAGTTCCCATAAATGTTTTACACAGAAAATTTTTCACATCAGGCATAGCAGCAAGTCTACATTTCTTAACTCTACTTTATGTTTTTAGCTGCCAAGAATAATTATGGTGATGTTTGTCATATGATGACTGTGTAACAAAGTTGGTTTTGAATTCATACATTTGAAATAATAAAATGGCTACATTAAAATGTTAATAAAAATCAGCTATATCTATATCAACTTTTAATGTGGTCTCCTTATGTATAGAATATGGACCTAGTACGTTGGAAATTAATATTTCATTCCTATCTTTTTATTATGTCTAAAAACCAGAATCCCTCAGTGATGTATGGAATTTACATTCATCGTATTGGTACTATGTTTTTTAATGTTGAAACTGTAGTAGTTCAGAGTTCACAATATTAATTAAAATAAATAAATACATAAAATCCTCCATTTTAAGGACACAATAAAGAGAGGAAGACTTGCTTAATGCAAATTGAGGTTTTCAGACATAGTTACTATTACCTTGTCATCTCAATTTATGTCCTTAATGCTTGCAAAAAAAAAAAAATCTGTTAATGTGAATTTTTTATTTCTTAGAATAATGAAGAAGCACAAAACCCTGTGGCAAGAATTCTTGTTGGCCTAGAAATGTATTCATGTAATGGCTTGGGTCTCATGGATTTCACTGTTCCTAGCTTATCTCAGGTATTTAGTTTTGCTTTGTTATCTCTTGTGTTTTAAGAAATTGCATAGTATAAATGTGATTTTAGTTTCAGTTTTGGATGGAGGCAAAATTAATTTTGAAACTTCTATTTAACCAGTATATCCTTTAAAACTTTCCAAGAGATTGAATAGTTATGACAGGTAGAAGACTTTCATAACTGAATATTTTCATTTATGCAAAAAACAGATAGCATTGTAATACTGGTATTGAATTATTGCCATGTTGCTGTAACAGATTATTTCACAGATGAGCATGATGGGTTCAGATTAATTCTGTACAGAACCATACTTCTGACCTTTCATTTTTGTGGAGAAAAAATTATACCATCATAGAATCATAGAATCATTTAGGTTGGAAAAGACCCTTAAGATCATTGAGTCCAACCGTTAACCTAACACTGCCAAGTCTGCCACTAAACCATGTCCCTGAGTGCCATGTCTGCATGTCTTAAATACCTCCAGGGATGGTGACTCAACCACTTCCCTGGGCAGCCTGTTCTAGTGCTTGACAGCCCTTTCGGTGAAGAAATTTTTCCTAATATCCAATCTAAACCTCCCCTGGTGCAACTTGAGGCTGTTTCCTGTCATCCTATCACTTGCTACTTGGGAAAAGAGACTGACACCCACCTTGTTACAACCTCCTTTCAGGTAGAGGGGTGTATTTTAGGGTTTATATTGGAAGTATTCAGAACTTCAACAGAAGACTTAATGTTATAGTGAATTTACTTTGGCAGTTAGTTTGGTAGACCACAACTACAGTTTGTTATTATTTAAAGAATTTGGTGGCTTTTAGATGAGGTATAGTTTCTTAAAGTACTTGCTTTTGATCAGTCTTCCATGTTTACTCATGCTGAATAGTGCCACGCTTTTCCTGTGATCGTGTAGGTTACCAGGCTATTCCAGAGGAATAAAGCTGGCATAGAAAGGTTTATACCCTGTATTTTCAAAACAGAGAGTTGTAGACTTAACTGTTTGATTACCACATTTATAATTTCTACCTCCTGTAAAGATCTTTCTTAAAGGACTAAGATGTATTTCCCCATTTAGCTAAGAATCTGGTGACATTGTTTAACACTTTTGTAGAAGTCCTTCTTTGTAAAGACCAGGATCTGGGTCCTTGTAAATATATAGGTATCTAATTCTAGTTGGTCTACAGATTTATGCCAAATATTATGAGTTAGCTTTAGCTATTACTTCAGTGGCTTAGTTTTGGCAAGTGGTATTGTAGTATCCTCATTTTGACCAATTCATTAACAATTCCCATTATCTTGAAAAGATGGAACTTTCTCACTGATGCATGCAAAAGCAAGGAGAACGTTTAGATCCTATAATGAAACTATATATGAAACACTGTTGTTGTAAAACCAGTTCTATCTCCCATTCTTACATTTGACTTAACTAAAACGAGCTCTGAATTTCAGAAGTCCGGTTCCACTCATTTTGAGAAGAGGACTGAGGGCATATAATAAGTTCTGGCAGATACTGCTGATCAAAAGTCATGCACACTTACATCTGGATTTGCATACACTACTATGATACTTACTACAGGGTGAACGATGTGTCTCTATCGTATATTTTGATTCTTTTTGTAACTCTTTGGTTTTCTAGATTTTATCATGTACTTGTTTTATCATGTACTTGTTCCATGTCCAGGTGGGTTGTATGGAAGGTACATCTTGTAAGCATGTAAGTACTATAGAAAAAGAAGAGAGCATGATAAAAACCTGAGATTTTAACTCTTTTTTTTTTTTTTTTCTCCCTCCCCCCTCCAGTTAGTGAAATTGGCTTTAGAATGCAGTTGGTCAGATTCCTTAGTGGAATTGCAGACACTGACACGACTTACATATTTTGCATATGCATCACGTGACTATGAAATAGTGATGACTTGTTCCAAAAGGATCTTGCAATCTAATGAGAACTTTTTCCACAACAGAGATACTAAGAAATATGAAATGTGAGTAGATGGAATTTTGCATGATACTGTGGTATAGTTGAACTAAGTTTTGAAGAAAGAGTATATAGGGTAAATGTATCTGACCACATACTCAAAAGTGAAAGAATCTGTTTTACAAAGAAACTGTACAGTTAGAGGTGGAAGTGAAATTTTCCTACTTCTGCTGACTCTGTCATTACCAGTTACTTAAGTACTGCAGACGATGTTTTAATGGTGCAGCATAGCCTGAGTAAAAGGCAGCGTGAGATCCAGATTGTGGATCTGGACCCAGTTCAGGAAGATATATGAATTTTGTTATCCAAGTGAGTCAACAGGTCATATATACATGAGTTTGAGTGTCTTCCTGAGGAGCTTTGCTTTTCTGAAATGGTCTGTGGTAATCATGGTCTTTTCACACTTTCATAATTTCCAAGCAGAAAGGAGCTTATTCTAGTTCTTTTGCTGATGCAAACAGCTTCCAGTGCTGAACTGGCTGTAATACCCAACGGGTCTACACGGTTCATGGAACAAGATGGAGCTGTGAGTAATAATAGGTGATAGCAGCTGCTATATTCCAAGCTCTGGTGTCAGGTAGTCGTTATGGTCTTGATTACCACCATATGGGTCTAATAGGAATGTAACTAATTTCTTTAAAAGCCCAGTGTGTTACTTAACTGATAATTTAAAACTTTGATCTCAAAGGAAAAAAAAAAGATAAGAAAAGGTTTCCTATATGAGCAGATCTGTTGGTGGAGTCCTTTATTATAAAAAGATAATATCATTCAATCCTTCTATTTTTTTATATAATTTCCTCCAAAAACAATGTAATTTTATCAAAAGAGGAACGAATAAATTCCATTTAGTAGCAATTTGTTGAAATGTAGGAAGTTTGAAATAAACACGTGAAACACTTCAAATATAATCTATTGTTCATTTTTCTCTCTAAAAAATAATTTATCTTTAACAGAATATTCTGCTCTTTGAAATCCATGCTAGTTTGCTACATGGGGAAAAAACAAGTAAAACCAAATAAGATATCTTAGCATGAAATATGTAGTTTCAGAACATTACAGAAATTGACAAAATACTTGCTACATATCTAGCAATCTGCAAACCAGTGAATGATAAAATGTTTGATTCCTTGACAAATGTAGTAATGAAAAATGCTTCCAGAGAAATGGAAGATGAACTTAGTCTTCCCATGGTAAAGCACAACTTCAAGACAAAGAAGGGTTAAAGATTTATTTTTAACTTTTTGTTGTTGTTAACTTGTCCTGTAGAACACTGGTGTCCTCTTGTGGATGGAAATCATAACTGTGTGATAGTTCTCACCACAGGGCAGGATCTAGGCCAACTAGAATGTCTAGGGTTTGTGTATGGTTGCACATTGTAACTAAGACATTAAAAAAATCTTGCAAGTTATATTACTTCTTTTCTTACAAAATCACTATTAACCAAAGCTATAAAATTATTTAATTATTTTTAACTGATTAACTGCTGGGACTGAAATCTACATTCTTTTCTTCTAAATGTAGTGGAATATGATCCAAATAAATTTCTCCAGAGTCCTGTGCATACTTTACCAGACATAGGTGAGACCAATTCCAAAAGAAAGTATCAAAAATGGTCTAATTTTCCCTATTTCTTTTTTTAATTGCTTGCCATGTAAGTCTGACTTTGGACTAATATTTTGTTTGATGTACAATAGTGAATAATGGGGAGAAAACACCAAATCTATTTTCTCCCCTTGCTAAATATAGATAATAATTTTTAATCTGATTTCACAGTTATTTTCATTATAGCTGTGAAAAAGATATTTTATTTCTGATATCTTTCTACAAAATGTTCAGTTCTTCAAATATTTTCTGATCTTAAAGTAAAATCAGTAGAAGCATTTATAACTTCCAAAGCTAGAGACATCTATTTAGTAACTACTTGAAAGCATCATTAATAGAAACTGGTATGTTCTTAGACTGTAAGACTGGCACTTCTTGGATTATTTGTCTTTATTCAGGCCTGGTAACAGAGTGAGACAAGAAATGTTAAGCACTACTGCCTGTATACAAGGAAAGAGTATAATGGAACATTTGTCTGGAAGAAAACATTTGCGTGTAGCAGCATCAAAAGCCTTTGTTCAGAGTGCCAGGTATGTTTTATTTTGAGAGGAGACTAATATAAAACAGACCTAAAATTTGATTTACAGATTTGGAGATCAAGATATTCTCTCCCAAGAATGATAAAAATCAAAATAGTTGTGAATTGAAATGCGTAACAAAGGATTTGACAGATTTTTACAGTTTAGTAAATTCATCAAGTACCGTATGTTCCACATAGCTGATCTTGTAATGTTGTAGGATCATAGGAAAATCTCATTAGATTTTCCTATGATTTCCTAGATTTTTTTAAAAGACCTCAGAAGGGCTCTAGTCCAAACTCTTGCTCAAAGCAGAGCCAGCCCAGGGCTTTATCCAGCCTGGTCTTGAAAACCTCCATGAATGGAGACAGCACAACCTCTGTGAGTAACCTGCTCCACTGCTTGACTGTACTCATCGTGGAAAAGTTTCTGCTTATAGCCACTGAGTACCTTTCTTATTTCAACTTTCTTGCTTATCCTGCCATCCACTATGAAGAGCCTGGCTGCTACTTCTCTATACCTTTGTTAGGTTATTAAGAAACTTGTCCTCGTTAGGTCCCCCAAAGCCAAGTCTTCTCCACGCTGAACTAGCCCAGTACTCTCAGCCTCTCCTCTCAAGGCAAGTGCTCCAGTGCCTAGATCATCTTGGTGGCACTCCACTGAGCTCGTTGCAGTTTGTCCATGTCTGGCATGTGTTGGGTGGCCTAGAACTGGATGCAGTAGTCTAAATGTGGTCTAAAGAGTGCTGATTAGGGGGTGATAATCCATTCCTTCAACATACAATCTGTTCCTGTTAATACAGCCCAGGATGATGTTGGCCGTTGTTGCCAGAGTACACTGCTGGCTGGTTTTCAGCTATCTGTCCACCTAGACCCCCAGGACTTATCAGCAGAGCTACTCCTAAGCCAGTCAGTCCTCAGCCTCTACTGCAGAACATCATATTAATATTGTGAACTGTATGTCATGAATCCAAAGTGGAGAGATTGTTTTAAAGAATGAATAGGCAGGAGAAGGTGATGCATGGATGATCCGTGACTTTGGTATGAATTCTGTGCCATTTGGAAGGAATAAATTAATGAGCAAAAGTAGACAATTAGAACTCGTAGAAGGTGAACATGTGATGGCTGATGTGAGGCTGTTAACATTGTAATACTTTCTTCCTTCCATTGATCATTAAAAAGAGAGTGATGAACGAAGTTAGACTAGCTAGTGTAACAGAACTCTAAGGTGATGTCATGTTGTGGACGAATCTCTATTTTTTAAAATTTGCATGCTATGACAAACACTTTTTCAGGAAGGACTGAGCGTATATATATACACTTCAACACATTCCAAAAAGAAGACAAATAGTGGTGAGCAAAAATTAGGCCTTAGTAAGTCTAGTGTTAAGACATAACGTGTGTAGGCATATGGACTCTAAAAATCATGAAACTATGGGAGAAAATGACAAAGGTCGTGAGATTCAAAAACTACTTCTTTGGAAATAGTAAAACTATTCAGTGGGTGATCGTTTAATACAAATCCATAATTTTTAGCTAAATTTTAAAGCTTTTGTGCACTCATATGAGTACTGTGTTGTATCACAATCTGGAGAATTATTAAATTTTATCAATTCAAAGTAACATTTGCCTGGAATATGCTCAAAACAATTTGAATGCCACTTGTGTTACAGTGGTACTGTGCTATGCAAAATCCTTTGCATTTTAGTAATTGTTTTGTTCTATTTTTAAATATGTTTAGGATGAGAAATTAACATAATAGGAAGCAAAAAAACTAGATTATTCCAATGAGAACATCTCAAGTAGATTTCTACTATTTTTTTAAATGAAGGCTCTTGAGCTGGGATTACACAGAAATACAGTAAAACCATCAATATGGTACTTGTTTATCACTACTTCTGCTGAATGTGTGAAGGTGTTTTGTATATAAAAATGGAAAATATCTTTTGTATGAAACTCATGTGCTAACCCTTTATTACTAAGATTATATATGGTTGTGCCTAGATCAGGTAAACACGGATATTTGTAGAAGTAAAATCCTTTATTTTGGCTCAAGTGTGATTGTTTTCCTTCATTAAGTTGTTCTTCACTTTCTTCAGGTATGCAGGTGAAGCTGGAAATTATTCCCTTGTAATGTTTGCAGCTAGACACTTTTGGAATACATGTTTACCTTTGCTGGGTTCTCCACATGACAGAGAGCAGTTTAAACAACCTATTGAAATAATTCTTAAATATATAATTAAAGCAGAATCTAAAAATAAACAGGTAAGAATATCTAAAAGGTATTGCTAATTGTGCTTGTGTTTAGTGATTGGTACTTACGATAAAGAAGAATTTTGGATTGCTCTGAAGCTCTGGGTTCAAGATAACTTTCCTAAGAGGGGAAAGTGACTTATTTATCATAACCACATAAATGGTTTCTTACCTGCATTCACAAAGCACACATTCATACATACAGGGAATCACATACTCTTTTTTTTTTTTTTTTTCTTCCATTTGGTGGTACTTCTGGTTTTAGGCAATTGTCAGACTTGCAACAGTTTTCTGCAAAATAATTTGCTGTCTGAAGAGCTGTAGTGTTTCACTTTGTGAAGCTTACAAAAGGCAATGTTTAGAAAATAGTCAAAAGAAAAGCAGGAAAAAATCTGTCACTTCTGGAAAGAGTGGTAATAGATCGTAAAAGACAAACTCAGGAAAACAGTGTAACTAAATGAAGATTCCCCACACCTGCAGATTCAAATTTCTCTTTCACCTGCAAAAAGGAATTTTAACTTTGCATATCTTCAGTTTTTTAACAGACTTTTTAGCAGTTTGGCAGTAGGAAGGAGTTATAATTCAAACTGTACTGGGAATTGGTGATAAAACTAGATACTTGTTGATTATGAACAGCATGCATAAACTGAAGAAGTCATCCTCTCGAAACAATATGTAGG
This sequence comes from Phaethon aethereus, assembly GCF_964289735.1. Taxonomy (NCBI): domain Eukaryota; kingdom Metazoa; phylum Chordata; class Aves; order Phaethontiformes; family Phaethontidae; genus Phaethon; species Phaethon aethereus. The sequence goes on along the minus strand of NC_138583.1, from coordinate 41,814,332 downwards.
TGATGTTTATCATATAAGACATCTCGCCATATGAAATTTCTTTTGCACACTGAAACATCCCTACACATTTACAATTTTTCTTACTTAAAATTCCCCAGAGCTGATCCATTTCTTTTTCCAAGTTTGATTTACATGCCAGTGAAGCTGATGTGAGTTTTCCTGTGCATTTCCATGGGCTCAATTTCAGTTAGAGCCTGAAACGTTTATTAATAACTCTTGCATTCAAGCTCAGTGGTACCAGTATGAGCCTGCATCTCAGATCATCAAGCAGTGAGGTATAAAAATAGAAAACTTAATTTTGATTTCTCTTCAAGCCATGTATAAATCAGAACTAATCAGAGATGATGACTGTTCTGCTTGATTCTGGGTGTGTAGGAGTCAGAACTGATGAGAACACTGTGTACTTGGAAGCACAGTGAAGACTGTAAACTTAATGGAACTTTGACAGTGTTTGGATATATATCAGTAATTGCCCATAGGCACAGTTCTAAAGGTTTAGTTATTTGCAGAGATTATATATTTAAAACCAATAAAAAGGAGTACTTCATTATGTGTATACAGTTAACGCACTACCACAGCATATTTTCAGAGTGAACCCTTAATAAGTAGTATTAAAAAGCAAGACATTAATGTAGATAATGAAAGTATACAGTTATAGATAGTATAGACTTTATGCCTGAAAATGGTAGTATTAGTTAGAAAAAATATTTCCTATAAACAGAGCATTCTATATTTCATCATTTCTGGAGTTACTGAACTTTTTTAATATACTGTAGTAACCATTGTAAGAGGCAGGAGGTGGTCTCCAGTGATCCTTGATCAGGCTAACTCTAGGCAATTTTTTAATGCAGTCACATATGGAGAAGCATATACCAGAAGATAACTTCTAGTTTAGTTCAGCAAGGCAATGGTTCACTTATTTGAGATATGTACCAGCCTGACAACTAAAAATGGGTTAAAACAAAAGTAAAGTAAAAGCAAGTACTACAAAAGCTTTGCCACTGCTATTACTAGCTTTCTTAAAACAAGATTACAGATTGGTTTTTGAAATCTGGAATTGAAGCTGTCCTTTGCCCTCATGTTACTTCCACAGAATAATAAAACCATAGAATGGTTTGGGTTGGAAGGGACCTTTAAAGATACCTAGTCCAACCCCTCTGTCATGCACATCTTTCACTAGATCAAGTTGCTCAAAGCCCCGCTCAGCCTGACGTTGAACATTTCCAAAGATGGGGCATCCACAACTTCTCTGGACAACCTATTCCAGTGTCTCACCACCCTCATCGTAGAAAGTCCCTCCCTTATTTCCAATCTAAACCTACCCTCTTTTAGTTTAAAACCATTGCCCCTTGTCATGTCACTTACGGGCCTTGGTAAAAAGTCTTTCTCCATATGTCTTGGAAGATCCCTTTCTATATTGAAAGGCTGCAATAAGGTCTCCTCAGAGCCTTCTCTTCTCCACACTGTACAACCCCAACTTTCTCAGCCTGTCCTCATAGGAGAGGTGTTCCACCCCTCTGAGCATTATCGTGGCCCTCCTCTGGACCCTCTCTAGCAGGTCCATGTCTTTCTTGTAATGAGGATCCCAGAACTGGATGCATTATTCCAGGGGAAATCTCACCAGAGTGGAGTAGAGGGGCAGAATCCCCTCCCTCAACCTGCTGGCCACGCTGCTTTTGGTGCAGACCAGGATACTATTCATCCACCAGTATCTCTAAGTCCTTCACCACAGGACTGCTCTCAATTCATCCCCCCGTCTGCACTGATATTGGGGATTGCCCTGACCCAGGTGCAGGACCTTGCACTTGGCCTTGTTGAACTTCACAAGGTTCCCACAGGCCCACTCCTCAAGCCTGTCAAGGTCCCTCTGGATGACATCTGTTCACTCTAGTGAATCAACTGCACCACTCAGCTTGGTGTCATCAGCAAATTTGCTGAGGGTGCACTCAATATCATTGTCTATGTCACTGATGAAGATACCTGCTGGAAAAGTAGCATGGTGAGCTGTAGGCAATCCAGGAGTCTCCTGGAGTGCATTGAGGATAACTTCTTAAGCCAGATGACAGACAGCCATGCCAGAGGGGATGTGATACTGGACCTGTTGGTCACCGACAGAAGTGAGCTAATCAGTGTTGTCAAGATTGGAGGCAGCCTCGGCTGCAGGGGTCATGCACTGGTGAAGTTCTCAGTCCTGGGGGTTATGGGGCAGGTGAAGAGTAACGTCAGGACCCTGAATTTTAGGAAAGCAAACTTAGAGCTCTTCCAGGATTTAGTGAATAGGACCTCCTGGGAAACTGCCATCAGGGCCAAGGGAGCAGAACAGAGCTGGCAGATCTTTTAAGGACACTTTCCATAGAGCGCAAGAGCTCTCGATCCCCACATGTAAGAAATCAGGAAAGGAAGGCAAGAGACCGGCATGGCTGAGTGGAGACCTGCTGCTCAAACTAAAGGGCAAAAGAAGGAAATGTATAGGCAATGGGGGCATGGACAGGTATCCTGGGAAGAGTATGAGGATGCTGCCCGGTTGTGTAGGGATTGGATTAGGAAGGCCAGGCGTGGCTGGAGCCAAACTTTGCAAGGGATGCTAAGAGAAATAAGAAGGGCTTCTACAGGTATGTCAGCCAGAAAAGGAAGGTCAAAGAAAGTGTACTCCCCTGGTGAACACAACTGATAAACTGGTAACAATGCACAAGGAGAAGGCTGAGGTACTCAACAACTCCTTTGCCTCAGTCTTCACTGGCAATCTCTCTTCCCACACCTCTCGAGGGGATGACCTGCAGGATGGGGACTCGAGGCACAAAGTCCCTCCCACAGTAAGGGGAGATCAGGTTCATGACCATCTGAGGAACCTAAACATACATAAGACCTGACGAGATGCATCCCAGAGTCCTGAGGGAACTGGCTGATGTAGTTGCCAAGCCACTCACCGTGGTATTTGAAAAGTCATGGTAGTCAGGTGAAATCCCTGGAGACTAGAGAAAGGAAAACATCGCACCCATCTTTAAAAAGGTAACAAGGAGGACCCTGGGAACTACTGACCCATCAGCCTCACCCCTGTGCCTGGGAAGATCATGGAACAGATCCTCCTAGAAGCTATGCTGAGGCACATGGAGGACAGGGAGGTGATTTGAGAGAGCCAGCACAGCTTCACCAAGGGCAAGTCCTGCCTGACCAACCTAGTGGCCTTCTATGATAGAGTGACCACATCAGTGGACAAGGAAAGAGCTACGGATGTTGTCTATCTGGACTTCTGCAAGGCCTTTGACATGGTCCCCCACAACATCCTTCTCTCTAAATTGGAGAGATACGGATTTGATGGGCGGACTGTTGGGTGGATGAGGATTTGGTTGGATGGTTGCATCCAGAGGGTAGTGGTCAATGGCTCAATGTCCAGGTGGAGATCGGTGACGAGCGGTGTCCCTCAGGGGTCTGTACTGGGACGAGTACTCCTTAGTATCTTCATCAATGACATAGACAGTGGGATCGAGTGCAGTTCTCAGCAAGTTTGCAGATGACACCATGCTGAGTGGTGTGGCTGACATGCCTGAGGGAGGGGATGCCATCCAGAGGGAGGGGATACCATCCAGAGGGACCTGGACAAGCTGGAGGCATGGGCCCGCATGAACCTCATGAGGTTCAACAAGGCCAAGTGCAGGGTCCCACACTTGGGTCGGGGCAACCCCCAGTACCAGTACAGGCTGGGGGATGAAGGAATGGAGGGCAGCCCTGCCGACAAGGACTTGGGGGTACTGGTGGATGAAAAGCTGGACATGAGCTGGCAATGTGTGCTCACAGCCCAGAAGGCCAACCGTATCCTGGGCTGCACCCAAAGCAGCGTGGCCAGCAGGTAGAGGGAGGGGATTCTGCCCCTCTACTCCACGCTGGTGAGACCCCCTCTGCAGTGCTGCGTCCAGCTCTGGAGCCCTCAGCACAGGAAAAACATGGACCTGTTGGAGCAGGGCCAGAGGAGGCCACAAAAATGCTCAGAGGGATGGAACCCCTCTGCTCTGAGGACAGGCTGAGAGAGTTGGGGTTGTTCAGCGTAGAGAAGAGAAGGCTCTGGGGAGACCTTATTGCAGCTGCCAGGGCTTAAAGGGGGCTTATAGGAAAGATGGGGACAGACTTTTTAGCAGGGCCTGTAGTGATAGGACAAGGGGTAACAGTTTTAAACTAAAAGAGGGTAGATTTCGATTAGATATAAGGAAGAAATTTTTCACAATGAGAGTGGTGAAACCCTATCCCAGGTTGCCCAGAGAGGTGGTAGATGCCCCAGGTCAGGTTGGACGGGGCTCTGAGCAACCTGCTCTAGTTGAAGATGTCCTCACTCATGGCAGGGGGCTAGGTAACCTTTAAAGGTTCCTTCAAACCCCAAATATTCTATGATTCTCTTCTATGATTCATATCATTCTATGATATGAAATAGTATTGGTCCCAGTATGGACACACCACTCATTACTGGTTTCAACTTGGACATTGAGCCATTGACTGTAATTCTTTGGATCACAGAATCACAGAATCACTAGGTTGGAAAGGACTTCAAGATCATCAAGTCCAACCATTAATCCAGCGCCACCATGTTCCCTAAACCATGTCCTGAAGCACCACATCCACACGTTTTTTGAACACTTCCAGAGATGGCGACTCCACCACCTCCCTGGGCAGCCTGTTCCAATGCTTGACCACCCTCTCAGTGAAGAAATTTTTCCTAATATCCAATCTAAACCTCCCCTGGTGCAACTTGAGGCCATTTCCTCTTGTCCTATCACTAGTTAGGTGGGAGAAGAGACCAACACCCTCGTCGCCACAACCCCCTTTCAGGTAGTTGTAGAGAGCGATAAGGTCTCCCCTCAGCCTCCTCTTCTCCAGACTAAACAACCCCAGTGTCCTCAGCCGCTCCTCATAAGACTTGTGCTCCAGACCCCTCACCAGCTTCGTTGCCCTTCTCTGGACACGCTCCAGCACCTCAACATCCTTCTTGTAGTGAGGGGCCCAAAACTGAACACCGGATTCAAGGTGCGGCCTCACCAGTACCGAGTACAGGGGCACAATCACTTCCCTTCTCCTGCTGGCCACAGTATTTCTGATACAGGCCAGGACGCTGTTGGCCTTCTTGGCCACCTGGGCACACTGCCGGCTCATGTTCAGCCAGCTGTCAACCAGCACCCCCAGGTCCCTTTCCGCCGGGCTGCTCTCCAGCCACTCCTCCCCAAGCCTGTAGCGTTGCATGGGGTTGTTGTGGCTGAAGTGCAGGACCCTGCACTTGGCCTTATTAAACCTCATACAGTTGACCTCAGCCCATTGATCCAGCCTGTCCAGATCCCTCTGCATAGCCCTCCCACCCTCCAGCACATCAACACTCCCACCCAACTTGGTGTCATCTGCAAACTTACTGAGGGAGCACTCGATTCCCTCATCTAGATCATCTATAAAGATATTGAACAAGACCAGCCCCAGAACTGAGCCCTGGGGAACACCACTTGTGACCGGTCGCCAGCCGGATTTAACGCCGTTCACCACAACTCTCTGGGCTCGGCCATCCAGCCAGTTCCTCACCCACTTCCTTATACATCTAACAGTCCATCCGTCAAACCTGTATCTCTCTAGCAGCAAGAAGGTTGTGGGGGACCATATCAAAGGTCTTACAGAAATCCAGGCAGGTGACATCCATAGCTCTTCCCTTGTCCACTGATGCAGTCACTCCATTGTAGAAGGCCACTAGGTTAGTCAAACTTTGTGCGTTCATGGAATTAAATGCTGATTTGACCAAATCTGATAAATCTTTGATGATGGTGATGTAACGGTTACCCAAAAGTTGTAGCTACAGCTCAGGTCATTTATTAGCATAGTCTTTTATGTATTCAATGGTCATTATATCAGTAGAATGGTACATGGATCTATTTGTGAAACAAGATAATGAATTTATCTTTGAAGTTGCAAAACGGTGCTGTAGAGGAAAAGGGAAACACTTATCATATGTCTCACTGTTGGGTGAGAATTGTAATGGTCAAATTTTCACAGGTAAAGCCAGCTAAGCAAAATGGGACAAGGTACATTAAGTTATCTTTTAAAAATGATCTGAAAATAGTCTGTAAAAATAAGTTGTTACTCATTTTTGACCAGAGAGAGTGTGGAGGCTCTGCTTGGAGTACTCAAAAGATGACTGAACAAGGCCCAGAGCAACCTGCTCTATTTCAGCCTTCTTTGGGCAGGGTTGTAAACTAGAGAGCTCCAGAGGTTGCCAACCTCAACTATTCTGTGATTCTCTGACAGAGTACTTCAAAATTTCATGTTACTACTGATTCTGGTTATTGCTGTATTGGTTTTGTATTATAGAACTAATTCTGGGGAAATGGCTGTGGTTTTCATCTCCTGCACAAGTACCTATTTAAGTAACAGGTTAATAGTTCATATTAACCGTATTAATTAGTTTACAAATGAAACAGAAATACAGTAATACTTAAAGACAGATGTTAACTGAAATTTAAAGGGCTTTTTCTTCCTTTTTCTTCTTTGTCTTTTTAGGAGAAGAAAGATATGTTGCCTTTGCATCAGTGGATTACAAAGGATTTTCAAAGTCTTGGGTTATCAGTTGGGTACTCTCTCCCAGGCATGTTCTTCCTTCTTTTGATCTAGTAATTAAAAAAACCCCAGTATTTTGTAATATCGTTAGTTTACTTCTTCAGTATATTAATAAATAATTTCAATATACTTCAAAGGTGTCGAAGAAGATCTGACACTAAGAACCTCCTTATATGGGTTGTTATTCGACATATACACTGATAAAGCTGATTGGGAGACAGCACTAAAAGTCCTGGATGAAGGTATTCGGGTTTTGCCTCAGAGAAGACACAAGCTGTAAGTTGGTTGACTTATTTTTATTAAAATAAGCATCCTGATTCTTGAGAATTATAAAACTCTTAAGTATTTTTTTATTTTGCATTGGGAAAATACTATGATTACTTTTTGTCAGCCTGTCAGTTCTTATAGCAGAAAAACACTTCTGTGTCTTTTTGGTGAAAAAGGCTCGGGTGGGTTGAGCCTGGCTGGGGACTCAGTACCCCCCAACGCCACTCTGTCACCCCCCTCCTCAGCGGGACAGGGGAGAGAAAATGTAAGGAAAGGCTTGTGGGTGGAGATAAGAGCAGGGAGAGATCATTCGGCAATTACCATCACGGGCAAAACAGACTTGACTTGGGGAAATTAGGTTAATTTATTGCCAATCAAATCAGAGTAGGGTAATCTTAAACCACCTTCTCCCCCCGCCCCCCGCCTTCTTCCTGGGCTCAACTTCACTCCCTATTTCTCTCCCTCCTCCCCTTGCACGGCACATGGGGACATGGAATGGTCAGTTCATCACATGTGGGCTTTGCTGCTCCTTCCTCCCCATGGAGAGGACTCCTCACGCTCTGCCCCTGCTCCAGGGTGGGATCCCTCCCACGGGAGACAGTCCTCCACGGACATCTTCCAGCGTGAGTCCTTCCCACGGGCTGCAGTTCTCCATGAACTGCTCCAGCCCGGGCCCCCCCACAGGTGCCGTCCCTCAGGAACGGGCTGCTCCAGCCCGGGTCCCCCCACGGGTGCCGTCCCTCAGGAACGGGCTGCTCCAGCCTGGGTCCCCCATGGGTGCCGTCCTTCAGGAACGGGATGCTCCGGCCCGGGCACCGCCACGGGATCACGGCCTCCTTCGGGCATCCCCCTGCTCCGGCGTGGGGCCCTCCCCAGGTGCGGGTGCAGATCTGCTCCCCGTGGGGCTCCATGGCCGCAGGGGCACAGCCAGCCTCCCCGGGGGCTTCCCCGGGGGCTGCCGGGGACCCTCTGCTCCGGCGCCTGGAGCCCTCCTGCCCCTCCTGCCCCGAGCTGGGGGCTGCAGGGCTGCTCCTCTCACACGTTCCCACTCCTCTCTCTGGTTGTGATTGCTGTGGCAGTTTTTTTCACCTTAACTCTGCTTTCCCAGAGGCGCTGCCACAGTCGCTTGATGGGCTCAGCCTGGGCCAGTGGTAGGTCTGTCTTGGAGCCGGCTGGCGTTGGCTCTATCAGACAGAGGGGAAGCTTCTCACAGAAGCCACCACAGAGCCACTTCTCACAGAAGCCAACCCCGCCTCCACCAAAACCTTGCGACGCAAACCCAGCACAAAGACATATGTTGGCAGTTCTTCTTCTCATTAATCTGTTCATAATATTTGTAAATTTCTTTTTTTTAAAAGCTTGTATATAAGTAGTATCTTATTTTCCAAGAGAATAGGTGCATGAAATGTGGCTATATAGCAGAAACTTTAATTTTCCTAGCTGTAAACCCATTTCCATTAATTGGAAACTATATTATCTATATTATTTTATATATATATATAATATATATATATTATATATTATTATAGTCTTATTCAAGTTCAAAGATTTATGCCCTTTTATGTCAGTTTATGAACTTTACATTTCTGTACTGTACTGATATGAACTAGTATATCTGTCCTACTCACAGTTACTTTACAGGTAATGCAGATGCAAGTAATTTGCAATTTTTTTGGTCTCTTTCTAGCCTGATTTTTAAACATATGTCTACATTGAAGGCAGGATTGGGATGCGATTTTATGATGGATATTCAGAAATTCAGAGATGAAAGTGAAGATTATTTGTCACATATGTGGCGCCATTTGGTAACAGTCTCCAGAAGTATTGTTGGACAGTTAGGCTGTTTTCAAAATGCAATCATTGCTTTACAGGTTTGTCAGTTTTTGGTGTATATTCAAGTGCTGATAGAGTGATGTTTCTCAAGTGATTCATGGGATTGAAAGTTCTGTGGAGTACATAACTGAACTGGTAGGAAGGCCATATACTTGACCGTTACTTTTTATGGCTTTGAAATTGCTCTTCAGTTGGAAAACTGTGTATCATTGAATCTTGTTACCCTGTAAAAGATCGGTTCAGTCCTGTCAAAAAAAGAAGTCTGAGTAACTAATTGCAAGAAGTTTTGATAAAGCAAAGAATTAAGTGGTACAGTTTTCTGTTACATTCTGTTTAGCATAACTCTGATTAAGTGATGCCAATAAAACTGCTCACTGTCAAATTACTATTTTTTCCTTCTGTTAAGACTATATTGAACTTTTTAATATCATTTCGATGGTTTACATCACCGAATATAAACAAACTCTTCCTTTATTACTTTTATAGAAACAAGAAAATGAATGGCAGAAGATTGATTATCTGATGGAATTTGCTGAGTGGTTATATTGTAACCAGTTTCCCCTCAATGATGTTCTTAAACCTCTGGACTGGGTGGTAGATCTCTTGCTACGTATGAAATTTTCTGTGCAATCCTCACATGAAGAAGGTATGTAAAAGGTGTATGTCTTTCAGAGGAATTTCTCAGCATCAAATGCAAGGGACATTTTTAATTTGCAACTTAGTTACCACAAAGAATGGCAACAGCTTGGCTGTACTTTCTCCAATATTCACTGTCATTTTTTCAATGCTAGCTTAAATGTGTCTGTGAGTTCTGTGTCGTGCCATGGAGACCTACCCACAGTCTTTTCCTGTAAGATACAGCTCCTATCTGACATAGGTGTTCCTGAGTTGTGAGATGCTACCAAAAGGCAGTGCTAGGCAGTTTGTTTGAAATGCAACCTCATGGAGGGCCAGGTGTAACTGTAGAAAATGGTTTCTGTGCCAAGATTTGGGTACTTATGTCCATTGCTCTTTCCCTGCCTTTATCTAGTATTTTAGCATTGATTTTTCAAAAGTGACTTTCAAAGCGATGTACGCTTTCAAATACTTACGTAACAGTATAAAAATTCTTTTCAGTGACCTATTTTGATGGGATACCCCATTATTTAATTGGAAAAAAAAAAAGCATCCCATTTCTGGAACAGTACGGTACTGTGTGGGATTAATCAGCATCTGCTCTGGTCTTATTTTTGTGTGGATAGATGAGATAGATCAGATAAGTACTTCTGGTGTTTGCATTGTAAAAGGTAAATGTTCAGTGTCTCTAGTATCACACATTTGATTAAAGACATAGTAGCAATATTCTGTTCATACTTTTCTGTTAGCAGTTCTGTTGTGGTTTTTTTACAGCCATATGGCAATTTAAAGTTTGTTATTGTTCTTTAATGATCCTCCAACCCAGTTTCACATAGTTGCTTATTACTTCGCTTCACTATGCTTCCATTACTGGACTTCTTACACTACCTATGTTTCAAGAAATTTTTTACAAAACTTTTAATGGATAATTAAATAATATAATAAGAAAACTTAGATTCAAATATAAAACATCACAGGTTGGAAGGGACCTCAAAAGATCATCTGGCCCAACCTTTTGTGGGAAAGGGAGCCTAGGTGAGGTTATCTAGCACCCTGTCCAGCTGTGTCCTGAAAACTTCCAGTGATGGAGACTCCACCATGTCCCTGGGGAGGTTGTTTCACAGATAGATTGTTCTCACTGTAAAAAATTTCTTTCTTATATCAAGATGAAAACTCTTCCAGTGCAACTTGTACCCGTTGCCCCTTGTCACCCCTGTGTGGCTTCTTGTGAAGAGACAGCCTCTGTCCTCTTTGTGGCTGCCCTTTAAGTACTGTGATGAGGTTCCCCTGAGCCTTCTCTTCTCCAGGGTGAAAAGACCTTAACACCTTAAAAATTTCTTCATACAGTAGGTTCTCCACTCCTTAAGACTTTCTTCATAAACTAGGTTCTCCAGCCCTTTGATAATTTTTGTGGCCCTCCTTTGAACCCTCTCTGGTCTGTCCACATCTTTTTTGATTTGTGGAGACCAGAACTGGACACAGTACTCCAGCTGTGGCCTTACAAGCACTGAGTACAGTGGGTGGGATGGTCACATCTCTTATCTCTGCTAATAATGCCTGCCAGTGCAGCCCATGATCCAACTTGTCTTCATTGCTTTAGCAGGACACTGCTGACTCATTCAACTTGTTGTCCACCGGGACGCAGGTCCCTTTCAGCAAGGCTGCTCCCCAGCTACACAGATCCTGGTCTGTACTGGGCTCTTTGGTTATGTGGTCCCAGGTGCAGGACCTTGCACTTGTCTTTGTTAAATTTCATACAGTTCTTTCTAGCCCACTTTTCTAGCCTGTCCTGGTCTCTCTGTAAGAAGGCTCTCCCCTCTTACAGAAGGGTGGCATGTCCACCTTACCATCCAGTTTGGCATCACCAGCACACTTGATGAGGGTGCTTTCCCATTTGCAATCCCATTGTCCAGATCATTTATAAAGATGTTGAACAGCATGCGTACTGATCCCTGGCGGACCCTGTGGGGTATTAAGGCACGGACTCTGGCAGGGATTCAAGCCAAAGACCTTTATTGCTACAAGTGTCTGCTTTTTATACAGTTACAGCTCTCTCACATGTCACAAAATGCGTCCTGATTGGTTACCACACACAGTCCACGCACTTCTCCACAGTCAGGATTCGCTGCCTGCAGGTGTCCACGCGCTCCTTTGCTTCCTCTTAGTTGTTTACCACAGCTCCTTCTCCTCAAGGTTGAGCCCTGCAGGTGTCCAGCTGTTTACCAGCTTCTCAATGCCACAGCTCCTTCTCCTCAAGGTCGAGCCCTTGCAGGGTGATCCCAACAGGACCCCACTTGCGACAGGGTGGTAGCCTGAGTACAAAACGTTGATCACCATCATCTGACTGCACTCTGTTAGCCAATATCCTGCCCATCTTGCAAACTACCTATCCTGTGTGTATCTTGCCATCTGTATCTTTTATTATGAAAGAATAAAATGAATTTGCTGAACTGTCCCTTTCTCTAACTTTATGGTATGTTAGTCATGCTCAGAATTCACTCAATTTGCCTGTTACTTTAATGACTTCATCTGTGACAGTCATTGGATTATGTGGTAGGTGTTAAATTACTGCACTCTGCTTTATGTTGTAGAGCATCACTTTGATGTTGAAGGAGAACTGTGTCTTTATAGTACTTATCTTTAAGCTGAAAATCTGCTGAATGAATTGGTTTTGGGCTGAATTTCAAAGCAGAGTTGGAATTTCTATAAAACATCAGTGCTTACTGAAAAATTACTAGAATTATAGAGCACAAAAGAGGGGATTGTGTAGCAGAGTATCTTCTGTAGTTGCCATCAAGAGCCGTTAAGGTATCTCACTGCAGACACAGAGATGAGCTTGAGCTATATTCTAGACTTAGTTGACATTGACCCATCTGTAATTGGATTATTGCCCATTTCTGTTTTGGAAATGAGCGCTGGCCAAATACCCTTCTTGCCGGCTAGACTACTGGTAGTTAGGACATGGTCTTTAGTACCCATAGAAACCACTACACGTCAGGATCAAGAGGATTTTTGATTTGACTGCAACATTACTTAAGTGGCTGAAATAAATAAGTTAGACCACCTTTCCCACAGATTTATTTTCAAGAAGACATAGTTCAAGTGTGCTTGCTGTGGATTGCATTTTTGTGTCAGACTTACATCATTTAATATACATAACTGTTACGTTATACATTGAAAACATGGTACAAGTAGCATTGCATCACCATAAGAAGAACATCTTCAGTAGATGGATTTCCATTTTTCTGGTTTTTTTCCAATAAATATTTTCATTTTCAATTCAGAAATTTTAATTTTTGAATACATTTTTAAAATACTTTCACTGTGAGCATGTTCTTTTTTTTTTAACAGGAAAAAATAGTGTACCAAAATTTTCACCTACAGAAAATTTGAAGATAGACGTTGGAGCAAATGACACCATGCCCCAAATTAATTTGGAAGAATTGAGTAATATTAAACAACTGGAAGCTTTGTTTAGAGCACAGACATTAATGGCTTTCATTTCTGGTCATAGTTCTCCTTTTCACCAGCAGCACTGTTTGATGGCATATGCTTGTATCGTCCGTATCTGGCAGGTGAGATTGTATTGTATTGTATTATATTATATTATATTATAATGTGGCCAGTATATTTGGAGTTATCTTGTGTAGTTATGGTGCCAGCTATTTATTAGATATTTTAACTACATCTTTAGAATTTCCAATTTTATGGTATAGTTAGTATTACTGTAGGTTTAATGATTAAACAAGAAAATTGTTTCTTTCAGGAAAATAGAGAAGAGACATTAAGGGTAAAAGAAGTTGCCCATTGTTTCTCTGGAGTATGTTCAAACCTTTTGGGCAAAAGTTTCTAACATTTTGTATTTTTAGTTTGTTAAAGAATCTTAGTAGTGGCAGAATACATGCTGAAGACATTGCTGATAGTTCTGAAGAATGGTAATTACAGATGGACCTTCACTTAGCTTGAATCAAAGGGGATGTCTTTTGACTGAAAGGAATCGTGTGACATAGTTAAATTCAGATGTTGATTTGTTAGTTAAGTTTTGATAAAAAGTATAGACAGGCAGTGTTCTCTGATTATTATTCTCTAATCACTTTTTCATTGTTACAGCATTTCAGATCAAAGAAATGTATTTCATTTCTCATTGATATAAATGCCTAATCTAGGTAGCTATTGAGAATCACAGCAAAAATCACAGGAGAAAAACTACACATTAAATATGAGTAAATCCTTGAAGGGACTAAATCTATACTTGATAACAGTAGTGCCACAAATCATTATAGAAAAAAATCTTAGTGCTATAGATGGAACATATGAACTAGATCGGTAAGCTATAGCTTGTGCATAATTTTATTGAAATTAGCTATAAAAGCCTGGAACTTGTTACTCCTGTGGTAATTATGATCCAGTTTTCATTGTGAGATCATTTTAGACTCTAGCATTTGATGGAAGACAGGATTTTGAAAAATAAAAATTTAATATTGGTATTTTCAGATTTTACATAAGCATAATTTTTAGTATCCTGAACTTGACTGACTGAGTGTCTTGCTGGACAAAAAAAATACCTGAAAGGAGTATTACCGTTTGAAGAAACTACTAAGAAAAAAATAAAAATTAAGAGTTAATGCAGCTGTCAGTGCCAGTTGTAGGACAAGGACAGTAATTCTAAGAACTCATATTTGCGGCTGAACAGCATTGTGAGAAAAAGAATTATTAAAGGACTGGAAGTACTATAAGACAGCTTAACCTTGGTTTGGAGTACAAAGTAAAGCAAACTTGACTGCAGATGTCCATTTCTAAATAGGCTCTCAAGTGTTAGGACTCCATAAATAACTCAGTAGAGGATATTAAAATGTTCTCTGAGAACCTGAGTAATCCAAGGCAAATCAGCTGCCTCTGACTTATTTAAAGATACATGTTACCCTTCATTTGAATTTTTCATAATTTTCATGATATGCAGCATCCAGCATTACTTTTTGTTCATATTTTGTGCTCTACTCTTGATCCCTCCAGCAAAATATATTAATCTTCTCCATTTTTTCTTTTTTTTTTTTTTTTAATTTAGGTAAGATCACAAGCTGTGCTATTGTGTGCGCAGGGAATTTTTCAATGGATGCTTTCATATGCTTAAATATTTAGAAATTTCTTTTATATAACATTCATTAGTAGTGTTATAGAAGACTAATCCAGAAGGAGAACAGAGTGGCTCTTTGCAGTCTTCCAGATTACTTTGATATGAAATTAATCCCTTGTAGAAGATTAAGCAATCTAGGCGAGCAGTTTAAAAAAAAAAAAATTTGCAACCATATGGGTTAAAAAAGTAGCAGTAGGATTTATCACAGAGGTGATATCATCTTTTGACATCAAGTGCAACTGCTTAAGTACATGTCATGAACATCATAAATGCTGGTAGAAATAATGTGAGCATCTAGGAGTCTTTGAAATTTTAGTTTTCGTTAGAAAGCTCTTATGCAAACATAACATGGTATGTGACAATTGTTAGTAGCTGTAGATAGTGACTTACAGTGAATAATCATTATTACTAGAAATTGACATTATTATTGAAATTTTAAAATAATTAACTGTAATTATTTGATTATCTAGGTATCGTTGTCAGCATCAGGACTTATTACAAAAGTATTACCAAAATCCTCACAACTTACAGCTCCTCAGAAGGTACAGTCAATAATTACTGCTAAAAAAGAGAAGGACCAAAAGAAAAAGAACCAAGTAAGAATCCGTTTCCTATGGAATTAAAACAATAGTCTCTTTCTAAGAGATGTTTCCCTGGGCTCATTTGTTAAATAGTTCAGATGCTTTCCCGTAACGAATGTCATAACCTGTGAAGAATTTCTCTGTGAGTTTCTGTATCATACCTTCACTCTTGATTGCATGGACTTGACAGTTCATAAATTTACAGATACTTTTTCTTTTCTTATGTTTGTTGCATTGGTCAAACTACTTCTGTTTTGTAAAACCCCTGGTCAAAAAAGACAGACAAAACTTCAAAGGATATTAAGCAGATACTTTTTTTTAATGTTAGCTGAATACTTAATACCAACAAGAATGTTAATTTGGCCTCCTTATTTTTTATTATAGATTGAAGTTTCTGTTGTGAAAGAGAAGCCTCAAGCGAGAGGATCAGTTGATACCTTACCAGCAAATGTGAAAGAATGGGCTCACTATGACTGTCCCAATGAAATCAGAGACACTTTTAAACAGAAAACAAATAGTTATGGTATTAACTGGGATAATTTCCCTAAACCTGTAAGTATACTCCTCAAAATTCTAGAGCATTTATTATTTAGGAAAAAAATGAGTAGCAGAGAACTATGTTGCATTTTACCTTTTCTGTCTGCACGATAAAGAATATGTTCAGATAGCTGTCAAAAATACTTCTTGTCATAGTATTTGTTAATATTTCAAAAAGTGTTATTCTATCCTCTGCATTCTGAAATGAGCTTACGTTACTGAATAAATTTACTGGCTTTCTGTGTACTTAGCTGCTTTTTCAGCTTGAAAGTTTGTTTTGTGTTTTTTTTAAAGTAAAGATTGGAACTGAAGATGTAGTCACAAAGATGTAGTCCACAAAATTATATTTATACTGATTACATTTTAAAAAATTTATTTTCAGACTTGCACTCTGTATTTTATGGACCTTTTATCTAAAGAACTACAGAAAATTTTTTGCCCCCACTTGATTCTTCCCATCTTTCAGCTAGCTGAAGTTATTGCTAATGAAGTTGTGGAATGTAGAAGTCTGTCTGATCTCTACCACCTTCGGTTTGTATCCATTATTTATTTTAAATAAAAGAGAAAATGGATGGAGTGGACCATGCATTAATATTTACTCAATAGTAATGAGGCTTTTTGTGACTTATTGTTTTATATTTGTAATGGTTTTTATTTCTTTTCATTCCTTTTTAATACATTTTAATAGAGTTTTGATGAGTTGGTTTGCTTGTGGAATTAAAGACACTAAATGTATCTGTTCCTAAACATGATTTCCAGGAGGAAAGGTGTACAAGATTATGAACTTAAGCCACTTTCATGCGAATAATTTTTGTAATGCTTTATTGTCACCTAACTGAAAAAAACAAAGTCCAAAAAAATTTCCATAAAAGTATTATCTTTTAGGTATTCAAAGACAAACTCCCATCTTGCATCAAAAATATATTGTCTTCAGCTTAAGAACTCAACTAAGTATCCCCAATAAGCCCATTCTCTTTTATAGAGATTTGCCTTTGTGACCAAAATTCTGTTATTTTTACAGATGATTAGCCCTGAAAGTATTGATTCAAAAATATTTAATATGCATGCAATGGCAAACTATTGCTAGTTAAAATGTTTCAGCATGCTTTTTTGAAATGTATTGCATAATGTTTGCTTAATAATTAATGGCTATAAGCGATAATTGTTTAACTCCTGGTAATTTGTGAAATGCCACATAATGTATTTTTAAAATGCCTGAAACAGATCCCATATAACAGAATAGCTAAATGTTCAGGTATACAAATACATGTGTGTTTATCTGGATTGCCAACTGATTACTGGCTGACAAGACTAAAAGTGATTTACTAATAGGAAATTGATTTGCAGCCAAGCTTTGGCAGACAAATTTTTTTGTTGACTCCTCAAGATTTGTTTTTATTTCATGGTATTTTATTTATATCTATGACCTGATTTTTATATATGATCAGATAGGTGTACATGAATATATTAGTCTTTACTTAATACAGAAAAGTAGGCTAGTGCATACACATGAATGGGGTTTTTTGCATGCTGTAGTGAGACGATATTATAAATATTTTCAAACTTTTAACACACCATTTTTGCCACTAAATTGAAGAGGTACAGGTTTGGTGGATGGACTGGGTATACTGGTGGATGCCCCATCATTGGAAGTGTTCAAGGTCAGTTGGATGGGCTTTGAGCTACCTGGTCTAGTGAAAGATGCCCCTGCCCATGGCAGGGGGGTTGGACTAGATGATCTTCAATATGTGCTTCCCAAACTATTCTATTGTTCTATGACCTCTATTAGCAGGTAATTTCAATTACTACATTTCCCGCTTTTTTAATTTAAATTTTTTTTATTGCCAATATTAATCAAGACATTAGAAGGTAGGATTGCCAAACATGTAATGTGTACTCTTTATATGTAATGTGTTTTTATGAAGCAACCTATGAAAGATTCTGCTTGTTTCTTAAACATTTCTGCTTTTCATTCTTAGAATTGCCCTGATATGTTCAGACCTAAAACTGAGTCGGGCGTCTTTATATCATGAGAAAGCTGCTGGAGAGGCATACATTAATGAATTAGAACAAGCAATGTATGTATTTTCACTACAGAGACTGTATTTAGCTGTTGTTTTTTTTCCCTACAGTTGATAAGTGTTATTGGGGGAAAAAAATCATTAAAAACCATGATCTCTTAACAGAAATTTGGTATATTAGCTGTGCCCAAAAATTCTGTGCATGATTGTTTGTATCTGTCCACAGAGTGAGTGTATGGTGAAGATGCCTAACACAGTAATACTGCATTATGGAATACTTCTAAAATATACTTGAATTTACTTTTTCCTTCTTGTGATTTAGGTGTAGGCAAGAGATAGCACTGAAAAAAGAAAAAGAAGTACATACTAAGCCAGAGGAAAGAAAAACATTTTTTGAAAATGCTCGGCTGAGTGGTGGTAGGGATGAGAATATCCTTACTTCAAGTGAAAAGGTTTTTATTTCTACTCCAGTTTCTTTGATAAATTTCACTTTTCATTTTAATATACTTGCTAGGGTTTTTTTAAATAATTTTATACTTGAGGAATACATGAACACAAAAAATCATTAAAAGTGCATACTACTTAAATTCTGCTCACAGGCATCAGCTGAATGTGAGCGGGGTTTGCCTGGCATATTGCTTATATTGTGAAACAACAAGACTAGAATCTGTATTCATACAAAGTAGAACTACTTTTCTGCATATGGAATTTGGGACGAATGCAAATCAATGGAAAAAACTGAGTAGCCAAAAAGACATTGTATTCGCTCTTGGACTCAGTGTTCTCTTTTTCCTCTCTCCATTGCATCACTGCATACTGGGTTTTTTTGTCCCTCTTACATGTCAAAGGCATGTGGATATTTCAGCTCTGTCTTGTTTGTATCTTCTTTAGGAAGATAATTGCCTTACTGATATTCTTAAAGCTTACCTCCACTTTCCTCTTTATTATGGCAGTTCTGTCCTTGTTGTCATCATATAATTTTGCTCTCTTTCTATGTTTTTCCATTCTTGTGAATGTAAAATATTTTTTTCTAATTACTAGTCCCTCTTGAGTCACTTCTTTTAGCTCTTGCAAATAGTTTTTCTCTTTGATTGTTTTAGTTATTGCCAAGAATCAACTTATTTGTGACAGTAGCAGATCTGAAGTACTTAATCTGTTCTAAAATCAGTTTTAGTAGTATATACTTATTAGTATAATGCCTTTTGATGATTATAAAATACAAATCTCACAGTAAACCTGTTTTACCTGTAATACAACATTGAATTTCAAAGTTAGAAAATAGTTGGACTGTGGGATATATCATAGTATTCCAATTTGTATTCCATCTAGTTTAGTTTTGAAATTTATAAAGGTGTAATATTTTACTATTTTTCAGTTTTTTGAGTTAAATGAAGTAACAGGAAAAGGACTGAGTGCCCTTTCTTTCCCTTACTTGTGGATAGAAAAAGCTGAAGTACTAATTCAGCTAGGCTTATATCAACCAGCAAGACTTCTGCTTTCAGAGGCCCATGCTGCAACTCAGGTACATGAGAAATAAAATAGAAAGAGAAAAATTAATAAAATGTGTAGGAAAAATACTCATTTCGATGCAGTCATTCCTCATAATGTTAATCAAATTGCAAAACCAAACCTCCTCCCCCCCTGCCCCAAACCTATGTCATTTGAGTTTCAATATATATAAGGCATACATTTAAATATATTGCACTTAAGTCCAACTTTATGGGAATTGTCTGAAGATTATTTCAACTTGTGAAGTAGTGTCAGTATCTCTTACTGCTTTGCAGTGACCTTGGAAGATGTATGTTTATCCAAACTTTTTTGTTAAAATAGTTTAGGGACATTCAAAATTTGCTCATAAGAGAGAGAGAGTATTTTGCTCCATCCTCTCAACGTTTTGATCATTTGAAAGTCTAGTTACAGAATTTTGAATTTCATTGCAGTTTTACTGCTAACTGTAAAACATGAAAACTGTGTTTTGATGAGCAGGCACTGACACTGAAATTACGGTTTAGAATTCTGGCAGGTATGAAATAAGTGTCAGTATGTACCACCAAACAAATCCACATCGTCTCATTATTATGAGGGTATTACCTTAAAAATATGCTTCCTGTATCTGCTTTTCTCCATTATAGGTCTCTTCTTCGTTATATGGGTTATTGAAACATAATTACTGCAATAAATCCATTGCTTTTAAAAAAAATTAATTGTTATCCTGTTATTCCACATAATAATTTTTCTCATGTAAATAGAAACTGCCTATGTATATTTAGCATGAATCATGAATACTTTGAATAACAATATGTGCATAATATATTAATTAATAATATGTGTATCTAATAATAAATACTATGAATTTAGTATTATACATTGAGAAAAGTTCAAAGATATTAGGGAGGACAATAGTAAGAAATTATAATTAATTATAATTAATTATAATTAATTATATAATTTCTTACTAGTATTCTGTATGTCTGTATGCTAGTATTCTATCTATACTGTACACTATATTTGTCTCTTGTATACTACTAGTATATAGTTCATAACTAGCATAAAGCAGCATTGTAAATTTACTGGAGCTCTAGTGTATCTAGATCCCAGTTCACTAAAAAATTTTCCATCATCGCATTTCTTCATCAGATACTGAAAATGATAGCAGATATACACATACTAAATAATAGCAGAAAAATAGCTTATTTGACTTGTGAGGTAGAAGATATGGGAACATAGAGAAATATAAAGTATATCTGAAGATTTGAAGTTTTTTATATGAAGTAGACACTTTATGTTTTTGAAAAAAAATGAAGTAATATAAGGACTAACTAAGAAATTCTACAGATAATTGAGGAAATACCATTCAATTCTTATTTCTATTCGTAAGTTTAATCTAAAATATTAGTAGAAGTAGTGGATCTTTTGTATATAGGTCACATATCTTTCTTCCTAGGAATTGAGGGCCCTCTATGATGTGTCACGGTGCTTGTACTTATTTGCTGTATTGGCTAACCTGGAAAGAAACCACGGACAAGCTAAAGCACTCCTTGAGAAAGCACAGCTTCTAGGAGGAAATGAACAGTTTTGGTACAACAGTACTCTTAGTCTAATAGAAGCAATTCTAGAGGAAGAGGGGGAAGGAAAACAGAGCATGGTAAGGCAGTTTTTTGGTTTTGGTCGTTGTGTTTTTGCAGCATTGGTGCCTCTCTTTCTATAGTCTTTGCATTTCAATAAAAGCAAAAGTAGGTGTTAAATGCAGTTAGTATTGTTTTCTCTGTTGTGCATTCAACAAACATCAATTAGGGATTCCAAACAGATGCAGGCCAGTAAGAATGAGATTTTTATCCACAGAAGTTTAGGAAGTTTTCATTATAAGCTGTATATGTTTCTATTGAAATAAGAGCAGTTGTAATCTAGTATGTGTAACTAAATCCCAGAGATCTGATTCTCTTGGTTAGAATGCTTTTGTACTCAGACAAGTCTATTAACACTGATGTATTTATTTTCCATATTTAATAAAGATTATAACTTTCAATATTATTTCCTAGTATACACTTCCTTTTCAAATACTTCAAATAGTTTTACAAATATTATTTCCAGATTCTGAAAGATAGTACTGTAAGTATAATATGTAAATTTATTAAAAACCTTTTCCTATTTGACTCTCAACATTAAAATATCCATTTACTGTTCAACCCTTAACTTCTATGAGTTTCAGTGTAAATATAATCTTGTGTGTCTGTGATGATCTGTCCTTTATTGATAATCTGTACTAGTCTGTTTTATATAGAGGGACTATTTTGATTTGGGCTGAACTCACATTTACAGTCATTAAAGGGCAAAATACCCAGTGTCCTGTGAGAGTATTTACTTAGGTTTTACCAATATAGCTGTTAATTAAATGTGTGAGCTGGTGGTTTTTTTCCTCCGTGTGTCTGACCAGTGTGACTGCTGCAGCAAAATTTTTTAATAAAGACAAATCTGTAGATGAGGTTTTGAGCATCATCTAAGGGCTTTTTCATTCAAAACTATTAGCTGGGGATGACTTTTACATCCCCAGGTGGCAAAACCATAATAGTGTAAGATTTACTTGTGGATTAATATGCTAGTCAGTGTAAGTAAGGATGCAGGAGTCTGTCCCTAAGAGGATGCCTGTGTAATACAGAATCAAATGACTATTCATGTTAGAGGTCATCTGGTCATCATCCCCCGGCAAAGGGGGGGCAATTTTGAAGTGAAATCTGACCTTATGGTTGAATCAAGTTGCTCTGGGCCGTATATGGCCACTTTTCAAATATCTCCAAGAAAGGAGATTCCACAACCTTTCTGGGTCCTTGTTACTTCCCCCACTGCCCCCCCGCCCCACCAAAAAAAAAAAAAAAAAAAAGGGTGAAGGTGGACAAGCACTGGAACATCTGTTTAGAATTCCGCTTTTTCCAAGTTGGGTCTGTTGCCCCACGTTCTTCTGCTGTGTACCTCTAAGATGAGTCTGGCTCCATCTTCTCTCCTTATATGTATGTACTTGATTCATTTAATCATATCAAAATACCTAAAGATAACTCATACTTTCTAGACTTATATTTAGACTTATAGACCTACTTCGAGACTTATACACTATCTATCACCTCTCTGGGCAACCTGTTCTAGTGTTTTACTACCCTCATTGTGAAAAATAAGGAAGAAATTTTTGATAATGAGGGTGGTGAAACACTGGCCCAGGTTGCCCAGAGAGGTGGTAGATGCCTCATCCCTGGAAACATTCCAGGTCAGGTTGGATGGGGCTCTGAGCAACCTGATCTAATTGAAAATGTCCCTGCTCATTGCAGGGGGATTGGACTAGATGGCCTTAAAAGGTCCCTTCCAACCCAAAAATTCTGTGATTCTGTGATTCTATGATTCTATATACAGTTGTCAAGAATCAGTCATCTTGGGGAATATTAGGGAAAGATACTTAACATGTTGTGCACAGAATTTAAGCTTTCTAAATGAATGTTTAATATTATACACAGACATTTAAAATAGAATTATGGAATTTCTGATGTTACCTGCAGGCTTGTGAGATACTGGAACAGACTGTAAGTGTGCTCAGATCTGCTTTACTGAAGAGACCTAATAGACAATCGGAGTTGGGTTTTATAATTGCATCTCTTGAAGCCAGGTAACTGTCTTTTCATTAAAATATGCCCAGCCTGTACTATGCACCTACATTGCAAATACATGGTGGTTTTTACCATTCATCATTATTTTAGTATGGTGCATTCTGTGGATTCTCAAATATTTTTCTTCCAACTGATTTGTGTTGGGGTTTTTTTAATTTAAATTTCCTTTCCAATTTCTTCATTCTTGTAGGTAGTCCTACTACCTGTTAAGTTAGCAAGCTAGTTCAGGTACCACAACCTATTATGCATAGGTTGTGTTTGTGGTGTAGGTTACCCAAAGGAGCAAGATATATTTGCCTATGCAAGAGGTCTCTGTTTGAGCAGAGATATTCCCACAACACTATTGTAGTCTGCAGTATTGACCTACTCCTCTCCTCACCATGATCCAAGAAGTCTTTTTATGGTGAACTAAACAATTATTTTGGTTACACTGAAATCCAAGCACAGAGAGCTTAAAACGTGGTGATAAAAGGACGGAAGGACGTAGTATTTACAATTCCTTCTCCTTGCAGAAATGTGAAACTTCTGGATTAGAAACGGTAGACTAATAATCTTCTCACTTCAGCTACCTTGGACAAGGCCAAGTGCTGGGTCCTGCACTTGGGTCACAACAACCCCATGCAACGCCACAGGCTTGGGAAGGAGTGGCTGGAGAGCAGCCCGGCGGAAAGGGACCTGGGGGTGCTGGTTGACAGCTGGCTGAACATGAGCCAGCAGTGTGCCCAGGTGGCCAAGAAGGCCAACAGCGTCCTGGCCTGTATCAGAAATGGTGTGGCCAGCAGCGGTAGGGAAGTGATTGTGCCCCTGTACTCGGCACTGGTGAGGCCGCACCTTGAATACTGTGTTCAGTTTTGGGCCCCTCACTACAAGAAGGACGTTGAGTTGCTGGAGCGTGTCCAGAGAAGGGCAATGAAGCTGGTGAGGGGTCTGGAGCACAAATCTTACGAGGAGCAGCTGAGGGAACTGGAGTTGTTTAGTCTGGAGAAGAGGAGGCTGAGGGGAGACCTTATTGCTCTCTACAACTACCTGAAAGGGGGTTGTGGTGAGGTGGGGGTTGGTCTCTTCTCCCAACTAACTAGTGATAGGACGAGAGGAAATGGCCTCAAGTTGCGCCAGGGGAGGTTTAGATTGGCTATTAGGAAAAATGTCTTTATGGAGAGAGTGGTCAAGCACTGGAACAGGCTGCCCAGGGAGGTGTGGAGTCACCATCTCTGGAAGTGTTCAAAAAACGTGTGGATGTGGCTCTTCAGGACGTGGATTAGGGGGCATGGTGGCGGGTTAACAGTTGGACTTGATGATCTTGAAGGTTTTTTCCAACCTTAATGATTCTGTGATTCTGTGATCTTTAGAAGACTGAGTAGGCCTAGGCAGTTTGAATAATTAGATACATGGAACAAGTGACACCTCAATTCTAATATGAAAATACAATATTTTGATCTTTGTCAGGGCCTACTATAATTTGTAGACCACAGATTTAAAGATGGAGAGGCTTTTTCTGGATTTCTTATAATTTAAAGGAGAACAGAGAGAAATATATCTGTTTTCAAATACAGCCTGTGCTTTCTGACTGCTATCTTGTACTTAATTTTTATTCCTAGGAAAACACTTATTCAGATACATTTTGCCCAAGATTGTATGACAATTGATGCTGAGTCTCATTGGTTGCCACATATGCTACAGGAATCTTACAATAAATTAGTTCAAATTGAGAAGGACTTCTTTCGTTACGGGCATAAAAACTGTAGTGCTGAGATACTGCTAGAATGTGCAAATATTCACAGGTAAGATTATACCTCTGATGAAAAATTTTATTTGAGTTTAACTAGTCCACAAAGTGTATTGTTTACATTTTTATAGTATAATTAAAGATGGAAAAGAGCAGATAATATTGTCAGGTTTTATATCTTGGTGTTACAGGTCTATTTGCATTCTTGATGTGTTCTGTATACAGAAAAATACTGTAGAATCAAAAATTCTTTGCACTGAAGACAGAGTTAATCTTATGTGATACTGGTGGGTTTTGTACTGTTTTTGAGGTCAAAACAAAGTATCAAGGTCTCTTAAGTCAGCTTTTTGTCTTTGTTTGTAAAGGCATTTTGGCAGCCACACCAATCGTTCTCAAATATTTATAGGCTTTTACAATTCTTACTGTTGAAATGGTTGTCTAGAAATTGCTGTAATAGCAAAAATGCAAAACACTGTATGCCTTGACACCTAGCTGTGTGCCAGATGTCCCCTTAAAATGACTGAGGTATGTTTTGTACCTGGCTATTTGGGCATTTTGTTTGTGGTGAATACATACTAGATTTCTAACATAGAATATTATTTGTCTGTCTCCTCTTTGTGTCATGGCAGCTCCTTGCATTGAAGCAGTACAGTTCTGAATAAGACCTAGAAAAAATAGAATATTTTAAATATTTCAAATATATTTAAATATAACCTTGAAAAAATAATGTGTAAACTTTCACTTTCCCTATTTGAACATGTAGAAAACACATGTACAAAATTAATCTATTTTATCCATTAATTAATCTATTTAATCTATGAATCTATTAGTCTAATTATTTTATTATATATGTTCAATAGTATTGGTACCATAAAAAGAAACATTTTCTTCGTTAGTTCCTTTGGGTTTATGTTTTTTTTTCAGGATGATTGCAAAGCAGGAAAGAAATGAAGAAGAAAAACATAGTCACTATCTAGATGCTTATAATTTAGCTGAGAGGGCAGTGTCCAAAACAGAGGAAGTGTTTCATAATGTTTGTAGCTTACTTGCAGATAATGAGGTATGGAGATATATATATTTCTTCTGATGGAAAAGAAATCTGATTTAGTTGTACTGTTCACTCATTCTTGGCTAATTCCTGGAAGCCCCAAATGAGATTATCTTCCCGTAATGATAGGCATTGTTTAAATATAGAAGGAAACATTGCATGCCAAAAGAGTTTACAGTTTAAAATGGGAAGAAAAGAAGCAGAAATGAGAGGTTTTGTTTGGTCTTTGTCAATTTTGTATAATTCTAGAATTTATCTAATAGATACAAAAGAAAAAGTCTAAACTTGGAAATACTTTTGATTCTCTGAATACCTCACAAGTTTAAAATTCTCAACAATAAAGTGTTTATTTCTCAGGAGAAAAAGAAGTTTATACAGGTTACACATTTACATTATGTAAATAAACAAAACCTGTCTTCAGAATAGTGTATTTTGGGCAATGAAAGCCTGCAACCTACTTTGCTAGTGTGTACCATTTTTATACTCTAGCATCCAACTTTTTTTCTGCTTTGCTTTTTTTCAAGAACAAGTATTTTTGTGCAGCTACCAAACCCATTAATATTAAAATTCTGGGTTTATGTACACGTTTGTAACTCCTTTGGAGTTAGATATTTATATCTGGTACATAAAGCATGAAAAGCAAAAACCCAGCTGCTTTTTTTCTATGCAGCTACGTTGACTGCTTTGTAATATATTTGACATTGAAGTTTCTCTTTGCTTAAATATCTTTGTAGCAATAGCTCTGATCTGTTGAGGTGATATTGTTAAAATGTTTGCTTCTTTAGTTAAAAGAAATACAACATTCTAACTTCTTATCAGGTAAATTTGCAAAAATATTTGAAATTGGAATTCTACTTTCCTTTCTTTTGCATTTCAGACTACAAATATTAGTATCCCATTAATGACCCAACTAGCTAACAGGAAGATAAATCTTGTAGAAATTCTTTTGGATATTTTTCATCTTGTTATTACTGAGAAAAAGCTTAAAAATGTGGGAGAAGCATCGTCTCATAAAATTGTGGAGGCATTCATCAGGGGAACTGTTGAAAATGATGCAACAGAACAGGTAATACAAAATATTTAGCCCTATGATTTGCATATAAAAGGTATAACAAAGTTTCCCGGGGGTGTTTTCCATGGCAGAGCTTCTTCCACTACTGAGGAAATGGGTCCCCAGACTATTCATGTCTGCAACATGAACAGCAAAGAAAGTTCAAGTGTGTGGTTTTTGTCTTGGGGATGATTTATTGGAGGGGTTTTGTTTTGTTTCTCTGAAAGATTTTGTTTCTCACATGCAGAGACTTAAAAACCAGTAAGAATAGCAGGGAAATTACTTGAGACTTTGTAATTGATGAGGGTTTTTTTTTGCATTATCGTCTCTTCTTTTTAAAACAGTTGGGTTTAAGCAGAACTGCCTAACAGAGCTGATGAATAAGAACATAAGACATGTCCCACTGGAACAGAGCAGTAATTCTTGCCCATTATTCTGTCTCTGACAATGACAATAGGAAATGCTTTTACAGGAAAGCACAGTATCCCCACCATTCTCCGCTATACCCTCCCCTTTTCCAATATGTTCCTCAGCACTGGTGGTTGTTTGCTTATGGACATCCCAGTGTACGTTTTTATATCAGTTGTTAATGATTTTGTATATCTGTTAAAGACAGCTCATTTGTAGCTAAAAGTTCAATCACATTTAACAAATGTGTCTGTATGTAAATATGTGTTACATTTAAAAAAAAAAAATCTGTATGTGTAGGTATACATGAGCAAATAAACATAAATATGTATTTTACCAGGATTGGAAGTGTATGGAATGCACTGTGGGTCATATTACACTGGCTCAGTTAGCAAACATACAGAATCTTTGTAAAGGCTGTCCTGACATCAGATCCAAATGCCTATATCTCACTGGAAAAGCTCTTCATTTTCTTGCCATTAATGTAGATCCTGTACATTCAGAGATTTACTGGAAGCCAAATGTTATGGTATGCATTCTTTTCTGCATTTTAGTCTGTTCCTATGTGTAAAATTTGTCTGCCACAATATTTTTTCTGTATACAGTTGTATAATACTATATTGTATAATACTAAATATGTAATACTACTTTTTATTTAGAGCTAGGTTTTGCATATTGCATGCAAGCCATAATAAAATATATACTGAACCAAGTAATTTCAGAAAAATGCTTCTACCTACATGCCATCCTCATGTAGATAATTTTTTTATTCGTTCCTGAGATTTGCTAATTACAGTATTTTCAAGAGAGAGAAAAAAAAATCCTTGAATGCCTTAAAGGGCTAAGTAGGTTGGTCTCTGAAAACAGGAAGTAATGACTTGTAGATTAAAAGCTCAGATTCGTAAGCTCCTTTTGTGTTGTTGTAAGAACACCATGTAAGAAAAGGAAATTTGATTGAGTCATCATAAATTCAGTGATGAGTTAAAGTGTTCAGAAGAAATTAAGTGAGGACAAACAGCAGAAAACAAAAATCTTAACAGTTGTATGGGGGACCTTTTTAGTTTCTATTAGTCATAGTCATCATAACGTTTAAGAAATTTTGTTGCCTGATAATATTGCTAAATCTCTCACCATCAAGGGGTTCATATACTGAGATGATTTCTTTTAAGATAAGTCCCATTTTCACCTAGACTTTCACAAAAGGAATTAAGCCAGCCATACTTAATGGAATGATTAATTATTCTTTTTTTACACTGTGATGAATAGGAAGAAGCTAAATCAGGCATTGCAAAGACTTTCCTGACTTCAGCAGAATGCAGCGAACAGGAAGTGACAGACAGCAGTTTACTGACTAAGAAATGTCAATATGATAAGTATAGGAGGAAAATACAGGAATTAAAGGTATATTAGTGTATGTGCTTGCATTAGAATTCAAGTGCTTCCTTTTTATGGAAAGAAAATGAAATACTGTTCTGCTAAGTATATGTTTTATATTAAAGAAAGTATCTTATTAAAACATTTCTTTTTTAATGTTGTATAATAGATGTTGATGTCTGCTAAATAATTAATCTGTATTTGCGTATTTTGATCATAAATTAAGTGAATGCCTTAAAAAGGAGAAAAAACATTAAAATTATTAATGAAAAAGTAATACTTATCTTTTCTAACACACCAGTAATCTGTAGATATATAAAAAATACTTAATATTAATACATATTTTAATATAAACCTTTTTATTTTTGTCATCTAGAAGGAACATAGGTTGGCTCAGAAATATCTTTCTCAATCCAGTGAAGCTTTGCTACAGTGTATGGGTATTGCATTCAGTCATAATATTACTGATGTACTGGCTCCTGCTAGTTTTGAAATGGTTGAATGCTTTCGACAATTTGATCCAGTTTCAACTAGCCAGTTTTTGGCACTTCATCAGGTAATGCAGCTAACGTATTGTGCTTCTTTCCAGTATAAAAAGGGTGTTTTAAGTTACATAAGCAAAAAAGTCTATTCATATAGCCTGAAAATTGGTCATACAGAACATGATGTACAGATACATATAAGAACTAGTGAGTAATACAGGTAATCAAATACATGACATGTTTGCTGAGTTCAAAATGTTTGATCAATGGCTTTTTAACAATTCCAGTATCTGTTGTATTTGATTTGACATTTTCATTGATGATTGCATACATGAAAAGATTTTCTAGAACATGATTATCCTTCCCTAACGAACAATTTTTAAACTGTTTCTTTGGATTTATTCATTCATTATTTTTAAGTAGATAGGTAAGGTTTACATTCAGTTTGTCAGATCAACACCTACCCAGTATGGTCCCATAGATGGCTTGAAGATGTATGAATCATTCATGTGAGTATGTACCTTCATCACGGAAAAGATGAGGAATAGCTGTAAGGCTTATATTCCCTACATCAGGAACAAATAATACGTACTTTCTACACCATCATCTCCATCGTAGAAATACAGAAATGCACCTTATACTAATTTCCTTCCTGCCACATCAAGGCAACTGCAGGAAATTATGACAGACAGTAAGCACCTTCCTGTGTATCAACACTTAGATTTGCAAATACCTCCACCCGTGGGTGGACTGGACTAGGTAGGTCTTTTGGTAAATCAGAATACAGCTAATATGGGGTTTCATGGCTCAGTCCTTTATTCCCGTACTCCTGGAGCATGCCATATTATTTGTGGTTTGTTGTCATACTTGTTAGTGAACAAGCTATGTAGAATGCATATCAAGGCATGAAAACCATGACTAGTCATGTCTTTTACTGGGAAAAAAATTCTGCTAGTTCAGTTACTGTCCTGCCCAGAAAGGTTTGTATTTTTTTTAAAAAAAGTTTAAAATTTCACTCCATGTCAATATTAAGCCTCCCTTTGGAATTTTTGATTAGGTCAACCCGAATTGCATTTTTTTTTAATGTGACAGCCGCACTAAAAGAAAAAAAAGATGCTTTAACTCTTAGCAAGCATTGGTTCAATGGTGTGTTTGTTGAAAGAAAAGGAGATAAAGTCTTACCCTTTATATTGTAGGTAGTCTGTTAAAATGCATGATGTGATGTGATGGCTGTACAGTAAAACGCACAGAAACACAGACTTGAAAGGCTAACTTCAGAACACAAGCAATTACCTTTGCATGTAGACCTTAGATGACTAAATGCAACAACATGGATGATAGATGTAGACAAAGAAGTCAATTCTAGCTATGCATATTTAAGAAATATTTATAAGTTATTGCCAGACTGCTTACATTAGATTATAAACACAAATAGCATACAGGCTTTTGCTAGTCCATCTCACCTTTCAAGCAAGAGAGCTTTTCTTTACATATGTGTTATAACAAACATAGAGTATATATGTATTTATATTATTTTTGGGAATGAAAATAAATAGAATTAAAAATTTTACAGAGCTGTTCAGCATCTATGATCATGAAGCGTATCCTTCTAACAGCTACATCTAACACCAGCAGCTCTCAGCTGGCAGCATTACTGCATCTTCAGAATCATTTAAAACAAAACAGAAACACAAGTGATCTTCTAAAAAATGTGGAAAAGCAACTGACTGCTACTTCAATGGTAACTTTTTGAGATGTGCTACTTATTAGGGGTTTATATGTACGCTATATAAATACAGAGAGGCATATATATATGTATACGTACATATATACCCACACATATGCAGATATGTATTGTTTCAGTTATTCCTGGAATTAAATAATGTTTAATCTGTTTTCTTTAAAATCTATTAAATTTTTTTGTTTTCTTAATTTGAGTCATGAGTAGACTTGGTCAGGAATTGAAATACATTTTTATTAGTATGGTATGTACTGTACTGTGGTTTTATTTATCCTAGGTTATCTAAGTGGCATGAGCGACGTAATTTAGGTCAGAAGTGAGACTTTAAAGATGCAATTCCAGTTTGTCTTATAGTTACAATTTGGTATAGCTCGATGTCTGAGTTGTGCTATCTGCACACTTACATAATTAATTCCATGTGAGTCTCTGAAGATGCCATTGTAAAGGGCCCTTGCAACAGAGACTCCTGTCACTGTCTGGACAACATCCAGTCATCCTGTTTGAGAGAGTTAGGTGCCCATGCGAGTGTTACCCTATGAAAAGAGCCTGATTTTTTTTTTTTTTTTTTTAGTAAACACTCATCCTTGAGTGTGGGCATCAACTGAACCGTGATGTGGCAAACTGGATATATAAAGAAACCAACCAGCAGAATGTAATTCATGTAATTCATACTTTGGGAACAAATCATGGATAAACTTTCCTGGGAGATAAATACTCTGTCTTTTGGTCTAAGCAGACTGAGAACTGTGTATTCTTCAAATGCCTGAGACCTAAAAGTGGATACCAAAGCTAAGACTGGAAGACCCTAGGTTAGAAATGAATGAAATTAAAAACTGCCAGCAAGTTAGATACAAAGAATTAGCTGTAGCTGGCAGGGTTTAAGCATTTACAAAATGTGGCAAGCAGAGATACAGTACAGGATAGGAAAAATACATGTTTGTGGGCTACTGTTTTGGCTTTTCTCTTTATATGCTGTATTACCTTGCTTAGCAGAAGGAAGAGGATAATATTTTGTTAAGAAGCCACTGTTTTTGAGTTGCTGCAATTATCTGACTGGTAACAGATTCCCTAGCTGAAAACATTCATCAACGCCCACCATGTCTGTACCTGTTGCAGGAGCTCAGGAAAGGAAAGGTGGCAGTCAAAACATCTGCTCGTGGCTGCATTCTTGAACTGCATGATTCCAGGCAGTGTGAGATGCAAGAAATCAAAGTGGTCCCTGAATTAGTTCTCTCTGAGGTTATATTAGTGGTTCTTAAAATTCAGATGAGATTTTTAGTTCAGATTAGAAATGCACTTTCAAAACCAATCTCCCAGTTGTCCTTGCTTACAGTGCTGTGATTTGCATTGTGTTACAATGACTGTATGAGCTGGGTTCCTCTCAGACAAAAACTGAACTGGATTCTTTGATGTGGTCAAGCCCCATTGAGTGGACATTCAGTCCAGGGGGCCAGTCCAGAGGTACTCTGAAGTAAAAATCAGTGGAAGAGTGTACAGTATATTCTGCTCCTGATGATCTGTACTACTTGTTAATGCAGGTATACTCAGAGTGTATCCAGTGTGCTTAAACACATAAAACTTCAATCTGAAAAACATGTAAACACACATGCTTAAAGGCTGCAGCCTCAAAAAACATTTATGGTCCATTTGTTATTAGGACCAGTTTTTCATTTGGAGTCTGTTTAATCACTAGGAGGTTTTTGGTTGGTTTTGGTTGTAATTTCGTCGAAAGAGTTTGTATATTCTTTAGTACAATATTTTTGTAGTGGGTTGACCTTGGCTGCTTGCCAGGTGCCCACCAAGCTGCTCTATCACTGCTCTCCTCAACAGGACGGGGGAGAAAATGTGGTGAAAAACTGATGGGTCAAGAAAGGACAGGGTTCTCAGTCACCCATTACTGTCATGGGCAAAACAGACTTGACTTGGGGAAATTAATTTATTGCCAATTAGTAATCAAGTAGGATAATAAAAAATAGAAACAGAACTAAAAAAGATCTTCCTGCCCTTCTTCCCAGGCTCAGCTTCACTCATTCTTTTACCTCCTCCCCCTGCCACTCAAGAACCACAGGGGAAATGGGGCATGGGGGTTGCGTGGGGTCCCTCCCACAGGAGACAGTCCTCCATGAACTTCCCCAACATGGGTCCTTCCCACGGGCTGCAGTTCTTCACGAACTGCTCCAGCCTGGGCCCCCCACGGGTGCCATCCTTCAGGAACAGGCTGCTCCAGCCCGGGTCCCCCACGGGTGCCGTCCTTCAGGAACAGGCTGCTCCAGCTCGGGTCCCCCCACAGGTGCCGTCCTTCAGGAGCAGGCTGCTCCAGCCTGAGTCCCCCCACAGGTGCCGTCCTTCAGGAACAGGCTGCTCCAGCCTGGCCCTGCGGGGTCCCAGGTCCTGCCAGCAAACCTGCTCCAGCCGGGGCTCCTCTCTCTCCCCACGGGGCCACAGGCCCTGCCAGGAGCCAGCCCCAGCGCGGGCTGCCCACGGGGTCACGGCCTCCTTCGGGCATCCTCCTGCTCCGGTGTGGGGCCCTCCCCAGGTGCGGGTGCAGATCTGCTCCCCCGTGGAGCTCCATGGCCGCAGGGGCACAGCCAGCCTCCCCGGGGGCTTCCCTGGGGGCTGCCAGGGACCTTCTGCTCCGGCGCCTGGAGCCCTCCTGCCCCTCCTGCCCCGAGCTGGGGGCTGCAGGGCTGCTCCTCTCACATTTTCTCAATCCTCTCTTCCATCTGCTGTGCAGTGTTTTTACCATCTCTTAAATATGTTATCACAGAGGTGCCACCAGTATTGCTGATGGGCTCATCTTTGGCCAGCGGTGGGTCTGTCTTGATGCCGGCTGAAACCATCTCTGTCCAACCTGGGGGCAGTTCCCGGTGTCTTCTCACAGAAGCCACCCCTGCAGCTCGCCCTGCTACCAAAACCTTGCCGCATAAACCCAGTATAATTTTATACAGTTCCTTTTGGTGAGGTGTCTATTCTTAACAAAATTGTGAAGGACTTTTACAAACATAAATGTTACAATTATCATCCTGCTCCCTTCCTTTGCTAACATTCTGCTAGGATTCGGTAGTGTTTTAACTTCACAGATAGTGCAGTGGCCAAAAAAGTCATGTTATGAAGAGTGGATTAAGTTAGAGTATTTGTAATTTGTTTTAAATAATATTTATAAGTTCTTCTGCACTACACAAAAATCACACGATCACAGAATGGTTGAGATTAGAACAGACCTCTGAAGGTCTTCTGGTCCAACCCCCCTGCTCAAGCAGGACCACCTAGGTGCCCAGGACCATATCCAGGTGGCTTCTGGATATCTCCAAGGATGGAGACTCCATAACCTCCCTGGGCAACCCTGTGCCAGTGCTCGATCATCCTCACAGTGAAAAAGTGTTTCCTGGTGTTTGGATGGAGACTCCTGTCCTGGCACATCTGCTGAGTGTTTCTTTTGGCTTTTTTTAATATTAGGACCTTCTTTCTTAGAATTATTATACATTTTCTGATGAAAGAACTGAGATTGGTGTTTATAAAAGATATGAAAATAATTTTACTTTTGAATTACTGTACAGGCATGGAGAAATCTCTGTATTCCTATTGAACATTTTAATATAATGGATGTATTGCCATCTAATTTCTACATAATTATTCTCCAGCATTCAGAAGACAGGTATAAAATTTCATCATTTTTGTTTAGCATTTGTTTGTTACAAATGTCATTTTTTAAACCTTTAAATAAACACTATTTCAATTGTTTATTGCCTTTTACTTCTAGTTTTGCTGGACTTGAATTTTAGGGTAGTGAACAAATTAATATATACATAAAACTGCCTGCAACTCAAAGCTTTTTTGTACTTTTGATTTCCCTAATTATCTCTTAAATCTCCAGAGTTGACTTGAATGGTTTCCAGCCATTCTTGGTATCCTTCTAAATTCCGTTAATAGTTTCCAGCTCTTATTGCTTATGCTCTTGGAAGTGTTAGGAGGAGTCATATTTAGCTTTATAAAGCCACAAATGATCTCATTACTGCAGCCTAATTAGCGACTACTCAAAAATTGAGCTATAGCAACTGACTATGAGTACCTTCACCAATTGTGAAAAGTCTTAAACAATTGTCATGGAACAAATAAGAATCTACCTTATTGGATATATAGCAATGAAAGAACTTTTCTTACAGCTCTCAGTTTGTTCCACTTAGATTTTGCAGGTTTTTGCACCCCAAGGTGGGACTAAATAGTGCATCTTGAGAGTATTTGTAAGCACATTAAATTAGAGGGTAATAATTACTTATCTAATAAATTTGCTTCATATAAATAAGGCTGAACAATCAAATAATCTACTCAGCAGTTTTCTGCTTTCCATAGATCAAATTTGTACAGTTCATTGATTGAGATGCCAAAAGTAAGTACTACACAGCAAAAAGGAAAACCCACTCAGCCAATGGGTAAGTGCCTCTTAAATGTAAGAGATAAAAATCATTGCACTGATGTTATGAGAAGGCTCATATCTTTCACTGTTGCAGTCAGTAAAATTTTAAAATAATTTAAAAAATAATTGTAACTCTTACTAATACCAGAGGAAAGTAAATACCTAAATAATAATGTGTTTCATTATCAGATATAATGTATCTAGTCACAATTTACAGAATTTTTGTTTATATTTGAAGGCTAAAGTTGTTATAGATAAATAATTGGAGAGATCTTTTTCCTTGTACATTTCTGTATATATTTTGTGCTGAATAAATGTACACAGTTACTTCTTTTTCAAAGAATACCGTGGATTTAGAAACTGATGGTCTCTATACAATCTTTTCTTCAAGTGCAAATATGATGTCTCAAAAAGTCCTAAGATGGTATTATCCTCCTTTTAATAGTGCAAGCTAAATTTTCTCGATTTCCTGTGAATCCTGATACATTTTGTATTTTGTTGGAAAAAGTGCATCTTTACAAGCAGCAAAAGATGAAGAGTCATCTTAAACAGACTGTCATTCAAAACTTGCAAGAGTGTGTCTCCAAAACAAATGTGGTAATATATTTGATTACCTTATATTTAAAAGAGGATGAAAAACATGTACTAAAAAACTATCATAAACACTCTTCATGCAGAGTTTTCAGTTTATTCCAAGTGTAACATCCCTAGTCTTCACAGTTGCTAAATGCTGTGTACTCTGCTTCAAAATTTAATCTTCCTGTGTTATTCTGTTACTGTTTTCAGTGTCATTCAGCAGCTTTGAAATGTTTAGTAGTTTGTCAGAATTAAAAATTGATGCAATTGAGATCAATTTACTTGAAAACGTGCTGTATCTCTGAGATTTGCATTTGCAAATACACATTGCCTTTCATATCATATGAAAGCCCCAGCTGTTGCAAGAAAAAAAAAATGAGATCATAGATCTCAACCCTTTAATCAAAATAAAACTATCTTAGCCAGAGATTTATTACTGATTTCCAACACAGAAAGGTTCCTTTCTAGGGCACACAATATCTTTTGCACTATAGCTGTTCATTTGGATGCCGTTGATCCAAGTCTGTTAGTCATAAAATTTTGCTTCAAGGACACAACTTACTGGAATTCCAAGTTTGTAGCTATGACCACTCTTAAATTCTAAATGATAAAAACCTGCAAGAAGACTCAGTTCTATAAGGACATTGTTTTTCACAACCACTGAACACAAGTTGTGTAGCATAAAGGTACACTGGAAATGCCTGTGACCTTCACATAAGCTTTTAAACTGCAAGGTGACAGAAGGTTTTCTACACAAGAAAGTCTACATCCTAGCATCTATATTGACTTTTATGAGCTTCAGTTTTTAGTGTCATCTTCTCCTACATGATTCTATTCTCTCCTTACCTATTTTCTTCATTCTGTTTATTTTTTTCCTAAATTGGCACCACTGATCTCTCCGTACAATTTCATCTGCTGCTTCTTTCTAAACGTTCATCTTGCAGTTTCTGTTTACTGCTCAAAGTTGTCGTTTCACAATTTCTTCCCATTACTTGAGCACCACATTATCTTTTCTTTCTGCTGGACTTCCCTGCTGTTCCCCGTTGAAATTGCAGAAGTATATTAATTGCTTAAATAATAAATACTGACATCTTGTACTGATTCCTATGTTAGACTATTTTGCAAAATGCTGATAGGAGTCATGTTCTGAAGTAAAGTAGTTTTGAAACTGATTATTTATATTTTCCATTTTATGATGTTTCAAATTATTTGATTTAGCCTCTAACATAATACACCCTCCATCCTTTTTAAATAGCATTTTGTAAGTATTCTGTTTTTTGTTGCAATGCATGTGATAGACTCCAACAGAGAAAATAGATGATAATGGACATGATTTGACATCAGATTTCTCTGAAATACTAGAAATTATGGAAGAATATCTGAAACCAGTACTGTCACAGTTTGCTTTTTCTGATATCAGGTAAGACATTTAGACTTGTTTTACCATAATTTGTGAAAATAGAATGGTGACTCAAGTCCTACAAATACGGGGATGGTTTTAGCAAGAACAGACCCTGTTGAATGCACTTCTTAAATCTTGAAAGACAGTATATGCAGGGTAGGCAAGACTAAGAAGAGTGAACCATATGATAGACTATAACAAGCGCTGTCCTCCAGCTTGTTATACAATATTGAGTTCAGGATGAAACATTATAATTTAACTAGTTAAGGATGGAATTTCCAAAGGACAGGAACTCCAAAGGGAGTGCATCCTTTGTGTAAAAGTTCACTGAGATTGAAGCAGTTTTGTCTTTGTGTTTCCTGTGAAAACTTTTACTTACATACTTATGTAAGTTGTAGTTCTTCTAGTGGAAGGT
The DNA here is from genome assembly GCF_964289735.1 of Phaethon aethereus. Taxonomy (NCBI): domain Eukaryota; kingdom Metazoa; phylum Chordata; class Aves; order Phaethontiformes; family Phaethontidae; genus Phaethon; species Phaethon aethereus. The sequence goes on along the minus strand of NC_138583.1, from coordinate 41,776,978 downwards.
GTCCCTGCCCATGGCAGAGGGGTTGATCTAGTGACAGACAATCATAGAATCTTTGGGTTGGAAGGGACTTTTTAAGGTCATCCAGTCTAACCCCCTGCCGTGAGCAGGGACATCTTCAACTAGAGCAGGTTGCTCAGAGCCCTGTCCAACCTGACCTGGGATATTTCCAGGGATGAGGCATCTACCACCTCTCTGGGCAACCTGGGCCAGAGTTTCACCACTCTCATTGTGAAAAATTTCTTCCTTATATCTAGTCTAAACCTACCCTCGTTTAGTTTAAAACCATCACCCCTTGTCCTGTCACTACAGGCCCTGCTAAGAAGTCTGTCCCCATCTTTCTTATAAGCCCTGAAGTACTTAAGTACTGAAAGGCTGCATTGGAACTAGATGATCTTTAAGGTCCCTTCCAACCCAAGCCATTCTGTGATTCTATGTGTTAGTGTTGGTAATATTTTCACTGTAATTCTTCTTCCCAGAGAACAGAGCAAATCAGTTTCAGCAGCTGAATCAGGAAAAATAAAAGTGAAAGATAAGGACACCAAACACAGTAGAACGCGGGGTATGTACTCTCTTGAGTATATGAATGTGTGTGTGTATGTACAGATATCAAAATCATGTCATTTTAGTTTCAAATTTTTTTGAAACCAGGGAGAAGAAAAAGGCTTTAGCAATGGCTTTGTCTGTTTATTTTCTATATGAAGTCAAGTATTTGAGTATACTTCTAAAGAGATTTTTTATATGCTGGATGGAGCTATTCTTCTGCATCTATTTGCAGTCTTCCAAACTATACAGGTTTTAGACAGCTAAATAAAATGGCTTTATTACAAACCAGTCATTTCAGGAAAAAGGCCAAAAGAAAGAACTTTCTTAAGTCTGTTGATCTCTCTTTGTTTTGTCTTTTCCTGCTTTTTACTTTATGGACTCTTACAGGTTGTTTGCTTTAATGCAAGCCTAACACTGGAATATATCCTTAAACACATTCCGAGAGAAGAGGCAGTCAAGTCCATGACTCACTTTTTTTGCATTATGGTGGGGAGCAGTGAAGCTTCTCAATTAAAAATTACTAAAAGAAGATACACAGTTGCATTTGGTTTTACCTGCAAGAGTGAGTTTCTGCAATCTGGCAGCTGACTGCTGCTGTCATTCTGCAAAGACTGAATGACTTGTCTTCCATGTATTTGCTGTTTCTCTGTAGAATAGGAAAATGTTGTAATAATGATATTCAGTACTTCTTTTCTAATTAACAGGAACAAAAAGTTTCCTACAGAAAGACACAGTTAGTATTGGATAAGAGCTCCTTTAAAACTCTGTACTGTTTATCCAAACACTGCTAAGGCAATTTTGCATTTCCAAACATAATTGTCTTGAATACATTGCATACACTTGGGCTTTGGTCAGAGATGGTTGATTATTTTTCTCTCTGGAGAATCAGTGCTCACAAGTGCAATGCATAGAAATTTGACAACATCTTAGGAGTAATGATATCAAAATATTTTTGCATACTGCACTTAATCCACAGTAAAATGGAGTTCAAGTACATACAATAGAGGAAATTTAGGTTTTTACATCTAACTTCAATTATTTATATACATACTGAGAACTACTAAAACTCAATCATGTCACATTTCTTCAGGTACACCTCTGGATTTAGGATTGTGTGTGGTATTACTAGTAGATACATTATTTATGGAATTGCCTTTGGAAGCTCTGAGTATCTTTAGAGAGGAAGGAATAAGTTCTGTATCCAGAGATTTTTCTCTCCAGATTCTCTACAATCGAGTACATCAGGCTGAAACAGGTACTACTAGATAAACATTCCTTGTATTAGCATAACGATGCCGCGAACAAGATACTTAAAATTTAAATAATATCAATGGTGTATTATATTTTACTGGAAGACTGCCACATACAATAGGTTTCCAGTATTTTAGATGAAATAGATAGTACAGTAGACTTTTTTCAGTAACGTACAGGCTGATTATAGTTGCAGTGCTAGCTAATTTAAAATAACCTCTACATATTAAAAAATCATATAAAACTCATTGGAGTCTAAAATGGCTATACAAGTTATACAGTTATACAAGTATGGTCTTAAACTCTTTAAAACTCTCCTCAGCTGCACTGAAAAAAATGAAATAAGAATTTAGACTCTGTTAATTTTCTTTAACATTAGTGTCAGACTTTGCTCAAATTATCAAATATAATAAACTTTTAATCACTGAGCTACTTCTACTCTGTGTAGCTAAGATTACATTAAGGGCTCAGGTCAGTCCAGCGATTCTTGTGCTATGAGCATGAGCAAAATCAGATCTCACAGGCTTTATGGACTTCTTTCATTGCTGCAGGCACTTGCACCCTGTATAAACTCTTCAGTGAAATGAGTTTGTTAAGTGAGGTAGTTGGACAGTTGGTAAACTTGTCCGTATGGCATCTTAAAAATAATTTCTTATTTATTGTAAAAGTGGGTAATAAATGCAGTTTTTTGTATACCTTCTATTACTGAAGTTAAAAATTTGAAGTCACATTTTGTTCATACATAGATAAAAATACATATTAACTCAAATTATTAAAACTAGTGGGCATAAGATAAAAAATAGGCTAAGTTTAGAAAAACCTCTCTGTACTATGGAAGTGTTTTGTTCCAGAGAGATTCTTGTATTGTGTTCATATCTGTAATATTTAGCACCTTCAGTATAACCTGTCTTCTGTTTTTCCATTTCACCCCTCCCTTCTAAAGGGAAAGAATTGTGAATAATCTGAGATTAGAATATTTTTAGTCTACATGCACATTCATATACTGTTACAGGTCTGTTAGAAATAGGCATTTTAGAACATGTGGGGGGTTTTTCCATTTCTGTTTTTCCCTTTTTTAAAGTGAAACTTCTTATGGTTGCATAATTTTAGAAGCAGATAAATGAGAGGAAGCATAGTTGAAAAGTCTCTGTTCATGCAGTTGCAAAAGTAGCCACTGAATGAGGAGAGAAACACTAGCTGTATAAGAAAACGTGCATATCTCACACTTCCAGCAACTTGCAGTGTACGCCAGTGACAACAGGCTGAGAGATGTACTTTGGGTCATAGTCATATATACAGGGAGACATATAAGTCAGTTTTCTGTGCTTTTTAAAAAATTCCTTAAAGAAATAAAAAAATTAGATTCAAATATGAAACTTTATTTTTTCTTTCTATGTCTGTGTGTCTCACAGAAGCTTCAGTTATTCCAGTAACATCAACAATGAATAGATATGGCAGTAGGCTTAGAAAGTGCTTTGGTAATCACTGTTCAACTCTGTCCTAAATCTGCAATGTAATGAAACATTTGCATGTCTAAGGGGTCACACCTCTTGCCTGTTTTCTATTTTCAAGCCATTATTTTTAGGCAAGAGGGTTTGGGGAATGTCCCTGCCTTGCTGTAATGTGAAATTAATTTTATTTTTTCTAGCTTAATCTGTTATTATTACTACATTATAACAAATATAAGTAGTCCTTCAAGAAAGCTGCTTTTTCTAAAACTGTCTATATCTTAAAAAAAATCTGTTCTTTTCAATTCCACAGAGACTGAAGTTAAAACAGATGTTGAAATGTCTAAAGAAACAAAACCAGAAACTCATCAGAAAAAGAATGTCAAAATGGTGAACTTTCCACATTTTTTAAACAAACTCAATAGGAGTAGCCCTTCTTTTTGTGTAAAAAGTTAAAGAACTACAAGTGGCTAGCATAGAAGCTCATTGCGTATGCTAGAATTATGAAGTGGAATAAATTTCACACAAGTCCGTAGAATTTTGCTTGTTGTTGATTTTGCAATAGTGACAGAGTTGTTTCTTTGAAAATTTTCTTACTTTCTGTGTGAATGTGAATGTTTAATGACTCACCAAGGGAGCTGCTTAAAGTTACTAAAATACTTCTCCCAACAATATAGTATGTTTTATATAGTGTATGCATATATTTTTATAAATATATATGTATGTATGCATACATATCTATATAGGTGCGCACACATGTATATATATGTAATGTGTGTATATGCATTGTAGATAATGCAGAATAGCTTATGCTTTTAATTTCCATTGACAATTGAGTATCATGCTGCTTTTAATCCTACTGTCAAAACTTTAGGAAATCTTTTTGTTAGTTGTTTGACACAAAGAATGCAATAATGTTAATATTTGATTGAGATTTCTCCATGTAATAGAACATGTATTCTTTTTAATTGTAGGCACCAATTAATCATAATTTACCCTCTAATTGCTTGGCTGTTGATACTCATAATTTTAAATGTATCCTTTCACAAACTATTGTCTAAATGTATCAGTTAAACTTTCATTTTTTTGTTGTTTACGAGGCATTAAGTTTACACTTAACTGTTTATCAGATATTGTGGACCCCTATAATGAAGGAAGAGAAGCAGGTAATATAAGTTAAATAATATTTTCTTCACAAACTGCACATGGAATTTAGACATTTTTATAACAGAAAATTAAGTTATGACATCAAGATGTTGCCAAAAAAGCTTAGCTTTTCATCAGAACAATCCTCACCTCAAATGGTGCATCAGTAAAAAAATATAACCTGTTTCAGGTTCAGGAAAGAAATTAGATTGTCTTATAATTTCTTTCGTACCACTAAATATTGACCTAATATTGCCAAGCAAATAATTACTTGAGTAATCTTTCTTACTATGTAATCCAGTTAAAAACCCATGCTTACTTTTAAGAACTTGTTATAGCATTTTTAATTTTTCAAATATATGCCATTAAGATACAAGTACAGGGAAGGTTATAGGTTAATTAAAAGGATATGATGCTTTGTGGGATCTTCTTTGCTATACAAGAAATTTGCTTGAAAGCCATGAATGGGCTTGGAACAAATGGTGCTGAGTGGGTCTGCCTGGGACAGGAACAATCGGACTCACCACACCTATGCAGCAATTCTCAAGCTAAAGACGACAAGTAAAGAATGTGTAATGTGTAAAGTTTTTGCTGTCCTTTGAAAGGTGAAGGGCACTATGATAGACACAAACAGTCCTATAAGGGTGTTTGAGAGGGTTGTTATTTCCTTTTGGAATATATTTATCAAGGCAGTAGGCTTCAATTGTATTAGAATAGAATAGAAAAGATTTATTTCAGTAACAAAATATTTCCTAATGTCCAGTCTGAACGTCCCCTGATGCAACTTTGAACGATTCCCACACGTCCTGTCCCTGGATCCCAGGGAGAAGAGCTCAGCACCTCCCTCTCCATGACCCCTCCTCAGGAAGCTGCAGAGAGCATATGAGGTCACCCCTCAGCCTCCTTCTCTCCAGACTAGACAAACCCAGGGTCCTCTGCTGCTCCTCAGAGGACATGCCTCCCAGCCCTGCTATCAGCTTTGCTGCCCTCCTCGAGACACATTAATTCAGTCTGACACAAACTTTAAGAATATAATCTTACCTCACTTTTTCCCCCAGTGTGTGCAATAGTGTAACTGATTCACGTTCGTTAACAAACTCACAATGTATATCAAATGCCAAAAATTAATTTAATTGAGGTTTTTAATTGAGATAGCTATTAAACTCAATGCAAAAGGAGCTACTGAACAATCAGTAGCATAATAGAGAATGTCTCCATGTGTTTGCAGTTTTTCCTTCACAGCAGATCAAAATAAAACACTGTTTACCATGTGCTCAATAACTGGCTTTAGAGTGTATCTTTAATTTACAGTGGTATGAAAATGTAGTAAAAAAAGAGAAAATGAATTATCATTAAATATGCAATGTCCTTGGACAGCAGAGCTGGGTTTGGAGTCTTGCTTTCTGCAGTCAGGGCTCTGGAAACTCATTTACTCTCCCCATCTCCTTAAGTCTTCTCTGAGCCTCTGGAACAGAACTGTATGTTGGTGTTTTCAACTCTACACTTTTCTCAGGGTGTATAGAATTTTTTCCTTAAGCTTTTAAAGTCATTAACCTGTCTACCAAGTAATCCTTGTCAGTTATAAAATATATTTTTCAAAGGGGAATTACAAACAATTTTACTTGGAAAATGGCACAATTGCTACAGTTTTAAAAGCCAGACAGGTTTCAAAAAACTTAAGATCTAATGATGGCCTAAAAAACCCTGAATACTATATTGTAATTTTAAAATTATTGAAATTAAAATTGCCCAGCGTCCTTTGTAGCATGTTAAACTCATAGCGATGAAATTCTATTGTTACAGAAGCTTTAAGTCCTTCACAAAAAATAAAGGAAATCCTAGAAAAATACCATGACCTATTTACACTGCAATGGCAAGGAGTTATTGGCAACATACGTGTTCCAAGGTTTGTAGTATGCTACCTGCTTTCATGTTTTGTCCATGTTTCTTTTTTAAAATCGTGCCTGTTTCCAGAGGCTTCAGTCATAAAATAGTCACATTTTGCTGAGCTTGTAAACACATAGCTAACCATGTCTTTGTTTCAAACACATTTTTAGATTTGTAGACAGAATATTTTAGGGATCTGAAATACAGTGCCACAAAGTGATTTAACCAGATTGGTTGCATCAAAGTTGCTCTATGTGTAGATAATCCAATTTTGAAAAAAAAATCTACCGGTGCAATCTTGGCTGAATATTATAAGTATATATGAGCATAAATGTAATTTCTGGCTTTGTTCATAACTGTTTTTAAATCCAAGTGTTAAAAAATGTAGCACCTCCATGCTCATTGAGCCAGCTGTTAAGACTGGAGCACAGATTTCGGAAACAGAGTAGTGAAGGTACATCTCACAGTTTACAACTTCAAACATCTGATTGTGAAACTACTACCATTTTATGGAGTTTATTCATAAACACACTTCATTCTTTATAGAAGTACTTTACTTTCAAGATCATAGAAATAGAGGGATAAAAGGGATCTCGAGAGGTCAAGCAGTGACAAATCCTATGACTGAGTCAATACAGTCATCGCTAGACCTTCCTTTATAACTGCTATTTTAATCAGTCCTTTGAAATTTTCTCCACGTAGGTAAAATCACTGCGTAGGTACTCTAGTGTTTCTTCATAACAATTACAAAGATTGTTACCTGGTATAGTGTTGCTGCCAGCTAGGCTGATTATTCGCATCTCTTTTCAAAACCTTATTTCTTCATATCCTGATGAGTGCGTACATGAATACTCCCATTGAATGTTAGACTAAATACTATTATTTCAAAGCTGTACGATGCATGCATCAATGATTTTTTTTTTTTTTTTCAGGAGAGTCTGGTATTTATCTAAAAATCCACTATGCCTCTTGTTTACTATGAGGTGTTACTAAACTAAGTATACCTCTGTATTAAAATAATTATTATTAATAGTCCATGTGAGTTATTACACTTTCCATAGGATTCTGCAGTCTTGTTTGTCTCTTTGCTTTGCAAGCTGACTTTTCGTATAAATATTTCTGGAGTAAATAATACTGAAGTGTTTGCTGTGGATCATTTCTGAAAAATATTCATGTAATATAGTAACACAAAAGTAACTTCCTTCCTTCCTTCCTTTCAGCCAAGCTGAATGGGAGCAGCTGCTGACAAACTGCAGTGCATTTCTGTTCTATGGGATGGAGAGATTCATGTCTCATATTTTACTCAACAGACTGGTTGCTATGAACATCCCAAGTGAGATAAGCAAACTGAAAAATGTTTTTTTACTTGCACCACCTTTTGTTCCCAGTTGTGTTTATTCCATACTGCGTCATTATCACAGTACTGATTTTAGCAGTTGAGGACCTTTGTCAAGATCCAGGGTTTTAACTGGAAAAACTTTGCATTATGTGCATTTTATTCTGTTACACAGATTTATTGTTATTCCTCACAAATAAATTTAATCCTTCTCCACTTCCAAATGTTGGAATTTCTTAAGTTCCAAAAACTGAGTCATCATCTGATAGTTTTCCCAGTAACTCCTCTCCCTTTCTATGGAATTTAGTATTTGGTAGCAAAGTATTTTTTATTGTTAAGACCAACCTCTGCAGTACCACTTCTCCAAAATTTCTGTCTCCACTTGGGCAAAGCAGAATTGCCTGTCGAGACTGGGTTCATGCTGAATGATTACTCTGGTATATATGGAGCACCAGACTCTCAGAAGATATTTTTATCTCTGCTTCTTCACAATTAGTCTTTCTGGTGTTGTAGCATAAGGCTTAGATTCAGGACTGGTTTTTCAGATTCACAATCTTCCTTTCTCCTCCTATTTCCCTTGCACATCTGCAAGAAGCTCAACCTTGGAGTAGTGCTGAATTTGTCAAGGTATCTGAATTGCTAGCTTCTATCTGTATTGTGTTGAGATACAAAGTCGAGGACAGTACACATCAGGTTGTGAAGCCCTGCAAGTAACAGGAAGCTTCTTCAGGAAGCGTTGATTATCGAAGTGATTGTGGTGGGTTGAGCCTGGCTGGACACCAGGTGCCCACCAATGCCGCTCTGGCATCCCCTTCTTCAGTGGGACAGGGGAGAGGAAATAGGAAAGGCACGTGGGTGGAGGTAAGGGCAGGGAGAGATCATTCAGCAGTTACCGTCACAGGCAAAACAGACTCAACTTGGGGAATTTAATTTAATTTATTGCAATACAGTGATTTAAACATGTATGTGTAAATATATGTGTACTATATTACTGGAAATCAAGAAAATACGTCTTCCTATATACGTTGGTCACTCTTGAAATGAGGTTTCAGATGTCTGTAGGCCAGATATTTACAGGTCTGCCAACTTTTGGAAAGTTCCTGAGCACCTTGTTAACCCTCACCCTGTGTCCTGGTCTTAATATATGTTTGGATTAATTCTCCAGTGCATCTTATTTCCTTTAATGGAGAATAAACTAATTTCAAATGTATTGATTTTAGTCCTCATAGGATTGTTCTATTTTCTGATCACCTACACAACTTTTATTGTTAGCTGGTAAAATTACTGCTGTCTTGCAGACTGAGTTTGAATCTATTGTAAACCCAATCTTCATGTTAAAAGTACTTCTAACTATGAACTGTGTCTGAGGTTTCTGAGGGCTACAACCTGGACCCAATATTATTAACTATTGTTGTTGGTGATCTACATGATAAAATAAGATCTATCATTGCTGCATCTGAGTATGAGACCAGGTTGAGAAAGAGAATGAGATGCTTGGTTCAGCAACTCCTGCAATGCAGGATTTGAATGCAAATTAACCTTGCTTTATGGGGTAATTAGCAGTGGGTAATTTGGCAAAGGCTAGAGGGAGGTGTTATGCTTAAGCACAAATAATTAGTTAAATTAATAAGTTAGGGAATGACTGCTTAAGGGGCAGAATTACAGAATAGAGTCAAGAGGTGGATCACAAATTAAACAACTTGCTAGGGGAAAAAAAAATAAGCTCTGTATAGGGATAACTTCACAGTAGTGTCCTTTGCAAGATATATGCAATAATTCCCCACTCTACTTAGTTTTGCAAAGGTCTCAGCTGGAAAATAATATTGACCAAACAGAATAAGTTATCGATGGAGAACATTACAAGTGGTTAGAAGGCTATACCACAGATTTGTGTGCATAGTTTTATTAATGAAAAAGTATGTGCGTTCCTACGTAAATATGCATATAAAACATACTTTAGGAGGAAAGATTGAAATATTGAGGGGATACATGATACATCTGTTCTCAAGTATGTGAAAGACTTTCCAAGCAGAAAGTAATTTACTTCTCATCTGCTTGGGTTAGGAGAATAAGTAACAGGTTTAAGCTGCAAACCAAACAGTAGGGAAAGCTTTTTAATTTTAAGAGTATTCTAAGTTATTTCACTGAGGGCCTTTAAGGAAAACAAGGAATGTTTGAGATGTAGTTTGGGCCTAACTTGTGGAGAGGAGCTGCCGTAGATAACATTTCCATACTCCATCTTACAAGAGTTTATAACTACAGAATGGAGTCATACAGGTCATTAGCTTGTAATAAGATGGTATGTGGACTTCATTATTAGTAATACTAAAGTGGCACAGGGAAAAAACCTGCAGAACACTGTGGAAAAGTGTAGCAAAGTTACATCAAATAACGTTAAGATGTCTTTATTAGTGTTCTTAATACTTGACAATTTTGGCTGAAATATGCAAATTTTATATTAGTCGTTTAGACCGTGTTCAAGAAAGTCATTTATATTTATTATGTTGCACTTTATTATTAGTGCAAATACCATTGCTGTAACATATTTTTTTCAGGATGCCATTTGATGATACTTCTAGATCTGGCGCGATCAAAGCAAAGTTATCAAAGAATTATGGACTCTGATAGCCACAAAAGGTAGGATAGTTTATTTTGGTAAAGTCCACAATAAGGCAGATTATTTTTATTTCAAAGCCAATTTAAAAGAGTTATAAATATTCTCATTTACTTCTGCAAGTAGAAGGGCTTATAGCACCACCTAAGGGAGAAGTTATCCTGGAAGTTAGCTGTGACAAATAACTTTTAAGGTATTAAAAGCAAGAATAATTTTAGTGTCCTAATGTTATTCATGAGTTATTTAGACCATGCCAAATTTTCAGATAACCCAATTCTACTCTCGAGGGACAAGAGGCCTTGCAAAGGGATCTGGATAGACTGGAGCACTGGGCAATCATCAATGGCATGAAATTTAATGTGAACAAATGCTGGCTTCTGCACCGGGGGCAGAGTAACACTGGGCACAAGTATAAATTGGAGAGAGATGGCTGGAGAGCAGCCCTGCAGAAAGGGATCTGGGGGTGCTGGTCGGCCGCGGGCTCAGCAGGAGCCAGCAGCGTGCCCTGGCAGCCAGGAGAGCAAACCACATCCTGGGTGCATCGAGCACAGCACAACCAGCCGGTCAGAAGAGGTGATTATCCCGACGTATTTGTCGTTGGTGCGGCCTCACCGGGCATACTGTGTGCAGTGCTGGGCCCCTCAATGTAAAAAGGATGTGAAGGTACTTGGGTGCATCCAGAGGAGGTCAAAAAACTGATAGTAGGGCTGGGAGGCATGTCCTCTGAGGAGCAGCAGAGGACTCTGGGTTTGTCTAGTCTGGAGAGAAGGAGGCTGAGGGGCGACCTCATATGCTCTCTGCAGCTTCCTGAGGAGGGGTTGTGGAGAGGGAGGTGCTGAGCTCTTCTCCCTGGGATCCAGGGACAGGACACGTGGGAATGGTTCAAAGCTGCGTCAGGAGAGGTTCAAACTGGACATCAGGAAACATTTTGTTACCGACAGGGTGTTCAAATGCTGCAACAAGCCTCCAAAATACTGCCACACTTACGACAAAGAGCAAGCTTTCAGTTCATGCAGTATTTTATGTTTCCCTTTAGCAGCTTAAGCAGAACTAAAAAATCCTTTTCACTTGATTCCCAACATTTTTACTATCTTATAAAGGGTATTCTGCAGTATTCTGTACAAGTTAGTGTGTTACTCCTCCTTTCACATTTCCTGAGATGCCCAGAACAATAATATGACAGAGAACAATCCACATGGTAAAATTGCATCATGAAAAGATGCAGAGAGAAAGCTTCCTAAACTCCTTGTATTAAATTTAAGGTGCTGTCGAATGTTAGAAAACACTTCATGCTGAGCATAGAAGAAAATGCAGTCTGGCATTCCCTTTCCCCTTCTATTAAGAAGTATGTGTTTTTTGATCTATTATGTACATTTTTAGTTTGTTGATCTCATACTTTTGGTTTTCTTTAGCTGTCTATGTATTGCTATAGAGAGACCAACAGAGACAGCAATGCTACTAAGCCTTACTGGTGTTCGTTCTATAATAGCCAACCAGTGGTACACTACCTTGCAAGAGAATGCGGAAAGGCTAGAACTTTTGTCCAAGAGTACGTATTTGTATTCGTCTTCATCTTCGTTTGCATGTGCATTACTTCAGACATTTGTATGCATGCGCTCACAGAGTGTGTGTTTCTATTTGTCTCCCATCTCTCCTTTTTCTTTGCTCCTCACCAAATCTTGCCTTGAGTTTCCATAGGAGGTAAACTGCATGCAGGTGCCACCGTGTTGTTCACAGGTTCGTCTTTCAAACAGAAAAACAACCTACTTAAATCGGTTTGGGGGGGGGTTGTTTGGTCATATGGTAAGAATTGGATTTCTGTGGTGAGGAGCAGTGCCCTAGGACTTAGCAATCTGTAGTTACATAAACTATGGGGGAAACAAAAGCTGGAGATAACTCACATCTTTAGAGATACAAAACTAAATCTACAAAGGTATCCTTTGTCAGTAAGTTTTAAATGTGAAGACACCAGGCTGTATGGTTGATACTTTTTTGTTTTTCAAAACTTCCATTAAAAACTCACAGAAAATAACTTTTCTTTCCAGATTTGTTGACCACTGGTAGAACAACTGGGCAGACAGTCCATATTCTTCAAAAGAGTAAGATTCACAGGGAAAGGGTTTCCATTAAAAGTAAGAATTAAAAAGTTTACTACAAAAGACTGGCAATGCATATTAATTAGAACCTGGTAGACCTATGAGGATTTCACAGGTATAAGTGAAATCTTTCAAATGAGCTATGGCAAATTTCTGTGACACCTCTTAGAAGAGTTGAGAGTGGGAAGACCACTGATACAGTATTATAATTGGAGCAGCTGTATTTACATACATAAAATTTTGAGGGAGACTTTGTCATAGCTGACCAAAAGTTAAAATTTATGCTCCACTGAACTGTTATAAAATGAAGTGGTGTGACGTGAACAATATAAATCATTATAGACTGCAAAAAGTTAAGTTGAACGTCCAGTGATTGGACAGTCTGCATTTTAAAGGGCACACTATACATATGAAATTCCACCCGGCATCTTGTTGGAGAGGGGAGGATTTTTGAGTTAAACAACTTTTAATATACTGTTTATAAAATTATATATACATTTTTCATTGTATGGGACTTAGTTCTTAAAACAAGGGTAAATAAAATAAACTATAACTTACACTGTCATAGAATTGAAAAGAGAGATCAGATCAGAAACATTGCCTAGTCTTCTGGTTTTTCAGAAAATGCTTCTTAGAGATAGAGGTAGTTATTAATATTATAAAAAGAATGTAAAAGAACCACAAATATTAATCAAAGACGTGATAAATTACTGCACTTACAGCATTCTTATATTCAGTCATATTCAGAAATAATAACATTTTAAAAATATTTTTATAGTGGAAGTGGATTCTCACAGTTCACCTAGAGACAAAGCAGAAGAACAGATGATTCACACTTCCTCAAATCTTCCTGCAACTCATCCATCGTTTTTTAATTGTGTGCTATACGGTTTACCCAACATAATTATTATGTAATTTGTGTCAGACTTTTCAAACTAGGAATACCACTACACTATGCATAGGGCACACTTTGCATTTAAAGATGTGGCAGATGATAGATAGTTATTTCCATATGGCCTAAGGGGAGGTGACCTTAAGAAAATGCACCTTTTCCTAATAGACTGATTTCTGTTTCAGATATAAACAGTTTGATATTTGAATAAGTGTCAGGAATATATCAAATAACATTTATTTTAGAGATTTCACTTAGTACTCTAAGGTTTTCTGAACTAAATGAATCCTTTAAAAGAATTTGGTCAGTACCCACACATCTTAAAGGAAATTAGACTAGTATTTTTGGGCATTGATGCATGAGTGGAATTGGAATTATCATTGTCAGTAACTCTGTATAGAAAAACTTTTCCTTGATGTGTTGTATTCTTACATGGAAGATTTATCAGGAACATAGCTGAAAAATTTACCAAGTCACCTTATTCTGAGTGAATTGGTTTTTAACTTTTTATATAGCAGTAGTTGTAATTTAATTAGAAAACAAGGTAGTATGCAATAAAATGTTTAATAAGTTTTGCTTTCTTTATTTCCCTATAGTTTTCCAAATAACATATAAAGATATATTAAATTATTCCAAAATCCCAAATAAGATTATTATGTGTCTAGATTTTGTAGTATGCTCTTTTAATCAGCAATGCTTTTTTAAAATACATACTTTAAACTTTATTTGTAGTCTCTTTTTTTCCCAGTAAAATGGTGATGCCTGTTTCCTGTGATACATTTTTTTGTGTTTCTGATAGATCATTAAAATGACACTGAAAAAATACTGTTCTTGTCTACCTGCTGTGCTATAGTTAATTAGAAGCTGATAAGAGTTATAGGGCTATATAGACCATAATTACAAAATCATGACATGCAAAGTACTGGTTTTATGCACACAATAGAATAGAAATTTGTGCTTCCTTCCCCCTTGCTCTCACAATTTAATTAGATGACTTATATGAACTGCAGCTGCTCTGTCAACCTGTTTTCCATAACATGCATGATTTTTATTCCCTTTATATGTAATTTTCTTCTTTATTTAGACATAGGACATATTTTTTTAATGGCATGTATCTGGGCATTCGGTAACAATACAAAGCTATTAAGTTATCCAGCCTGAAAAATAAGGATTCAGTGTAAGGTATTTTCAAGTCTCTAAACTTGCCATGTTTCAGCAGATATCAGCATGAGTCTCCTTCCCCAAGTTCTCACATTTATTTATTTATTTATTTATAGGTCTTACCAGGTACCTTTTCATTGCATCACTATTATGCAGCTGCTTTTTTAAAATCCTATGCATGGTATCTGGGAAGCTGAAGTATTTCTGAATTTGAAGAAGCAATTTCTCTTGACTGAAGCAAATGTCCACACTTGTTGTTCAGTATAGCAAATGTCCACTATATTGTTAATTTCTTTAATTATTTCCTAGATTAATTTCCACATCATTCTCCAACACATTCATTGCTATGAAATTGTTTTTCCCTGCTGTTAATGGCATTTTATACCTAGAATGTCATCTTTCTAGCGCTGTCTCTTTTTCTGTAATGTAAAAGGCTTTGAAAAAGAAGTGTATTCAATGGGACTCATGAAGCCTTGTCTGCCTTGCTACAAGACAGTTTTCATGAATTTGTATAAACTTCCACCTTAAATAAGAAATTTCATAAATAGTAAAGTCCAGAAAAGTTTCAGTGCTTCAGAAATGTTGGTTTTTGAGAATAATCCAGGATAAAAACTGCACGATTGCAAAGGTTAGAAAAACCATTGAGATCCAGGTACAATGGTCTTATTCAATAGTTTACTACTGTGGTTTTATTTATGAAATTGATGGAAATAATCTACCAAAGTGTTTTTCTCCAAAAATATTCCCGTTTATATTTGATACTCTAGCCCTAACTACATTGCAACAACCTCTGTCAGAAAGATGAATGAGTATGAGCAAAAATTTCTTTACAGTCTGACAGCACTACTTTTTCAGAAAGCATTGATAAAGAGTAACGGCCTTGCCCAGGAAACTTCAGACCTGTAAGCCTTACTTGTTGAGAGTAAGATAGTGGAAATACTAATCAGAGAAACTAAGGCAGAATACCTACACATGGGCAATGTGTGCTGGGTAAGTACAGTAGAAGTGGACGGTATGCATGCGTACATGATATATCTGATGGCTTTTTCTCTGGCATTCAAAATAATTGACTTAGGGCCATGAAGTGTAGTTCTAACCAGATTGCATTGGGTATTAGGAGAGTATTCTCTCTATTACTGTGCTAAATACCAGTCGCTACAATCATTAATAGTAGTAGGACTACATGAGTAGATGATAAACTGTGCTTCAGGTGACAGTGGATATGCATTCAGTGACATAAGAAGATACCTAGTTCATTCCTTCAGGAACTAGTACTAGAAATAATGTCGTCTTTTCCATTATGTGTTTGTAGCAATGTGCAGTGGCATGATTGCACAAAAGTAAAGAGTGACTTAAGGAAAAGATATATAGTAGAATTTGGAATCATTTCAAAGGAAGAGCATAGACAAATTAACATCTTTTATATTTCTTTTAAATTTACAATGGCAATTTAACAAAGGAGAAGGTCCTGCTGCTTATACAGAGGAAGGATTCAGCAGCTCAGCCGATACATTTTTAGAGTTCAGAATGCTTACCTGTTAAAGACAGTAAATACGAGTGGAACTAAACAAAGAAAGGTTGAGAAGGAGTACCGTAGAAAATTTCTATTTCAGAACCTGATTGAATAAGCAACTAAAAGCTTAAAATTTTTTATATTCTTCAGATTGTGATTGAAAGTTTAGGCAGAAGGAATCCTCTGTGAGGACAAAATGAGTTTTAGTTAGGAAACAAAAAAAGACCCCACTTACAGTTAATGATAAATGCACTGTAATATGCCTAATGAGTCTCAGCGTTTAAGAAGCTGAGTCCTAAATTTACATCTTTGTCACACACACAAACATTTTCTGCACTTTAGAAGCTTTTGCAGAAATGTAATAGTTCTCACTTGAGAATTTCAGGGTCAGCCAACTCTGTTCCAAAGAGTGGGTCATGATAGATAGTTCAGGGCATATTCACCAGACCAAATTGAAATGTTTCCATTTATTGTTGAGTCATATGGCCATCAGCAGAGAATTATAAGGCGGCGCCTACTCAGGTGGAGTCTAAAATTAAGGGCGGTAGTGGGAGTGGAAAAACAAAAGAGAAAAATAGAGAGGTTCTCAGATGTCTTCCATGATCATGGAATGAAAACCATGTCAGCTTTCAAACAGACTGCAAAGATCTGAGAAAATGTCATCTCTGTGCAGGTCAACGTTCAAAATTTTTAAAAAAGTGAGATGCTCTTATAGCAAATAAACTGGACTAACAATATCAAGCTTTCTCCTCCCCACAGAGTGAGGCAACAGACGGTGGCAATGAAAGCAAAAGAAATCTTCTGTGTGCAGCACAGAAGGAGCAAAGAGCAGTATGTTTATCATAGAATCATAGAACCATAAAATCTTTGGGTTGAAAAGGACCTTTAAAGGCCATCTACTCCAACCCCCCTGCAATAAGCAAGGACATCTTCAGCTGGATCAGGTTGCTCAGATTCCTGTCCAACCTGGCCTTGAACACTTCGAAGGATGGGGCGTCCACAGCTTCTCTAGGCGACCTGTTCCAGTGCCTCACCGCCCCCATCCTAAAAAATCCCCTCCTTATGTCCCATCTAAACCTACTCTCTTTCACTTTAAAACCATTGCCCCTTGCACGGTCACTACAGGCCTTTGTAAAAGTGTCTCTCCGTGTTTCTTGTAAGCCCCCTTTGTATACTAGCAGCTGCAGTAAGGTCTCCCCGGAGCCTTCTCTGCTCCAGGCGGACCCCCCGGCTCTCCCAGCCTTTCTTCGTAGGAGAGGTGTTCCAGCCCTCTCACCATTTTTGTGGCCTCCTCTGGACCCTCCCTAGCAGGTCCATGTCTTTCTTGTACTGGGGACCCCTGAACTGGATGCAGTACTCCAACTGGCATCTCACAAGAGCGAGAAATTATTTTTATTACATAAAAAAAATTTTAAATTTTTTTCACTAAATAAAAAATACTTTTCTACTTTTTTGGAGGAGTATTCTAGAGAATGCCCTCCATTTAAAATATTACATACTGTTCAGCAACTTGGAGGAAAAAAATCCTACTAACTAATGACCAAGGAATAAATTACAGTACATACAGCTTAGGGTGTATGAGCTCTCTACTAGAAAGACATTGGCACAAGCCCAAACAACAAGAATAAAAGCTTCTGAAAATATTTCATCTGCATGGCACCACATCATTCCCTTGCGCTGTATCCATTCATACAAGAAATATTAAACAGTTAGTGCTATTCCATGTATCAACGGCTTTAAAATAACTTTCTGAATTATGTCTCAGCAACATAACAAATCACATTATCAATTAGCTTTTATAACAGAAATGACATTTCATAATATATTTGAGCATGAAAAGAATTGGTCAGCTAAAATTTATGTAATCTGAAAAATGTGAGGAGAAAAAAAAATCATGGTGAATTTATTGATAATATTCTAGGACAAGACCATAATTTGACTAGTAGGTAGCTGTCCAAGAAAAGTGTGTAGTTCTAAATGGTCTGCAGGGAAGAACTGCAGCAAGTTCGTTACAAAATGATAAAAAAAAAAAAAAAAAGAGAAGCTCTGTCATTAATCCCTGGTGTAACTGCTCTAAAATTAAACTGCCGTAAGCAGTCATTCAGAGATTTCTCACGACACATGCTACTCCCGCCGAAGCTAGGAGAGCTGGTCCTCCAGTAAGTCTGTCTCCCCACTTTGCAAGGGGATGTGGTAGAGCGGACGCCAAACCTTAGCGGCTGATGGCTATGGGTATTTGTAGGCAGGGAAAGTAGAGCAGACTTGAGGCTGTTGTAAAGGTACCTTCCCGTGGCTATTTAAGCCCATTTGTCTGAGTTTGAACACTAATTTAATGACTTTACAAGCTGCTAAGCCGTCTGGCCCCAGCTTTGGCACCCTGTCTGACCTAAAAGCTATCCAGGAATAGGATGTCGGAGGGGAGCCAGCCACCCTCTGCGAACAAGATCCCTTCCTCTGTACATCGTGGGTGAAAGGCCAGCTCAATGGCTGTAAAGCCACGAGGGAGAGCTTTTTAACGAACCTCTCAGGTATTCGTGCCTCCAACTGAAGTTTCTTTATGCGTCTACTATAACAGACAGTTACTAGCATGGATTTTAAGAACGTGGTCAAGTTAAAACTGAAGGCATGTTTATGTGCCCTGAAATATTTACCGGTCTGTGGAAGACCTGAGTCATTACTCAGGTCATGAGTAGACAGAGTATTTCCCTGGCAGTGAGAGCAGAACATGGGTGGTCTTTCATCAACCTCGTAGATACCCTTTTCAAAAGCAGTAGTCACAAAAGTCTTTATTTAAGTAGAAGAAGAGAGGAAACAAATTTAATAAATTGCAGCTTTCTAGAGGGTTGCCTAAGACTTGGGGTACAAGGAATAATTTTAGATCACTTAATCGCATTTTTACAGAAACAGTATGATATGTTAACAATGTTGCTGGTATGTAACCTATCAATTATAATATTCCCTGAAATCCTAATCTTGCTATCTATTATTATATATGTGTATATTTTAAAAGATATTAAAATAAACATTGTAATCACAGTAGTACAGCTACTATGGAACGTATTCTTCCACTGTCAAGAGAGTATACATATACTAAGTCAGTGTTAAAGTTCAATACAGTTGAAACCAACAAAATAAATACCCTTTTCAGAAGTAAAGGCCTGTATCTTAGGCTAAGAACATACAAGAAATGAAATGGAAAATAATCTTCAATAATCGTAGACTTAAACCTTAGTAGTTTTTGTCACCATCAGCAAATGAAGATGTCATTAATAGAAATTCTATACATTTGACTAGCTTTCCGAAAATTTTTGAACATAACACCCCCCTCTTTTCACCCAACTTTTCAGTTTGGGGGCAGTGTCCATTACTATGGGAAATATTTAGGGAGATGTTTCTTTATCACTGAATTACTACTGCGATTTATTTTTCTTTTATTTCATATAACGCTTCAGCCTGACACATGATGGCAGAAGAGGGTGAAAACTGGTGAGATGAAACTGATAGCGAGATCAGCACTGAGCTCTAGTACTGTCTTCTTTCCTATCAGTGAATGTTCGTGACCTATCACTTTTCCTGATGGTCTCATACTTGACATTCACCATTTGCAATTGTTAGGAGAAACTAGATGTCCACAAAGATGAACAGCTTTTCTAGAAATCTTCAACAGGGCTGAACTAATTAGGAATTTGCATTTATTTTCTGAACATCCATCTGAATATACTTTTATAATGTTCTGTATTTCCCTCTAGCCTTTGTGATGACTTAATTTTTTTAAAGGAAGTAAAATTACTGTCACAAGACAAGTTTCTTACCGAATTGATGGTTCAGACTTCTGTTTTTATGGGCCTACTGTACCCATATTCAACAATTCAATAATTCAAGAGTTGCCATAACAACTTTCCCATGCTACAGGTGCACTGAAATAATCTACAGATAAGAACACTGAAGTAAATTGAATCAGGTCCATTATTGTCTAAAATTCTTTTTAATTTGGGGGGGGTGTGTGCGTGTCTTAATTTTGCACAAGTATGTCAGTTGTGAAGGAAGTCAATGGAAGCTACACTACGGGGAGAGTGGCAGCAAAACAAACCCCAAAGCTGGCTTTTTCGAAAGTGCAGCTCGTGATTTTCCTGGACAATAGTAAGCTGTACTGACTTCCTTATGAAAATATTATATGTTATAGGTGTTTTATTATCTGACTGGGCACTGGGTACTAGCTCATGCTTACTAATTATATCACAGTGACAATGTCCACACTGCTATTCTTTGTCATCTTTCCTGTTCAATGCTAAGATTTTGAGAGACAGATCACCGCTGACAGTTTGTTTTGATTCGCACAATGAAGGCGTGATCACAATCAATCAGTAAGGGAAAACGGTTTCGTACTGTAGGCCAGGAGTGTTCATTTGGAAAACTGCGATGGATGGCACGGAGAAGCTCATAAGCACAAAGTAAACTTGATGCGAGAACAGTGACACTGGAATTACAGGTAGAGCTGTAATCTGCAATTCTCTGGAAGAAAAGAGGAATGCAGGGGGAAACGTTTGTGATGAAAACATTTAGTCTGCTCAGAGAGACACCTTGACCCTCCTACTATTAATGAGCTTGTCTGCTGAAGTTCTCAGCATTCTTGGAGCAGCCAGAACAGTCTGTTCTTCTACTGATGTGACAGGTACTTATTAATCACCTGTCAATACACTGTCAAAAAATTAACTTAGAGTTTCTGTTGGAAGAAAATAATGGGTTTCCAAAAATATTTGCAGTTCTGCCATGTCCTCAGAATTTATCTGGACTTGTAACTCTTCAAATAGCTTACAGAATGTAAGATAAATGAGTATGAAGTGTGCGGCAGCTGGGATGTGTAGATGGCTATCTGTAACCATTTGGTTAATCCTGGTAGTGGGGTGGTGGCTAAATTACTTATAGCAAGAGGCCTGATATTGGGATACTATTTAATAGAGGAAAAACTACCCCAGTACATGGTCACTCAGTCAGGACCCCGATATTACTTCCATAAGAAATACCTAAACGTACTGTCTTCATCGTTGACTAATAATTAATGAAAGGTTAGAACTCGTAGGCTCTTGTAGCAGCTCTCACCTGCCATATGAGTGATACCCACAAAACCCCCACAATGACTCGGTTCAGAACGAGTTTGGAGAGAACAGTCACATCTTTTCCATGCAGACAGCTATCCATGTCCAGCACAGTAATACTTCCTGAACTATCAGCCCAGGACAGCCTCATCGCTACCCGAGGTAGAGTGCCATGAAATGATTTTTCAAGAAAGCAAGCAGATTCGCTTTTTCCTACCTGCACCAGTGCCCTGCTAGAGCAGCAGGCACAATGTCTAAGAAGTGTAAACTGGTACTCTCATTGTCATATACAGCAGCCACTACTTTTATGTCTTGCAAAAGTAAATGGAAATGTTTTCTCCTGTCATTTTACTTTAGCAAAGTCATTTTGAGTCTTGCTATTGTATTCCATTACCCATTCTTGCCTGATCTCTGTCTCTTAGCTATTCCTGCTGGTGAGCTTCTCCCTGGCACCCAGAAATGTGGGTCAGATTAAGGCTCAGTTACTCTTTCTCAGTCTATGCTGTACGTCATCTCCCCAGTTGCCAGCACCCAAACATACAAGCCTTGGATGTTCACAGCCCTACTCCAGTTGCAGGTACTCAGACTTCGTGTCCTACTCACTGTCTTAGCAAAAGGAAGTTTACTCATGCTCACACATGCCCACTCAGAACAGAGAGCACACCCACACAGAATATAGTTAGAAGTAGGATTAATGAGAAAGTAGGAGAGATGGTGCTGATCACATGCAGGTCTCGGTCGGGCAATGTACTGACTAGCAGCCTGTTGACATGCAACTGACTCCCCTTAGCCCCTTTTCCCTCTGTTTTCCTGCACCTGGTGGTACATCTTGAGCCTTCCTTTTCCCTACCTTTGGTCCTTCCTCTAAACATCCCGTAGGTCTCATCAATTCCTATAAACACCTTAAAACATCTCGTACTAGATTCTAAAACTCCAAAACTGTTTTTCACCTGCATCCTGTATTCTGTTGTAGGCAGTGACCCCTTTCAGTCTGCAAGGCATACAGGAAGGGACTTTCTATCCTTGACCCATCTCAGCGAGTTTCACCCCGAGGCAACAGGCTTATCGTCCTCCTTTGATGGCCCTGAGAATAGCAGCTTGCTTGACTCTTTACACTGTTCAGGTTACCAGAGTTCCTTCCTTGTCATTCTTCATCTGATCTTCACAGGGCCTTTGTGTTTATGATGATTAGCCTGTAATCTTATAACCTAACCTCACAGGTGCATGCTTTCTCCTGCACCACTGCTCAAGACCAAATACTAGCCGAGATGCACACAGATAAAGATTTGGTGGGGTAGAGTGGGAATGGACTTCTTCAGCTGAGGAAGACGGTACCGTGGAGATACACTGTCAGTGTGCTTTGCCTATTACGTTGTCTGTTGCAGCAAAATGTGGGCAACTTAACGATGTTCTGAATTTTTATCATGTATGGTACAGAAACTCTTTTCAGCTTTTAAGTTATAACAGCACAGCTTTAGCTTTTAATTACATGTGGTCTGTGTGGACACCAGATGGTTGACAGGTATTTCATCTGTAAAGACCTGTACCTTCCTGTGCGTTCCATGACAGGGCTGCATGTGCAACTGGGTGCACACGTTGTGCACGCAGAAAAAAGGAAGTCCACTGTCTTACTGACTTCCAAAGTGGCATAGTAACCAACACTGAGACATTTGTAACCAGGTATCTCTATCAAGTATTTATACACTGGTTGTTTTCCTGACACAAAAGTATGTGTTATATTTTCTGGCTCAGGCAGAGACAGAATTTAAGCAGTACCATTCCCATAAGTGAAAGAGACACTCATTTTGCTCCTTTGGTATAGTCACATCTGCGCAATGGAGCAGCATCTATGTTTGTACCAGCATACTGGCTTTTGTGCTATTTTTATAGGGGTTTTTTTCCTTCTCCAACAGAGTTTGTTAGTATTTGTCCTGGATGACATTGACTTTTATTCCATCTGAAAATACCTATTTAGCATTTTTTGGTTATTAGTATTGCAAGTACTGACACTAGAAACCTAAATGGTACATATATTGAAATAAATTTCCACTGGAGTTCTACCAGCCTTTCTGCTTCTTCATCAGTATGATTCAAGGGACATGGCCTACATCTGTACTCAATCAAACAGGGCTATGTTGGCCAATATAATCTAATTGTTTGACATTTTTATAGCAATTCATTGAGACTAAAGAGAGATGACTACATTAATATCTTGATGCAGCTAGATAATAGCTGAGCTAAAACTGATGTGCCAAATTACTGAAAGGCTCTTAAACTCTCTTACAGATTTTAACTCTTTGTGACAAAGAAAAGGAAAGAGGCTTCAATATAAATGTAATAAAGAGAAAGAATAGTACAATTTATAATATGAAGTATTATAATAAAAAACATTATCATAAATTTTCTAAGAATCTTCACTAATCATTTACAAATTATATTCCTCAGTAATTGAGATGAGAATTATTGTTAATGTTCATGACTCTGTTTTCTTGGGTAATCATTTTCACTGAGGTCAAAATTAAACAGAAAAGGTTTTAGCCAATGAATATGTGTTTTATTCCTCTAGCTAGACTGTGAACAAACTTGTCTGCCCTGCATACATCTGTGGGAACATTCAGGTTGGAGTAGTCATAGAGGAACATCGTAGAGGCTCAAAGTGTATGTGAATGCTGGACCTACTTAGGCTTAGACAAGTCACCTCATCTCACTCAAGGATCCCATCAAAACCCTACCTCCTTTACGGTGAGAGAAGGTCTTCTCTGAGTGGGGTCACAGATGTACAGGTGAGAGCAAGCTGAAGGAGGACATCCGAAGTGTTTTATTTTGGGGGTTTTGGTCTGAGTGTGGAGAAGAAGTGAATGGAAGAGAAAGCAGGAAACAAAGAAAAAGCAGGAATTAATATTGCAGCTAAAGCCAGAAACATGGATAAATGTGTTTATCAAACTTGGTTTGATTTCTAGTTGTCTTTTTACTTTCAGAGCCTTTGGCAATAGAGACTCAGTGTGGGCAAGAACAAAGTCTCATTACTCAAAAGTGGAAACTCTGACATGTAATTAAGTAATTTTACCAAAAAACAAGGTAAAAATATTTGCAAAAGGAGGAACCTGATTATCGTGAGATGCAAAGGGATGAATTAGAGGTTAATCTCCATCTCCCCTACTTCAAAGGTATGCGGGAATGATATGAAGAGCTTTTGTTAGAGCTGGTATTTAATAAGAATCTCTGCCCTCCTCCATGCCCTTTCAACGCGAGCAGGTAGTATCTCTCCTAGCAGTGCTCTGCAGTTACGTGTGATTTTAGGAGAAACAAAATCTGCGTATGAAGATATTTGTATCTTCAAAAAGCAGTAGCGAATCCCTAGAGAAGCTGTGTTGTCTGTTGCCAGAGCAAGAACGTGAAAAGGTTTTAAAGTGCACCAACACGTCATTCGGTGGCTGAGCCCTCACCTCCCCCCCGGCTAGTGGGTAGTGAGGGAAGTTGATCTTACGACATCTAAAACGCACTCTCTTCCTCTGGATTGGAGGCTGGGGAAAATAGCCTGGGTAGTCTACTTTTAAACCTCAGCATTTTCTCTCTTACTGAATTAATTGATCTTGAAAGCTATTTTGAAATCTTTTTTTTTCTCCATGCCAAAATTCAGGCAGGAACTTGTTTTTATTTCTCAAGAATATACAGCCTTGAGGACTGTCATGGTTTAGCCTCAGCCGGCAACCGCACCCCGGGCAGCCGCTCATCGCTCCCCGGGACGGGGGACAGAATCGGAGGGTAAAAGCGAGGAAACTCGCGGGCTGAGATAAAGACAGTTTAACAGGGAAAGCAAAAGCCGCGCACGCAAGCAGAGCAAACGGAGGAACTCGCTCGGCGCTCCCCACGGGCGGGCGGGGGTTCGGCCATCTCCAGCGCAGCAGGGCTCCGTCACGCCTAACGGTGACCGGGGGAGACAAACCCCGTAACTCCACACGTCCCCCCCTTCCCTCTTCTCCCCCCAGTTTCTGTGCTGAGCGTGACGCCCCGTGGCTGGGACGTCCCTTTGGGCAGCCGGGGGCAGCCGTCCCGGCCGTGGCCCCTCCGGCTCCCCGTGCCCCCCGCTCCGCTCACGGGTGGGGTGGGTGAGGAGCAGAAAAGGCCCTGACTGTGCGCCAGCACTGCTCAGCAGTGACTGAAACGTCCCTCAGTTGTCAACGCTGTTTTCAGCACAAATCCCAGACACAGTCCCTTACGAGCTACTATGAAGAAAATTGGCTCTATCCCGGCCAAAACCAGCACAAGAGCAGATTTTAAAAAATTCTTTTCATCCTACAAGAAAATGCTGGCACAACTATAAATGCAGAGCAGCTGTGGTGGGCCACTGCAGAAGACACTGTAACTAGGAAATAGGGGTTTCAAGTAGCATCTAGGTAGAGTTTAACCATAGGCCTTGGCTGTAGAGACACGTATGTTAACATGAGTGACCTGCTATATAACCTGAGCATGTGCTGTGATGTCAGTATACATTAACAATACCACCAATATGTGCTGCTTGTAAGAGCTCGTTCCTATGGAGCTGTGTAAGAGCGTATGCTCTTGGTGAACCTTGGTGTGCCCACTAGAGAGTTCGGCATTGTACAGATAGAAGATAGCTAACTTTGGTCACGTGGAAGAATACCGTAAAGATGTGAAGAACAACACGGTCAGAAAACCTCATCACAGATGGGATCTGGGCAGTGTGTCATGATCTACAAGGAGGCACGCGTTCCATGCTGACAGAGCTGGGATTCCCGGCACTGGAAGGGTTCTAAGATTGCTATTACCCTTTTCATTATTTCTGGTTTTTACTCAGTAAACCATTTCGCTAGCCTTGAGTGTCGGTGCCTTTCTTACTGTTATCCCAAAGGAACCAGCATGACCTAGTAACACAACAGTGGCTCTTATGGCAACCATAATTTATATTAAAAAAAAAGAAAAATGCTATTTCCACTATAAACAGGTGAACTGATGGATTATTGCTGAAATTGTTAAGCAAAACCACAAAGTAATTACCCCCCAATGTCATGAAAGATTTATAGGAAGGGCAGTTATTTTGGCTAAGTTGCATCGTTAAAATGTAATAAATGATCCCAAAGCAGAAGAATGGTGTAATGTTGCTAACTTTGCAAACTATAAATAATGCTATAAAATGTGATTTCTAGACATACTCTGTGGCAAAACAAAAATCCAAGGACACAAGAAGCCGTTTATTAGTCCACAATCAAGTGTGAGCCCATTGACTTTGGCAGCATTCACACCTTTTAGTCACGAAATTTCAAGATCATTAACACCATCCATTGCATAACGTACTTCTTGTATGTGGTAAAATGTTCATGCCATGCTCTTACCACGTAATGACAGAGGTGTCTCTTCAGGCACTGTTTGCAACTCTATGAAAATGAAGAGCCTGTCCCCCACCCCTTTTTTCGCTTGTAGTTCTAATTTTTTTTTAATTGTGCTACATTGAAAGACTTAACAATCAACTTCCGGGAGCTCCGTAACACTTTGTGTCAGGGTGATGTTGTTTGACTGGACTGCTACCAACGCATCGAGGTGTTCACACATTTTAAAAAGTACTCTCTGACTGACAGGCAAGGGGAAAAAAGTATCCTCCTTCTGGAATGCATTACTGAAGGTATTTTAACATGAAAACTCCCACTGATTCTGTTATTCCTCATTTGTATCAAAGATGGGAACCTCTCACAGAGATAGCATCTCACTAGAGACAGAGAATTTTAATGCTGGAGAACCGGTAAACATTTACAAAAAAACATTTGTTCGTATGTGCAGAAGGTAAGAACCAATGCCTTGTTCAAGAAAATGGCTTTTCCCACAGTTACGGGAGTACTCATATTAATAAACCAAACAAAATGTGGCCCTTGCAGAAAATACTTGTGAGGAACTGAAAAATAACAGTGTTATGGACAGTGAGAAATATTGCTGACACCCAGTGTTTTATGAGAATGTTTGATTAATTGTTGTTCAGTGTAGGCTATGCTTGATGGAAAGAAAACATTTGTGATGCCTCTGTGGTCCTATTAAGACTAATTAATTCCTTCTCCAAATGAAACGAAGACTAAATAGACTCTAATATTAATTTTCTATTTGTCCAGAATCACTAATTTTCATATCACCCTGTTGCAGCCTACATTTTTATGTCTGTGCTTGCTGCATGTCAGAGTGTTTGTCTAACAGGGTGGCAAAACGATATGACAACCATAAATGTAATCTATTAAAGTGTGCTAGAGGGGCTAGTGCGAAAGGAGTGCAATTCAAACCTTAACAGTGGTAGCCAGGCCATGAGAAGGGCCTCCTCCCCAGAGGAGGCTCCGGGGAGACCTTACTGCAGCTGCCAGGGCTGAGAGGGGCTGATAAGAAAGATGAGGAGAGACTTTTCAGTAGGGCCTGTAGCGATAGGACAAGGGGTAACGGTTTTAAACTAAAAGAGGTCAGATTTAGACTAGATCTAAGGAAGAAATGTTTCCCAAGGAGGGCAGTGAAACCCTGGCCCAGGTTGCCCAGACAGGTGGGAGATGCCCCATCCCTGGAAACATCACAGGTCAGGTTTGATGGGGCTCTGAGCAACCTGCTCGAGTTGGGGATGTCCCTGCTCATGGCAGGGGCTTGGACTGGATGGCCTGGAAAGGTCCTTTCTAGCCCAAACTACCCTATGGTTCTGTGAGCTACAAGTGGAATCAGACATGAACTGTTTCTCCATAAACTCTCAAGATAGAGCTTCACACTAGGAACACGGGTTTAGATGATGAAACCTTGTGTGTCAATTAGATCCTGATCAGGTGTTTTTCAGCATATTTAATTAAATTATTAACTTCTCTGTTGAAAATAAACTACTGATACCTTCATGCTAATACCGCTGCTCCAAAGAGACTATGAATTTATCCCTAATTCTTGTTTATCCCTATTTCTCTCATATGCTTTCTTTACCTTCTCAATTTCTCCTGCTTCTCAACTTACTTCCCTTGACAATGCAAAAATGGTTCTCTCCAGAGAGCTGCTGGGCACACTGCACCATCCCCAGCCATCACCTTGTGTCTTTCACGCTCTTGAAAGTCAATGGCACCTCATCTACCATGTTCTATTTCTATGGCTCAGATCACACTCCCCTCTCTCAGGCTTTCACGTGTTTCACCCTGATAAACTGCTTCCTAACAAATGTCTGTTAACATCTATAGACCTAGCTCCCCAGCTTGTTTCCCACTTGTTTTTGTGGTACCGATTGCATCCTCCATCCTAACATCCTGCACTGCACCTCACAGTACTTAGCATTGTTTTCCTTATGATGCACCAACTTGACCAGCCACTCAGGGCCTGAGATTTTCTCCTTATCTCACCATCCTCTGAGTTTCATCCACTTTTTCCTGCATAACCTAAGCAATTTCCTCCACTCCTGTGGACTCCTCTACTCTCCTCACCAACAGCATGCAAATCTAGCTTTTTATTTCTAATGTGTCTCCATCCTTCCAAGTCCTGTGTTTTAGCCAGCCTCTGTTTTCCGAATGTTTCACAATTATTTTCAAAGTTGTGTGTCCCAAATTCTTATTTCTGATCATCTCTTCTGAGATTTGCGTGGCTGCTGCTCTTTCTTCCTCCCACAATCCTGTTATCAACAATGACAAAACTGTCTCCTCTGACCTGGGGAACCACCTTAGTTCTGCTTTGTCATTAATATACTGGCCATGTCTGAAATTATTATTACTATTTCTAACCTCATTTTTTCCTCTGGCCACTACTACTTTGCCTTATCTCATGTAACCATACCATGTATTTTATTGCAGCCATTAACTCTTTGATGTCCACAATAGCTATTGCAGTGCATGTTGAAGTTTCTTGTCTTGACAAGTAAGAGTATCCATATTCTGTCCTAACTGCTTCTTATTTGTTGTTACTCCTGTCACTGAGTGCAAATGTTACCATCTTTAACACATATTTAATTTGCTTTTCATAATTATCTATCTTCTTCTTCAGTGCCATTTTGGATCTGTACAACACGTAAACACTTTTCATCTTCTGTATGCCTAACTACTACTGTCACACCTTTAGTTAATAAGCTGAATAACAGCAGAACAGTTGAGTGCGAACAGTAAGAGGGTGGTTAAAATTCCCTTTCATTTTAAAAACTAGCACCTTGACAAAGACTTCTCTGTGAAAAGAACACCGCCAGTGCTTTATTTTTATCCAGAGAACAGCAAGAATTTGAAACCTCTAACAGTGTATAGGAAAATAAGATTTTAAAAAATGTTTTCTTATTACCTTCCAACTCTTAATAACCAAAAAGTACAGAAAATGCTGCAGTTGCTAAACAAATTTTGAATAAATCTTTTTCTAAAAGTCAGTCCCTGAAAGTTATTTCAAAACTGTTTCCCATGAAGAAATGGAGATTTCAATTGTTTTTGCACAGGAAAAAAAAAAGGTGTTATAACTTTCGACTGTGAAGGTATTGGGGCGGAGGCCGCAGGCGTGCTGCCGGTGGACAGACAGTGCGGGCTCCTGTACCTGACATGGGGGGAGCTTGCCTTCTCCTTCTAGTTTCTGACTAGGTAAAAGGAAGCAGGGCTTAACGTCGAGACTTCTCAGTCTATTCCTGTACGTTCTCTCATTCTGAGGATTCCTGGTTTGTTCCTATTGTGCTGTAATTCTCCCTTTTCCTCACAAAATGACGAGGTTATCTGTCTGCTCTGTGGCTGAAGAGTGAGCACTGAGATTCACAGCTCGTCTATGAATACCTTTCCTGGTAATGTTTTGAGTGCGGTAATTCAAAGCCTGATATCAGACCATCCATCCCGCCACGCGCAATGGCAATGATGTGCCCTACGGCTAACCTTGCACTGGCTGTTGGTGTATTAAATGGATGTGCTTCTGTTTTTCTTAGTTGGAGACGCTGTCTTTGAGTACCTTTACAAACTGGTATCCTCAATTAATTTATAGCTGCAAACCAAGTTTTCCTTGGTGAAATAGCCTGAAAGGCTCACCAGTACCACTTCATCATGAGTGGCTGGTATCGAGGATGATGTAGCCAGTTATGAGATGGTGAATCTCATTTTAACTTGCTGTTTTCTAAGGTTCCATGCATTTTTACATTCTGTTTTTCTTTGCCATTACTTAAATTTTGATACTCTACTTTGTACTACAGAGCTGAATCACAGAATCACAGAATCACTAGGTTGGAAAGGACTTCAAGATCATCAAGTCCAACCATTAATCCAGCGCCACATGTTCCCTAAACCATGTCCTGAAGCGCCACATCCACACGTTTTCTGAACACCTCCAGAGATGGCGACTCCACCACCTCCCTGGGCAGCCTGTTCCAGTGCTTGACCACTCTCTCCATAAGACATTTTTCCTAATATCCAATCTAAACCTCCCCTGGCACAACTTGAGGCCATTTCCTCTTGTCCTATCACTAGTTACTTGGGAGAAGAGACCAACACCCTCGTCGCCACAACCCCCTTTCAGGTAGTTGTAGAGAGCGATGAGGGCTCCCCTCAGCCTCCTCTTCTCCAGACTGAACACCCCCAGTTCCCTCAGCCGCTCCTCATAAGACTTGTGCTCCAGACCCCTCCCCAGCTCCGTTGCCCTTCTCTGGACATGCTCCAGCACCTCAACGTCCTTCTTGTAGTGAGGGGCCCAAAACTGAACACAGTATTCGAGGTGCGGCCTCACCAGTGCCGAGTACAGGGGCACGATCCCTGCCCTGCTCCTGCTGGCCACACTATTTCTGATACAGCTGTAATCTACCTATCCTCACCTTTTTAGGAATAATTCTGTTGCTTTTAATTAAATACTAACACTTCTGCCAATTCTTCATGATTTAATACGTCTAATACCATTAACATGTGATTAACCTAGGTCAACATATCCTTGAAAGAGAAAATCTGAGTCTTAAATGCAAAAATTTTTGCTTTCGAATCATACCTCACTGTTTTAACACACACAAAAACCTGCATTCAAATAATAATTGAATACCTTACCCTTCCTGTCTCACAATATTTCCAAAGCATTTAAAAGAGGCATCTATATGTATTCACTTCTCTGCTCTAGATCCCACAGGATTAATGGTAAAGAACATGAATTATGCAAGGATGTGGCTGTCAGAATGAGGTTCATAGTTTGGGTTTAAGAATGAGCACTGCAAAAGTTCAAGCTCACTGAGACCAAAATTATACTGTGAAAGACAATCACCTCCCGAAATCAATATGAAGACCATAGACGTCTTGCAGTGAATTCTCACACGTGCAGCTCATGATGTTAAAATGTTTCATTCCAAAATGAAATTGGGGCATTTGAATCTGAATAATCCTTCTACTCAGAAAATATAAAAAGGATAAAATTCAGATTAATTTTGAGTCCAGGATGAGTTAGGAGGAAGACCACAGTGTATAAAAATTGCTTATTAAAAATTAGGTTTTTAAAACATTACAAATGACTGACTTTGTCATGTCTCACAACTACATTTCTCTAGCAAAGGGAATTGTCAAGTAGCTACACAGCCTGACACCTCCAGGGTAAAGGGTGGTGAAGCCTGGATGGCATAGTCATGGCTACCCTTTGTGGGAAATGTTAAAAGGTATTCCAACACCATGAGATTCCTACAGCACCCACTGGCTTGCACCGTTAAAGGTAGGATGGTAGACTTGACCAGGCTGCCTAAGGAAAGGGACCCCCTGATGCTCCCTGGTATTTCTGGTTGAGCAGTTCCTTCTTCCTGACCTTACCCTGTGCTGGAGACCGTGTCCATGCCCTGTGGGGTCTGGCACGGCAGCGGCTACTACTGGGCAAGGAAAACTCACCGAGACGCAGATACCTCTTCCGGAGCAATGGTATAGGTACCCATCCTGCCCTCCCTGCCTTTGCTCCTTCACTCCTGCGATTAACTCCAGCAGCTGAGCTTGGTGTCAGTCCTGCCCTCCAGCCTTGCAGTCACTGCGCTTGCTCTCCGGCCGCGGGAGCCGGCCAGCACTTCGTGTGCACTTCACCCCTTGCGTGGTCAACCACCATTGCTTCCCAACTTGTCGTCTTCTGGAAAGGACACACGTTGCAGAAGAGGTCCAAAGAGCTGGACCTCTTTGGCAGCTTTTATAAGAGCGTGACGCGGTCCTTCCACGCATAGTTGTCCTGTGAGAACAACGGGAAGTTGGGTAAGGGGGAAAAAGAGCAGGGCCAAAGAAATGGAGCATTTTTAGAGTGTTAAGGGAAAGCTTTACAGAAATACACTTGCTGAAGGGATCACGTCTTACCTATGCACTTATAAAGGGTCTTTTAACAGAAAGATCTTATTAAATAATTCTTACTTATTTGATGAAAAAATACATCAGCACTTCCCTAAAGCAGGTATGCATAATTACCTTTTTTAACCCGCTTGGCCTGGATGTCAGATACGCCGTTGCCTGCAGCAGGCTACCCTCCCTCCCCCAACGGGCTCCCTTTTGCCTTCAGAAGCGAGGGCTGCAGGCGGTGGGATCCCCCGGACGCACCCCCACGAGAAGACCGGCGATGGCGGGGGGAGAGCTCATCCCTTCTCCCACGTGTTACTGCCATTGTTTAGGTTGCCTTCATAGAGCTAAAGCAAAGAGCCTCAGAAAGCCAGGGCTGCGCAGAAATATGGCGGCTGAATTACTCTGCGCCTCCATCGCTGTGAATGCCGCCGGGGCCCAAGCAGGAAGGGGTGGCCAAGCCCGCCGTGTGAGCGTGCCGAGGCCAGCGCGGCTGCGGGGCCGCGCTGCCCGTGCCCGTCCCTCCCCCCGGCAGGGAGCTGCAGCTTTTGTCACCTCCTAAGCAGGAGAACTGTACGGAAGTCGGCCTTCGCAGGACACCAGGGTTTCAGGGTATGTTTTGCACTATGGTTCTGCGTCACATTTCCCTGATCCACCACCGTCCCCATCCGCTACCAGAGCGGTTCCTGCCTTCCAACTCAGCAAGGTACTGCTCTGGGACTGGGTTTGACCCCAAAGATCGCAGGTAGTCTGTCATTCCTTTTCAGGGCAATACAGTTAACAAAATAAAAAGAGAAGCAAAACCTGGTAGAAACATAACCTCTTTATTCTGTGTCGGGAAATTGTAATGTTTTGAAGTAAACCTGAAGACTGGGCGATTCAGCCCGCAGCACGTCTCTATTGCTAAGGCCTGCACAGTATTGTCGCTAGCGTAGCTTCTCCACACCTCTGCGGAGCAACATGCGTTCTGACAGGCGCTATAGTAATGTCTGATTTAGAAATAATGTTTTTCCATACTAAAGCATTTAAATATAGATAGATGTTGCCTTTTCTTCTAAAATGCATTCAATTAAGTATAAATCTTACATAGGATTTAAAATCTGATATGCCAGGTCTTAGCAACATTTCCTATGATGTTTACCAAAGGCTGTTTAAAACAGAAGTCTGGCTTTATTACACTCACGGCCTAGTTCGGTTTTGCGTGTGCGTTAAGTGACGTTCCACTAAAGCTAAGTATATTACTGCATGTCATTGTGTGAATTAAATATACGAGATGCAATACAGCCATGGAAAGCTGACAGTTTCTGTTCTTTTTCACTGTTTTTACAGAAAGTGTATTTATGTTGCGCTCCTTGCTTTTGGTATCAAAGGTGTAATAACAAGTTAATGACTTATGCCAGGATCAGCAGCTCAATTAAAATTAGTGAGGATGTGACTTAGGCAGAAACAGGAATTTAAGGGCCGAAGGGACAGAGACACAACTGCTCCTCAGAGGGGAACAGCAGTGTGGTGCCGTTGGCTGCTGCAAGCTGCCTCCTGGGCTAGGATGTTGCTTATGCTTTCTGGAGAGGCAAGCCCTAGCTCAGAAGTGAGAAAAGTAAAAATGTGCAAATGGAAATACAGACAACCAACATGCTCCAACATAATGTGGCCCAGGACATACATAATATTTGTATTTTTTTAACCACTGTTTTCTGAAAACTGGAATTGTTAAGAAACAGAAACAATAGTTGTCACCTGGAGCTACATGGTCTCAAGAATAGAGAGATCTTAACTCTGCACAGTGCAGGTACACACAGGGAAAAACTTCTGTCCCACAAAGCTCAGCTTCACAACTCTAAGCTGTGCTACTGGAGCTTTCTCCAGCATTCCTGCACAGTTGTACTTTCCTATACCCTACTAACTCCTCTTCTAAAGTTGAATTAATAGTTCTGTTGGAAGGGACCTACAATGATCATCTAGTCCAAATTAATTTACTTCAAAAGTTGCCACAAGCACAGAAGTTTTTCTTGACAAAAAGGGAATACAGAGGGAGGATAAGAACAGCTCTTGATAGGGCTTGTTTTAATAAAATAGTGCTTGGGAGTCCGGATGGCTCATCCAGGCTGCTGGAGATTTTAATAGCCCAGATGAGGTTCTCATCAAGGACAGATATAAGTGCAGAAGCCTCTGGCTTTCTCTGCTTTTCCAGTGAAAATACCCAAACAAACCAAAAAAAGGACTCAGACCTGTTCCTCCCTGAACCTCCACTGGTTGAAATGGAGTCAGCTGTGTGCTATATATTATTTATTGGTCCATTAGCATATTGAAGCCATGTGCCACTTCATGTTTTTGACCAGGTGACCAAGGAGCCATTATCAGCGTAAAACTCCCCTATCCTTACCGTGTTACATGCCAGCAGGGCAACACTGGGCTTCCCCAATGTTATCCTCAGGAGCAAGCAAGCTGTGGACTGGGAAGATGAACGCAGTGGAGGAAGGGACTCACCTTACGGCTGGGTGTTTGACAGCAACTGCAGAGCCAAGAAATTCCTACATGCATTCAGTAGCCCGGAATCTCAAAAGCTGGTGTCCACAGGAGCATAATGTCCCCACTGACAACATCTTTTGTATTAAGTGATTGTAACACGGAAATATGCTGTAGCACTGCATTAATATGTTCCACCCTACATGGGATAGATTTTATTTTCTGAAGCTGCCAACTGAGCAAAAGATTGGCAATTTCTGTGTTCATCTCCGGTTTTCCTCTTAGAAACGGTGCTGCGTACTGCCATGGTGGACATCTCACTGCCTCTTTTGTCCTGGGTCAGCATTGCTCTCTCTGAAGTCGGGTTCATGTTGGACTCTGCAGTTTCTATGGCACTGCAGCTGAACATCTGAATCAGACACTTCCTGAACTAGAAAGTTGAAAAAAAGGAGATGAATAAAAACACATAAGGAATTTTAAAATATCTCTATAAATCAGCCTGTGTCTCAGCTAAAACCCTTGCAAATTCTCTCATGAGTCAGCTGGGAATATAAAGAAATAGCACCACAAAATATATTTGTGTGTGCCACCATGAAGAAGTCTAAAATTGAGAAATAATGACATTCTAAAAAAACCCAGACTACTGGAAAATCTTATTCTAAAAAATAATTTTCCTCTTCTGCTTGTTACTAACCACATCTAATGGAGAGAACTGGTGATTTCTCCAGGCTCATGAGTTTGCTTTAACATGCTAATACCCAGCTATTCAAAGATGGTTTGTTTCCACATTGCTTACACCCATGGGCAGGGTAAGACCAGCGTACATGTGCCATTGGGAGATAGGGTACTGTCCATAGGATGTGAGACAAGCCATAACTCTCTCTGCAGGACTGAATAAATAAATGTATTCATCACCTCTTATTCAACAGTCACTTTACTATTTTTCTTCTTACACATCTTTCTTCACTTATATGCTTATTCTCTGCTTTATGTCATCGCTCTTAGTAGCTACATTCATTGCATAAATCTGCTCAAGTTTTTTATCGTGCCTGTTACCCCAGTGAACACGTACCACGCTGGTTCATCCCCTTGTCACTTCCTCTCCTCTGCATACAACCCTCTGCCCCATTCCGGAGAAGAAAGCTCCCTGTCCCATAGGCATGTGCAATTCTTCTACCCTCCCTGAACATACAACAACAAATGCAGCATTTCCCCTGACACAAATTCAAGCTTTGAAAACTTCCACCCCATCTCAAAATCAAGTCACAGGTGTTATATTCCTAAAGAATTATAAAAATGTACTGGAACAGTCTTGAAGATAGAATTTTCACACAGAAAACTAACTGATGTTCACTAAGGGCTGATTTTCCTTTATAATATCTAAACCAAGTAATTATTAGCATTCATATTTTAATAATGCACAGAGGCTTACGTTACTTTCCGGTAGGTAGATATACAGTGATTGATGGGTTTTTTAGTTCTGGATATTGCAATGCTAGTTAACTAATTAGGTAGAATTAATTAATTATAAAGCAAGACAAAATAACAAAACATGAGTGTTAAAGACACTTTGAGAGCATACAGTACCTGCTTGTTCATGAAGACATAAATAATTGGATTATAAACAGTAGCTGTTTTGGAAAAGAAAGCTGGAACTGCTGCCAGACGAGGATCAAGCTCAATGGAGGGGTATGCGGTGACTAGGATAGAAAAGGCAGCATATGGCGTCCAGCAGATTAGAAAGGCAATGATCATAACAATCACCATTCTAGTCACTTGTCTTTCAGGTTTCCTGGTTGTTCCCAGCCTGCCTTGCGTATCTGACACCTTTAAAGAAAAGATAGAAGATTCCAGAACACAAACATCAAGGCCTCCAACCGGTGAATTTAGTGAGCAGGCTAATAATCTGCCATGCTAGAAGGAAAGACCTACTCTTCTTGAGTATGACAGCACAAAAGGATGCTGTTACCGGACCACAGGGTGTCAGCATTACTGCTGGGGGACACAAATTACTGTATACTGTCATTAGATTTTCCTTCGCCTAAGTATCTTTATATTTTTATTGTCAAAGATAGAACAAAAAGCAATTAGTAGGGCAATTGCTGTGTCAAAATCTAATTGCAGTCAGGCACAACCGCAGCCTGTAGAGACACTCCCAAGCTAGCTTCAGCCAAGTCATGAGGAGCGAAGTGATGGTTTGCTGTCCAGCCTCACAGAAGTTAATCTAGCTCAGGTAACTTCATGGGTGCTGCAGCAGCCCCCCTCAAGGCAGTGCAGAAATACCTTTAATTTCCACCTGTGAGAACTGTAATCCTAATGATTTTAGTCAAATCAGAGACAAGATTTGGCCTCTAGAATGCCAAATAACAGAACAGAATGACCCTGACAGACTGAGCAACTGGCAGTATCCAATAACAATGTTACCTCTAAAAATATGAAACAGAAATTAGGGCTCCATTTTCGGGTGATAGAACTTGCCATACATCACCAACTTCAATGGAGCTATCTTGGCTTACATCAGCTCTGGCTCTGCACACAGCCTAATAAAGCTAGACTTCTTGGCTTGCAGGCAAGCTGACTAGAGAACATTTTCTCTACACTGGCAGAAGCAGTCTAGCTCTCTTCCCCGTTTCTGGTCTTTTTTTGAAATGCATTTGCTGCTGTCCTGACAAACCAGTTCGTGTACAACAAAATATAATGAAAAGCACAATTCCATAACAAGGCAAATATGAGAAGCAAATACACCTTTGAACCAGCCTTACAGCCAACCAACTGTAATCTTACCTACAAAACTATCTTCTGCACCAGTCAGCCCAAGCACAGCATTGTCCTTATGAGATCTTTTTAAAAGTCTCAGCAGTTTCAGATTTCTTCCAAGTTCTCATTCAGGCCACTGCCAGGGGCTGGCTTTAAGTAAAAGCTCTTGCCTTGGACCACAGACTTTTCTCTGCCAGAAATGTGGAAAGAGGCTCACGGCTGCTGCGCTCAGCATCAGCAGAGGGTAAATAACTCCAGGTGAGATGGTGCAGGAAAGGAGGCTGAGCTGTCCCCGTCCCCTCACCAGCACCCGAGCCCCAAGCTACTCCCAAGGCTTCACACCAAGCTGGTCTCCCCAGCCCGCTCCTGCTGCCTCTTCTTGGTGTACCTGAGCCCTGGCCAGCCTCTAGCCACCACACCCAGAGGGTGTAAAAATTCGGCTTTGGCTAACCTTTTGAGAAGTTTTCAGCCAACTCCCAATCTACTGCTGCTGTTAGTAATTGCAACAGTTTAACTGAAGGCACGTTCATGACTTAATTGCTGAAAAAGAAGACCACCTGGTGAGTCATAAGCAGATAGTGAGCCTGAATTCAAGCACTTTTTCATGACATGGAACAGACATGTTCTGCAGTTGTTCCGCAAACAACTAGGTGTCCAATATGGGTGTTAAAGACAGCACCTCTGCTGTGGCTGTGCAGCCTCATTGCCATGGGCAAAGTTCAGAGCAGTCTAAGCAGCAGCGAGCAGGAGAGTCTGCCACGTTCTGCAGCGCTTTATGGCCTTTAGCAGAAGAGTGTCTGTGGTCTAATGACACCAGAATTAAAGTGGGATTGGGGCACTTAGCAGGAATGCTCCCTCTCTCACTGATCATGCAAGCAGCTTAGAGAGGTGATGTGATGTCAGTGTCCTTCTGGGAAACATCCTTGTTTTGTTTCAACAAGGCACTGTTATGTAATGTTAGCTTACATGGGCAGTAACTAATGATAACGCTGTATGGCTCTAGAAAAACCTGATGCCAGGTCCTGCAGTAATACATGCTAATAAAGTAAGAATTTTCAGTGTAATGTGGCCTTTTAGCTTTCCACAGTAATGTTAGAACTGAATGGACACATTTTCCCCAATAACCCTTGCACTGCACTCAGATAATTGAACATATCTAGTACTTACAGAGGTATAGAAACACCTCCAAGCAGGGGGGTGTCTTTACCTCTGTAGAAAGTTGTAATTCATGTGAGTTTTTAACAAACAATAAGTACAACAACAAAAATAATAACAAATGAATAATAACAATGAATTGCCCTAATACTTACAAGTTCTTAGGCATCAGTGAAGGCTGTGTTAGGTGCTGAGCAAAGCTAAGATACTGCCTGCCAATATATGACATGTCTATAGCATTTTTTCATATACATTGTACCTACACAGAGAGCAGCCCAGCCTCCCTTTCAGCAGAAGTTCAGTCACCCTGGGGAAAGAACACAATCTCCTGGATTGTGCTTTGGATGGTTTCATTCTTGTCTCAAATCAGCCTGGCCTTTTTCTCAGCTACGGCTTTTCATGGATGGCAGTAGATTCCTTACACTCTAAATCTGGGAACATGAAACTGTTAAGGAACCATGTACTGTGGCTTCATCTTACAAACAAAGGAATATTGCCATAATAATTTATCTCCATTGTGAAATGCTAATTAGATCTTTTCCTAAAGATTAATTTCTTTCATTAGCTTTGCAGTTATAGTGAAAGCTACTGTTGGAACTGTAAAGCTGTGGTCACAGGGACTGAGGCACCAGCAGTACTCAGGACAAGTCTGCGCTGCGGCAACCATGGACGTGGCAGTCAAAATCCAGGACGAGGGTTAGCTGGGAACATGAAGACCCCAGTTCTGGTGCCTGGGTCTGTCTCTGTTCACCATAGTCAGATTTTTAAAAATTAGCTTAGTTGTGAGATATAACCTTATAGCAATTCATTATAAATTTACAGGCTATGTTGCAGGCAGTTGGCTTTTCTACACCAGACTGTGTTTTAAGCTGTTGTAACAAAGGGCAACTCAGACAGTTACATCTCTGTGTAAAAGCCAACAAAAGCCAAAGGCAAAGATGGGCACAAGCCAGGTGGCTACGGCTAAGTCATTTGTGATGAGGCACCCTGAGGCTACCCCGGCATTTTCTGGCTGTGTGGTCTGCCAGGTCACTGAGCTGCAAGGGGAGCGTGAAACATACAACTTGATGAGAAGTGTGATTTTTTTTAACATTACTGCTATACTTTCTGAATAACGGAGAGAGGAGTGAGAAAGACAGCATAGCGAGATCACACCCCCATGGCTCCAGGCCCACGCTGGGACATCCCGACCTGACCCAAATGGCAAAATGGACCATTCACTGGCTGCTGCTGTGACTGGGGGTGATATTTGCCTTCATTGCCTCCCTTGTTCCTCATCTCACCTGCTTTGTTTTTAACTTGCAGCCTCTTAAGCGGCTGTCCCAGAGGAAGGAGATGGCCCTCTTTGTGCACCTCCTTGGAGCACCCGAGTAGCTCTGGCAGACCCATCACAGTGCTGGGTGCTCGGCCAGTGGTCTCGTTGCCTTCCCATCCCCACTGTTGGGTTAACACCCCTCCCTTTCATGCCAGGCACCAGGCCACCCACGGGCGCTCCCTCCCAGGGGCAGCCTCCTGGAGGTGCCCCTTCCCCAGGCCTGCGGGCCTGGGCCCGTGTCGTGACCTCCAGTCACGGGGAGGGACACCCGCCACCCGCTGCCATGCTGCCCCCGGGGTGCCCAGGCGCCGCGGGGGTCCTCCCCCTCCCAAGCCAAGCGGCAGAGCTCCTTCCCTCAGGAGCACATTGCCCTCGGGTGGCAGCAGCGCCGAGGTCTGGCCCCTGCTCGCTCTCTTCATGCCATTTCCTCTGCAGGTAGGTTAGGAGAGGGGAAGATAAAGTACTAATAAAAGTTGGGGACATTCAGAATAGCAGAATCATAGTTTACAAGTTATCTTAGGAGATTCTGAGTCATCAGCAGTGATTTTCTTCATGCATCTGCGTCTCCTGTAACTCGTGTCACCCACCCTCGCACCCACGGACACTGACGGCCTCACCCTCGGTGCTGCGAGCCCCACTGCACCTGTGCTGTGGTTCACATTCGCCTGGGCAAACTTCGCGCGCTTAATACTGAAATCAGCCTCTCACAGCCCTTTAACCACCTCTCCTCTAAATGCATCCTGGAGGAAACCAAGAAAAATCTGTTTAGAGGAATCACGATGCCACCTGAAGCACACATGTTCCAATCTCTATTCTCTAATGAGAAAATAAAATATTTTTTGCATTTCCCTTCTGTTTTCTTTTACTTAGAGAAAACAACTCTTAGAATAAACAGGAGCATTTGACTATCCCAAATAATTTAAAACATCAGTAAATTGAAGAAATTTACTGAATTTATTACTGAAGCAATAAGACAAGGCAGCTTTGCAGTAAATAGAAATAACAGTATTGCCCCGAAATCCTGTTCCAAATAGGAATTTTCCTATTCTATTCTCTTCTTCTTTTTCACTTTTTGCAGAGTCTCTTTTGGCTCAGGTCAATATAATCATTAAATAAAATTCAGAAGTGTTTCTCAAGTCTTTTTAATGTTGCTGGACAATCTAATACTTTATTTACTAAAGAGCATTACATTATTTACAAATGTTACATCTTATTGTGCATGTAAGTGTTTTAGAGTATTAGCCAGCACTCCTAAAATTTACAAATGCAGTCATTTTAAGTCAAATTCTGACTTACCTGGTTTGAGTCTTAAGAAACATCACTGAACTGAAGTACAATTGTAAATAAACCAATACTGGGTCATTCAGTTTCTTTATTTATGAGGCAGATGTTCTTTCATTTGTGTGATGTTTGGCTAATAAGATTCTGATACGTGATATGAACTGCACACTTTGACAAATAATTTCTAAACACAGCACAAATTTCTGTGCGTAAGGATAATTATATAACAAGGGATGATAACTGAGTGCATTTGCTGCCTGGAAATTTGATCTGCTTATGTCTGACCTTTATAGAAAATCAAACACAAAAATTCCAAATGTTTCCACATTTACATATTTTACAAGGTTACTTATAAGTTCTGCCTCTTACCTTTCTTAGCTTCTGCATCAGTTTTCCATAGGATACCAAAATCACCGATAAAGGCACTATAAAACAGGTGGTGAAGAATGCAATAATGTACGTGTGGTCAGTATAAGCTCCTGAGTACCTGTATAAAACACAAAATACATTGCGTAGGTATTACTAGTATGTTCTCTTATTATTTTCTCAAAGTATTTATTTTGCTCTTCAAAGCTGTCACTAGTATTTTTGTCAACTGCTTTTATTCAAGGTGCCCCTTTACAAGTCACCCGACAGAGCCCTGGGCCATGTCCCTGGCCGTGGGCTCGGACAGGATCCTCTGACCGTAGGCACAGTACCATAGAACTGTGGGACAGTTCAGGTGGGAAGGGACATGTAGTCCAACCTCCTGCTCAAAGTGGACAGCTATGGGGTCAGACCAGGTTGCTCAGGGCTTTGTCCAGTCTTCTGAAAAATTTGTCTCTGTCCTCTTTGGATCCTGACAAAAAGCACAAGGTATAGGATGGTTATTTTCATTAGAGATGGAAGGTATTCCCTTTAGAATTATTTTTTTTAAAAACCTGTTCTTGGCAATTTTTTCTTGGTTTTGTTACAACTTCCTTTACATCCATTTTTGCAGAGATGTACATCATCTTTAAACCTTTCCTTTAAATTCCTGCCCCTGAGACGTCCTGAGCTGCAAGTTTCATTTCTTTACCATACTCTGTAAGAGTGGCCTTACCAGTTAAGCTCACAAGTAGTTCCAATCTTACTGGTGGTGTAACTACTCCAACCCATTGTTGGTGGAACGGTCCAAATGAAGGAAAAGGTCCACACAAAGGCAATACCTAGGGCTGCGTGCTTCCCCCTCAAGCGCATATTTCCCAATGGGCGGCAGATCACAATGTACCGCTCAAAAGCCAGCAGAGCGAGAGACCAGAGAGCCACAATGCCTATAGTAAGAAAACACAGTCAGCATCAAATATTGGGTAGATTCACTGCAAAGCAAACACCATTCCACATCACAGAATCACAGAATTGTTTAGGTTGAAAGGCATCTCTGGAGGTCATCTAGTTCAACACAGCCCACACACGCTCAAGCACAGTCCATACAGCAGGCTGTCCAGGACCAAGCCCAGCTGGGTTTTGAATATCTCCACAAATGGAGACTCCGCAATCATGCTGGGCAACCTGTTCCAGTGTTTGACCACCCACCACATCAGGCATCTTTTCCGTCAACACAAGTTGTGAAAGGATGCACAATTTATGTGCATTATTCTAATATTTATCAAGAGCACAAGATTTTCCTATTTGTCTAGTTTGTCAGTCTACAGTATAATGACTACAAAACCAAGCAGCTAATCAGGCTGTTTAACTGATGATGACTTCTTTTTTTCATTCGGTTCTACTCTGAAAAGCTGCAAATTACATGTAGCTTCCAAATTAACAAATTAAGATATATCTTCAGAACACTATCTTTGCAAGAAATGTCATATATCAGACTGTCATAAAACTCTAACCTACAGGCAGCTGCCCACAACATCGAATTATCAGTTTATTAAGCACATATCACCTGGCTGGCCACCAAAATCTTGAAATAGCCTGATCTTTCACCATGGGACAAACTGATTTAGTAGCAGTGTCCCTCACCAACATTCCCTCTGTGTAGCTCAAACAGGTTGAGAGCAACTGTGAGACTGGGGTTCAGGCTGAGGACCAGCACGTGCTTGGCTTAGAGCAGTGACAGCATGAGAAGGCTGTCCTTACTACGCAGCTTCAGGAGCAGGAACAGGGAGGCAGGAGTGAAGGTCTATCTCGAGTAAGTAGATGGCCTGTTTTAAACTAATTTCCCATTTATCCTGCAGAGGTGTATTTACACAGGGAACTATGTAGTAAGGATTTTCCCTTTTCGAGTACTTCTAATACTTTTTGTGTAGCTAGTAAAACAAAGCCAAGAAAAAGACTCACAAAAAGATGTAGGCGTGAGGGATGACTGTTACAAGTGTGTCACGGTTCCCCAGAACCACTGGAAGGCAGCTAACATGAGATGTTTCTGTGCTCTGATATTTTCCACAGTTTAAGAGCAGCCACTCACTCTTTTTCTCCCTCTCTTATTTATCCATATACGCACACACCTAAATACAATCCTTGAAAATAGTTACACGTAGTGAATTTCTTTCTAATATTGTTTTACCAAAAACCCCACAACGCTGTCATTCTATTAGCAAGCTTCTTCTCATTATATTAAACATATTCAATGATCAGTATACGTGCAACAAGCCACTGATACATGACAGAGATAGTGATATGTTATTCACTCACACAGGAGATCCAACTACAGAGTATATGTAACTGGAGAAAGAACCAGTGAGTTCAAAGGCATGCAAAGTCAGCAACTTGGGAAGCTGCAGGATAGCTAGTAGAATACATTGAAAGAAGTTGAAGAAAAAGAACATACAACTACAAACAAAATCAAGCTTACCAAAAAATGTGACAGCAAATCCTTCCAGAACACAAGCCCAGTATCCCATGTAAAAGTAACCTTTTAGATTCGTTAAAAAGCTGATGGTGCCACCAGTCAGTGAGACCAGGAAATCAGCCACAGACAAATTGACTATAACATAATTGACAGGTTGTCTCAATTGCTTGAACTTAAAAGTTACCAGGATTACAGCCAGGTTCTCAGCAAGCGACAGGGAGGTCACCACCAACATTACTGCTGCCAGAAGCCTGAAGTGCCAGGGCTGGATGGAGTCCAAGGGACGATGGAAAGGATCCCATCTGGCTGGACCAGAGGAACTGGACATCAGCGACTCATTTTCAGGTGCTCTGAATGCA
Source organism: Phaethon aethereus (assembly GCF_964289735.1). Lineage (NCBI taxonomy): Eukaryota > Metazoa > Chordata > Aves > Phaethontiformes > Phaethontidae > Phaethon > Phaethon aethereus. Next base: position 41,732,607 of record NC_138583.1, on the reverse strand, counting down.
TCCATGTTTTCTCTCTCACTAGCAGAAATAATAGGTGTATAATACTGGAGAAATTTGCTGCCTCCAACAGAAGTGTGAACAAACTCTCCGTGCTTCTGCCTTCCAGTAATAGTCCAGGAAACAAAATTTTGGTCAGTGGAAAGTTTAGTGCTGTGCAGTGAATGTGGGAACAGGGATGAGCGAGACAATCTCTTAGAGCAACTTCTGCCCCTTTCTGCCAGTAGTCTCCTGCCTCTCTCCTGCTGCAGCTGTGTCTTTATCTGTAACAAAACCCAGCTATAGAAGCTGCAGGTTCCCTCCTCCTGCAGCAGCCAACAGCAGTGCTGAAATATCCCTCAGATCATCCCTTCTCTGTGGGGAAAAATGAAGTGTTTATTCGGATCCCTCCCTGACCTTTAGCACTGTAAAAAAGCAGCTTTCCTTTTGGTAATACGCAGGGTGATCTTCCTCATGCCCCGTGTTGCTGGGAGCACAGCGAGGGGGAGGCTCCCACCTGACTTCGTTTCTTGAAAGTGGGCAGCACTGAAAAGATTTAATGCTGGACTACCACAGAGGCTGTAAACTTGGCAGTGGGACTGCACTGTAAACCCCTGCCTACATTTCAAGGTAGCTTACAGCCTCAGAACTGAAGCTCCAAATTAAATAAGTTTTCTATGTCACCCAATGGAATTTCAGTTTCTATCAGAAACAGTACAGATGTTATCCCTGATGAAGGCATAATGATTGTAACTGCAGCTTTAGTACTAAAAACTTAAAGATGCACAAAAATATGTTGGAGTTTGTAAACACCTGAAAAGAAATAAAATCAGTACAGCATGACAACAGACATCAGGAAAATTAATAGCTAGTCACATATTTCTGACAAAAATGATTGGAAGTATCTGGACTCTTTAATAATCATTAGCAGTTGGGGTTACCTGTGTTCATCTCCCAAGACGAGTAGCTTCTGCACCCTAACAAGACACAATACTGTGACAGATATGCCAGCACTCCCGTTCTAAAGGGCTGCCAGCAACTATTCCACAAATTAAGCTCAATACCCATGCTTACAGGGAAATCATTCAGCTGTTGTAAGTGAGAGAGATAATTCTCAGGGACCATAATTGTTAATCAGAGCCTCAGACTACTAACCAGAGTGAAAAATACAAAAGCAAGCTAGTTCCCGTCTTGGAGAGTTCACACTTTGGACGCACATCATACACCACACTTGAATAAACAAACAGGAGCTGGAGTGAGACTGAAAATGAGTAACACTGCCTGTCCATACATTCCCTTGAGTTTTTATTTGCTTTGGTTTGTACATGAAACACTTTGTTAACACAGGTTAAAATCTTTTGGTATGCCAGAATGGAATCAAAAGGGTTTCTGGACACTGGCACAAAGAATTATGCATCATAAAATTTCAGAATATTTTGAACTAGAAAAAAAGTAATTCCTACTTAACGCAACCAAGATAACAAAGATATTTTTAAATGGTTAATATATACCCAACTGAAAAGGAAAGAGACAGTCCTTAAGCAGATCAAATCTAGTAACAAGAAATACTCACAAAATAACACTTGTTCAACAGGAATATTAAAAAATTCCAAGTGTCATAAATAAAAGAAGGATTAACACACAGCAACATTAAAATGCCTCCAGCTGGTCTTGTACGGCATGATTCAGCATAGTTCCATTGGCTGCATAATACAGCAGAAGATCCGGACCACAACTTTAAATTAAAGTTCGAATATTATGTTGTTTGCAATTATACAAGATTTTAAATTCTTGTGGGTGAATGAAACTAGAACTCTGAATTTAGCATACAACAGAGAAGGTACTATCTGGACTTCTTTAAGGTACAAACCTATTGATTGTACATTGACACCCCTTTAAAGAATGGGTAACTATTTTTTCCAGCTATCTTGTTGTCGGTTTACGCTGTCATATTGTTCAAGTTGTCAGTATGACTTCTGATTTTTGTTACAGTTTAAAGGCATTCTCTTTATCTTGTTCTTCCTCTTTGTTTATAATCCTTTAAAAACATTCCTGTACTGTTTTGGTTGCCTGTTTTGCTTGTCTTGTTTTTCTTCTTCAGCAGGTTAACTTTATCACTGAAAGTGATTCTGTGACATGCTATCTTATTACAACTTACAGCAGTTGCACTTCTTTCAGCATCACGGGTTTACATTTGCTACTTTGCTCTACATTTGCTACCCTGCTTGCACTCTAGGTCTTTTTTTTTGGTCCAAATAATACAGACATGGACATATTTTGCAATTTTGTTGAGAGACTTTTTTCTGAAATCAGTATCAGCCAAATTTAGAAAGACAAAACATTGCCTTATGAGCAGAGGGAGAACAGGAGCATCTCAGGTCTGTAGCCTCCACATAAAGAAGCAGCTGTTCTCCAGCATTACCTCACAAGATCTTTAGCTCCTTTTATTATGGTCTTGTTTTCCATTAGTGCCAAATTCCTTTCCCTGGACTTCCATATACTGAAAGTTTGTTGATGAACTTGGAGCACACGCAAACCAAGGAGTCCCTGTTCGTCATATCTCACGCATCTGTCCTACTGCATTCCTCATTTTCTTGGCCAGAATCGAGGCATGACTTGCCTCCTTAGCAAAGGCAAAGTTCCTGACTAACACTTCATATGAAGATGTAAGTCGGTAGACAGTAAAACAGCCTCAGGCTGTGGTTAAACTGCTGCCAGCTGGAGCAGGGAACATACAGTCAGTGAGGTGAAGAGGACGTCTAACTAAGAGCACTTGTGTTATACGCCTACAGTAATTCCAGCTGTAAGGCAAAACCAGGCTGACAGGAACTGTGCAAACTGAGACCAAATCTCGTGCCTGAAATTGCTATGGCATTAGTGAATCAGCCCTGAATTTACCATTCCCACGAGATACAAACAGGGAAATCAGTGTGGTATTTCTAGTGGTGCACTTGAATTGGTTCTCTCAGCTTTTGAGCATGTGACAGTCAGTCCCAAGATGCTGCCATCTAATGACAGCAGTGGCCTTCATTCCTCAAAGTGATTGTGAAAGATCTGCTTTGACCCCAAGAAGGATTTGGTTTAGTCACATTTAATTAGAACAAACAGCACTTTCTGCTGTACAGATGTTTTGTGGGAATCTGAAGCAAATGATCCCACTTTTGGAACAACCAAATTGCCTGCTATGTCATACATGAGTGCCCATCTCAGTGACTGACCTGGCCACCCCATAAGTCAACTTCTATTTTGAAAAACAACAAAAATCTAACCAGGGATTCAGGCACTCATCATTTCTGTGAGCAAATGGTGCTGACCCAAGGCACTCACACAGACGACGTCTACCACACATGAATACTTCATCCCTTCAGAGCATCTAGCCTCTGGGCCAGTAACTGGGCTGAAGCTGGTATTTCTCCTTGGCCAGATACTGCTACGGACTGTGTTAAACCACTCTAAAATTAGGGGGTCTGGCCAGAGTCTTCCTGAAGGGAAGCTGGGGTTCCACGTGCCTGTGCAAACTTGGAGGTGGCAGCACAAGAGAGCTGCTCTCAGGTCCTGTCCATGGGAGACCCCAGCTGCCCTGCCAGCAAAACCTCCTCTGCAAGGCCCGCAAGGGACCACTGGCTGCACTGGTCTGGGATAGTTGCTGCAAAAGAAAGGCAGTAAAAGCTGGTGGAAGCTAGCAGGGAAGAACCAGGCGCACCATGGGTGTGTGACCTTGAGAGAAGCTGGAAGTGAGCGCTCCTTGGGCTGGGCGGGTAGGGAGAGGCTTCAGGCACAGAGAAGGGGGAAAGGGTCTATAAGAAACTTGGGGAGAAATCATCAATTTAAAAGCAGAGTAAAATTTCAAACATGTCAGAAATCAGTCTTACCAATACTGGGTTGTGTTTCTTTTCTTTTTTAAATAAGGTACTAAAAAATCCAGCAGCAAGTGAGGTCTATGAAGTGTATTTATGTTGATCTTTCAATGTCCTTATTCGATAATGATATTCCAATTGCGTTATCTCTAGAAGGAATATAAGAACATATTTCACTACAGTATTTTTAAAAACACATATGGTAAGGCCACATTTTGTTCTGCCTTCAGTAGGGGAGAAGCTGAAAAGAATGCATGAGCATTTAAATTAGAAATTAAGCAGAAATCATGCTGATTTATGCATAGAGATGATTACAAATTACATTACAAATCTAGAAACTCTAATTCTCAGACCACACAGGCAAATAGGCTTTTGCTGCGTCAAATCAATCACAGAAATCACAAAAGGGCTGAGGCTGGCAGGGACCTCTGGAGACCTCCAGTCCAGCCCCTTGCTCAAAGTGCGAGCAGCCACAGCAGGTTGTCCAGGATCGTGCCCAGTCAGGTTTTGAATGTGTCCAAGGATGGAGACTCCACAAACTCCCAGGGCAACGTGTTCCTGTGTTTGACAACCCTTACTGTACAGGTTTTTCTTATTTTTAATTATTTTAATTTTTTTTTAATCTAAGAATAAAAAATTAGATACTGCTTCACATTAATTATAAGATTTATAAATCCAGTTTATTATGGGGCTACATTTGACCTTTTTATGCCTGGAGACGTTCAAGGAAAGCACTTGCGAAACCTAATGACAGACTTTGCTTGAGAACTGAGAAACAGGACCGCGGTGATTAATCTCATTTACCTCCTCTCAATATAGGTCCACATTCTTTTAGAACCTGTTGAAACTTGAGCGTAGGAAGTAGGTTTTCTATTCAATGAAACTTCTGGCAATGGAGACAAATATTGTCCTCCTGCCACCTGACTAAACTGAAACCGTTTGGAGCGTTCCATCAGAAGTGGGAGCAGAGGAGTGAGTTGTTACTCTTGTGCAGTACCGTATTATAAAGATGTTGTAAAGTACCTTCTTATAACCCATTCAGAATCTTCTATGAGAGGATACTTTGTCTAAAAACCAGCCTGAACATCCAAGAGCCAATGCAAAAAACCATCAGTAAAGTGGGCTTTTCCAGGTGACCAGGCTGTCACTGAAGCATTTGTTTCTAGGTGGTCAGTTTGCGAGTGTGCCTGTACACAGAGTACTCCAGATGTTGGCACCTCTTTCTTTAAACTGATTTCCTCCATCCATTTCCTTTTTTTTTTTAGCTGCAGTTGTATTTTCTCACAGTTACTGAAAGCCAGCAATTACACATTTGAAGTCTGTTCTCAGAAAACAGTGAACTATCATAATGGAAAAGTTTTGTCCTTGCCCTTTTGAGTGACTTGGAGGGATTATTTTGTTCACTTGCTCATTAAAAGAACAGGAGTGGAATTTCCTTTTGTCCAAAGATAAAAGCTGTGTACAAAAGAGGCGTTCTACACTGGGAAAGATACCAGCATAGTTGCAGGAATTTCAGTAACCAGCAATATGTAACAAAGCTGGTAGCTAAACAAAACATGTTCTATTAACTACGAATAAGAAACTAGTTCAAATTAAAAAAAAAAAACCCACATACCGAGCACCAGAAAAGGAAATTATTTGTTAGCATGCTGTATTTACTTAGTATCTTGCAGTTTGGGGCCTCATCTGAGCAGGTAAGACTGTTTAATTTATGATAGCACGGTGCTTTGCAAAGCACAGTTAAACCCAGTTCCTTGGGCATTGCATAAAAGCAGTTAAGTAAAAGGCAATTGTTTTTTACTTTTACTGGTTCTGACTGAAAATATTTTGCTGTAACTATGAAAGGTTTTCCACAGATTTTTGAGTTTTTCACCGACTTGCTTTCACATGATACTAATCTACTAACACTCCAGTAAAAATAATCTTTGTTTTAACAATAAGCAATAAAGACAATATGCGTGGAAAGAGCTGACTATGTCATTATAGTTAGCAAAAGAACACTTACAAGGGTTTGTTTTTCCTCAGAAATTGTATATTCCCCAAAAGATCAGTGTGAATTTTTATCCAGTATATTCACCTAGTGGTTCAAATTAGAAAAACTCTTCACACGGTATTTCTTATTTAAGAGGATTTTTCTATTATGAAATCCTCATTCAGAGGAAAGAGGACTTAATCGTGCAAGAAATCCTACTATCTTGAGGGAAATAATTGTACATGAGAATCTTTAGTCTTAGTAACCATTACTAAAAAAAGTTGTTATTAGATACACCAAATACATTTTGTCTATTTTGCAGTCCCTGAAGGCAGCATGTGGCAATTGCCCTAAACCTGGTATTAGATTGAGACCAAATCTTTGAAGAAATTAAGGTCAGAAGACAATTTGCAGCTTTGCATTTGTCATCGTATTTACATTAACTGTAAATATGATAAAGAAAGTGACAGCTTGTGCATGGCTAGTTTCATCAGAGCCTAAACGGAGTCTCACCATCCTCTTAAGCGTAAGTGGTTTTCATGATTATATCTAGAAGGTTTTCTAGATTCTTATTTCTGTAACGCTGGCTGTCAGACGTTTAATGATTAATAAGAATATCTCTACGTTATAGTCATGACAGAGACTGTGACGTAGTGAAGAGTCTAGCCTAGCGGTCACGCTAGCGTATGTGGCGTGCGCTGATGTAGCCCACGGAGGAGCAGTGGTGACATTTAGGATGGCTTTCTGGCCCAGAGAGGTGCGGGCATGCCAGAGACACCCGGCCAGGCAGCCGGGCCAGCCACGCCCCATGTCACCCTCCCACGCGCTCACTGGTGGGGCACAAAGGGCTGTAAGGTGGCCACGGGCCACACCAGCCCCAAGCAGCAACAGGGTGCACGGTGCGGTCCTGCTTTTGGCCCAGGTGCTGCAGCCGCTGGGACGGGCAGACGCACCTGGCCTCAAGCAGCAGAGAGGCATTTGGGGCCAGTCTTGGCTGGGAATTAGGAGAATGTGTAGGGTAGAAGTGGTACCAAACTGAGAACCTCCTCCAAAAATTAATCGGTCCCCATCCTAGGGGCAGCAGCAATCAGTCCTTCCTATGGGAAGGCTTGAGCTGGCTGTGCACTGAACAATCAACCTAACAGTAGCAGCAAGAGGAAGTCTCTACACACAAAACAAGCAGAACAAAAATAAACAAACGCCTCTTGACTTCTGCTGTAATCATCGCAAACTCTTTCTGCAACAGTCAACTTCTAAATTAATTTTTGCAGCACAGTCCGATTTTTATCACGCCTAGACCTCAAACAGCAGCAGGTCACAAGGCGACTTTTGCTCTCCTTGCAGCGGAGAGGCAACATTTTCTCACTCAACAGCTGTACACTCTGGCTAAATGACAACAGACACATTCATTTCCTTTTGTTACTACTTGTTCAAGGAAAACAAGAAAAGATACTGTGATTTTAAAAGTGGTTTCATGAAGATTTATGTGACCGCCGCAGTCAGTTCTACATTACACAAAGACCTAGCAGACAAGTCCCTGCGGGCTCAGAAGTATTTAGCCCACAAGTTCATTATCAATTAGGTGCCCAATACAAACAGTAAAAATCCCAGAAACAACCCCAAACCCAAATATCTTCTGTTCATTCACATAACTTGATTTTTTCAACACTTAAAAAATTTTATGGCAAAACCCTTGTGAACCATGATCTGCTCCATTTTCCACACTAAACAAAGATGTACAGGGTCCATACAGACATTTTAACAGTCTCATTGCAGCTGTGGAGGTGAGGAAAGCAAACAAGAAGGCTCAGAATGTCAGCGGCATTCACAGCTACGGTGTGCATCAGACTAGCATCAGCGCTGGGAAGTCAATTTGGTTTTAGTTCCTTTAGAAATGTGTCTACACCATGATATTTGACTCCATGTCCAAACACCCCTGAAAGCAGAAGTTCTCTGAATGAAAGATGTTTGTTCAAATCCCCTTCTGCTGCCCATATTAAAAGCTACTTCCCAATAAAATTGAGCCGAAACAGAACCTTGCATCCAGAATGCCAAGTACTTTTGGCTACAGTTCAGAAATTCATAGCTTGTGCTGCTCATCTGACTTATTTGGTGGTCATTATTTTATTTCATTATTATTTGTATTTTTCTAGGTATCAGAACCTGAATCATAAGTGTATGCTGCCCTAAAAAAAGAACCTTGATTTGGGACAGGGGTTGTGCAAGTGTCACAAGCACATCTGTCCGTATAGCTAACCTCTCTCCTCTCTCAGAGCAGGTTCCTGCTGCTGGCTGAGAACAGCCTGCAACCTGTGCTGTGCCCCAGACCATGCCTGGTCTGCATGACCTGATCTAACCCAAAACATGTCAGGAACAGGCTAACAGACAGGAATATGGACATTTGCATGCGGGTGCTCAAGTCTGTGCCCTGGCCCATGTAGCTGAGTAGTACAAATGTAGCCTTATGTGGTGATAGGCAGTGGACAGTACTTCAACGCTTATATGTTCTAAGGTCCAGGATGTGCATACGGGAGTAACAACGAGCCACTATCCCCGTACTCATTTGCACGCCTGCTTGTTCATGTGGCCCAGTGCAGGGGAAGGTGATGGGTCTCCCACCCAAACACTCCCTGCCGACCCCCTTGCACCAGGTGGGGGTAGCCCAGGCCAGTGCTCGCTGCTGCTCAGGGCTGTGCCGAAGTCTACAAGCAGAGGCTCCTACCCTTCAGTCCCGTGCCAGGCCTCAGAGACTTGAGCCACCATGCAGCTGAAAATAAACGCACACAGTTCGTGACCCCGATTTCTTCCACACAGCAGTGTGCTAGCAGGTCCTGAAGACAGCCAGAAGAAAGGGAGATGAGTGCATGAAAGCTCGATGCAGATCTATGCCATGCTCCTACCAAAACTTCAAAATCAATTTCTTTGTGGTACCTGTAATCCTAGCTGGAAGTATGGTACTGAAATAAGGGAAACATCATTTATATACTTGCAATTTCTAAAAATATAGACTATTCTGAAGCAGTGTGCACGCCCCTGGCCTGTGCACTTCGTTACGTCCATTTGTTTAGCTAGATGTTCACAATCAGCTTTGGATGAAAAATAGTGGCCATCCCTTGCTTTCTACTTAAAACCTGACTTTGAACATTTATGCACATTAGTAGACTCTGGATTCAGGTCTCAGCCTCAGGACTGTCTCCAGTTCTTCAGGTAGTTTTCCAAAGCAATTCTCTGATGAAACAAAATCAGTAAAAGCCACTATCCAGCCAACAGTATCTCATTAGTGTGATACAAATCAAACATAGCATGACCTTGCCTTCTACTCAGATTTATTTATACTTGTTTGGGGCCAAGTCTGTTATGCTCTCATGGCTAAATTGCATGATATGAGATTGATGGTGTTATAAGTGTTAGCACCTACCCCAGAGTTTCCTGAGGAAAAAGGAAAAACACTAAATAATACCTATCTGCCATTTGACAAAACATCACATCTATGTATCTGTCTATCGTGGACCATCTTTGGTTGTGGGTGTCTTACAGGATTTATCCTCAGGAACAAGAAGTTCCTCACACTTCTGTAGCTTTCTTTTTCAATGTAAACATAACCTGAGCTTTCTCTCACTGAAAGTGTGTTTAAAGTTGATCTTCATGGACAAAATGCTAATGAAACATCATGTAAGAAGCCAGATGAAAGGTCTTATGAAAGTAATCCCTTGTTAGGAAGGAATCTCAGAGGAAAAATAGGACAGGAGAAGAAAAGGTTGGAGAAGCCCCGGCAGAGTATAGCATTGAAATAGCTAAGACTCAAGTTAAGTCCCACAAAGATCAACAGCAGCCTTCCACCAACTGTCACTGACTAGGGGGTTCTCCATCAGGAGTCTCAGTCAAACTGCCCAGCAGTACTGGTGCTGAGGTAAGCAAGCAACTCGCTGACACAGGCGGATGCATCCTTCGCCCACACTGTGCTTTTCGTGGCCCAGTGTTCCCGTACTGCATTCTGCAGCACCATCATCATCGTTACTCGGTCTGCAGTGTTAAACCATGTTAAACCACCCCATCTTTTAGCTTGTTGGAAATTACTGTTTTCCTTGGGTAATTCTGAAGGACATAGTCCACAGAGATTTCCAGTAACTAAATAAGTTCTGGAGCAAGGTACAAGGCACAGGTCCCACAGCCTGAAAAGGACTGCTTATTACTTTATCTATTTGAAGATAACATGTGCCTCAGTCTATGGAGAATGTGCAAGAGAACATTCAATGTACACATTAAACTAAGCATCACTTACTTATAACATTCCCACCCAGAGGAAAATTATGGAAACAAAAAACGAGTTACATTTGCAACTAGCCACAGTAATTCAGCAAAATATGTGAAAACACTAGCAAAGCCAAAGAAACTGTTTATTTAAGTGACAAAGTACTTCTCTGCAGGAGTTACAAAGAGATCAATAGTTACATAGTAAGCAAAGAAGCTTTCATCCAGAGTCACAAGCTTCCTAAGACTTTTGAACTTTTATCAAAGGCTCAACACTGCCTATCTCCATCTGAGTTCTAAGCCATTACTGAGCAGCAGTGATAAACATGACACTTTGTTCTCTTTCCTTCCTGAGCTTGGCTGACTTGCTCTAAAGTAGTCATATGGGTTGACAAACACACAAGAAAATCCATTTGCGTAAGGTCACTTTGTCCCCAAATACACCATCTTTAGATATAACTCACTGGAGCCATACCTATAATACTAATAAAAACAAATAAGAAATGCAGCCAGTAGTTGCTATCAGTGCATCATGACAAAGTGTCCCTGAGAAGGGTGTGACAGCACAGAGCCAGAACAAGAGAGGGGACCAGGATTCAGCCATGCAGATGAGACCGTGGAGAGGGAGCCTGGGGTATGGTGCTCAGCTGCAGACAGTGCACAGAGAGGAGAGATGGGGAAGCGGGAGGAGGGCTAAGTCACACAACACCAAGTCACTAGAAACCTTGCATCATGAAGCCGTGCAGAGGGTGAACTCAGAGCCATGCTATCCACAGGATTCCTGGCCTTTTGATGTAAACCCTGGGCATGAGGAACTGACAGGAATTTTGCTCTCCTCTGCACTTCAGATTTAATGTATAATTAGGAAAATTATCCCCCTCTCTGCCTTTCAGGCCTTTAACAGTACAAAAGCTTGATTAAAGTGCTCAGCACTAGTTAATTTTAAAACATGAAAAAGTGGTCCTTAATTTTATGCTTATTCCCAATGCAGACAAATAAAATGACCACAGAATGCTCTAAGCAAACTATATCATAATGCTGTGAATACATTTAGTGTCCTAAATAATTTTAAACAAAGTCTTCACTTTTGGGTTCACATCAATGTTTTCTGACAAGCTGCAATGAATAATGATCATGAGAGCTTTTGAAAATGAGTTATGCATGCACTGAGTGAAAAAATCCCTGCTCTCTGATGAAGTACAGCTGAGCCAACCATTTATTTTATTGTGGCAAAATTTCTCTCAGAAACAACCATAATGGAACTTTTTTATATTAAACAAAAATACGCAAAGAGCTGAGACTCATCCAGGATGCACTCACTCAGCTCCCACAGAAGGCAATCGTAACTACATTCAATAACTTTTCGGACCTGGTCAGAGTGACTCTGGGCTTCTCAGCAGCAGAGGCCTAATTCAATTCTGCCACCCTCAGGATGGGCACAAATTTGTGTCCTTGTCCTTTCCAAGGACTAGTTATCAATTAAATACCCACATCCACCCGCACCCAGCAGAAATCTTGTTCCCCAGATGGGAAGAAGGACAAATTTCCTTCCTACTGCTTCCTCCCCTCTGACTGCACTCCCTATGCTTTTGGCAAGGCTCAAGGGAGGAGGCTGTGGCCGCAGCAGGCAAGGACAGCTGAGCCACGGCACTGGTGCCCTGCGGGACCTCTGCCCCTGCTCAGGCTTGCTCTCCCCAGAGAGCAGCCGCACTGCTGACGCCTATGCCTGAAGCCAGTCCTAGGTTTCTGGCTCCATTGCTGTAGGAAACAGAACATCAGGCTTGCGTAACACTGCGGCTTGGTTTTGGCATCTTTTCTATTGCTGTACAGCACCATAGTATTTTCTAAAATGTATTTTTTACACGAAAGCTTTGTTTGGTGTTAAATGAGAGATGTCACAAAGTGGATGAGGAGGAGCAGCTGCTCTTGAAAGAAGGAAGGAACCAGAAGGCAGCAAAAATATTTCACAGTCATCAAACAAGTTAGAACAACTAGGAGACTTCTCCCCCTTATTTTCTCAACTGAGGGATTATTAGGGAAGAATCTGGAAAAAAATCTCAGAAAGGTGAAATTGAAAGATGTGTCAGGCACCAAAAGTCTCGGGCCAGTCACAAAAAGCTTCCTGCCAGCAGTGTGCTGGCTGAGTGTACTGGTAACATCCACCTGAGGCGAGCACGTAAGCATCACACCGAGTGCTGCTGTACCCCACTCCCTGTCACTGTGGCTGTGAAATTTGTACCTTGCCTTTTGAGCTGAAAAGTCAAAGGTAGCTGGGTGTGATGCTGGCTCCTCTGCTGCTTGGTATCCTGGTGCTACAACATGTGGCAGGCTTTCATCACACAAACCTGATGTGTTGTTTGGGCTCTTCCTTACAACTTTCTTTTTCTCGTTTTATGTACTGTGTATTCCTCCTGACGTTGCTCCCACCTAAACATGCCTCTTACTTCTTGCTCCAGTTAGCCCATCTCTTTAGCAATAGTGAGATTGCAAGTGATCGCTGGACTCTCAAAGGGCAATGTTTTGATCAGACATATCACGTGTGATTTCTTTACCTCCTCTCTAAACTGTATCATGAGATGTATTTAACTGATGTTGCACTAAGAACTGCAGACTCTGTTTCCAGGACTGAAAGGCAGCGATCCCGGTGAAGACATCTGTCTGGTAACAGGGACAGAGCCCTCACGAGGAGGCTGGCTGAAACCCACCTAAAATTCCACCATGCATCTGCTTGCCTTCTCCCTTACTGTAATCCCCCAACAGCTGAAAAGTAAGTACTTCTGTGGAGATTACACAACGTAGTTATCCCAGGCAAACACATGCACGGTGTCCTGGGCTTCTGTCGCATCAGGCCGTGGTCAGCACAGCTGCTGTCACTGAGAGGTTCAGGCGAGCGAGTGGGACAGCAGTTTCTTTCTGTGCAGTGGAAAGGAAAGGCTATCCAGTGAGAAGGTGATGTCCATAATGAGCCAGTGTCCTTACAGGAATTTGGAAAAAGAACCTGTAATTGTTGAAATCAAAATAATGTGATGTTTGGCTTTACACAGGCCCTTCTCACCCTGAGGCTCCCGAGGATGGATTTTCCCCTGCAGACATCAAGAAACCAACAAATAGGGTGACACATGGAGCCAGCAGGGAGCAAAGACCAGACCCCGCTACAGCTGTAGAAAATGAGATAACAGTCCCTCTTTTCAAAGGAGTTCTGTTATGTGCCTCTTAATAAATGCAACTATAATCTCAGATGATCCAGAAATGAAAATAAATGTTCTAAACACTTCACCTGTTCAGAAACATTTATAACAACTGCTGTAAAGACAACGTCAAAACCTACATATGGCTCCAGCGATATGTACAAAACAGACCGATCTTAAGTCTAACAGAGAAGTCTGGATTTGCACATCCAGATATGCTTGTTAGCTCAAGGTATTACTGTTTTCAGTGGCTTACAGTTGGCTGGGCCCTGGGTATTTCCATGATAACTGAAATCCTGCACACTCTCTGACAGCACTTCAAACACCTAGCTGAAAGCCAATTCAGGTATGTGTACACAAGCCACAGTAAGGACTGGAGACTGCTTTCTCACAGAAGAAGTGGAAATGAGTTTACCACAGAGAAATTTGTGGCTGTAGAATTTTAATGCAGAATAATGAAAAATCCTTTTCCCCCAATACAAGCACGAGTATTTTCCCCTTGTGCCTTTATAGCTCAGACTGACCCTTGTAGCTTTCTTCCAAGGGATCACCCTCTGTCCTTGGACCCATGAGGGTCCTGTCATTCTGAAACGCACTTTGTGGAAAGGGAAGGAGTTCAGGAATAACACCCGCCCCATCACTACCAACAGCAGAGTGAACTAGGCTGCAGTGAGAGGGGAGCACTCTTACAGTTTATAAGATTTCATGGATGGACAGTGAGAGAGCCAGTTGGTTTCTGATGCTTGAATAATACAAAATTTCTTTGTGTCAGCAGACTGTCAACAACTTTTGGCACTGTGTAGGTGGCTGTAAAGCCCACAGGAGCCCAGTCTTAGGGGTCTACTTCTACAATACCTTTGCGCTACTCTGGGAGAACCTCTTGCTTCAGTTTACCCTTCTGTAAATTGGTATAAAAAGCCTGGCCTCCCACTGACAGAAAGTGCTGAGTAACAGCTAGATATTATTACAAATCAGTGCTCATGAATGTACAAAAAATCAAATTTAAAACATACACAGAACTGACCACCAGGCTGTTCAACCTTTCTGCCTTTAAAGCTGCTCCAAAGTCACAGGCAGGAGTGGTGTCAGCCTGTTTGTGCATCAGAGGCACAAAGATGTACACAACTGAGTCCCAAACTTTTTCCTATCGGCAATTCTGACAAAAGAAAGTGAGCTTCTAAGTGAGAAGAGAAGCTGCAGGGCTTACACTGGACAGTGAGGTAAGTCACTTCTGCGGCAAGTGCAAGGCTTAGCCAACAAGCCAGTTAAGCCCCTGCAGACACTGCAGGATGAAGAAGCCCAAATGGGAACTCAGCACATTGGAAAAATCTGGCCAAAGTATTGCTAATACCAAAGAGCTGTTCTGCAGCTTGAATGACCCAAGTCAGGGCTCAATCACAATATCCTGAGCAAAATCAGGCAGGCAAATTATAATCATCTATTAAATACATTTTCTGTTCAGTAGAGAAGCATGTTTCATGCTTGTGTCACCAACTCACAGCTAACATGATGTTATTTTGTTCAACACAAATGATTTTTACCAAGTTATAAAAAAACTAAGGTTTTCTCCAGCAACAGTTATAAAAATATAAATATTTTATATAATGCAAAATTATAGCACTGAGCCATTAATGTGCCTCTTTTCTGTTCTCCTCTACACAAGCTGGAAATAAAAACTTTTTCCGTGTAAAGCAGAGGAGTCATTAGGAGAAACATCTGGCAGTTGATGATCAAGGACTTAGATAAAACATTAAATTCAAAGTGAAGAAGAAAATCAAGTCTTGATGTGAAAACTGAATGGTAATGCAAGCCACTGATTATAGTGTAGGAACTAAGTCCCTTGTATAATGGCATTGCTTGCTAAAATACAATGAAAACTAAATTAAAGGTTTTAATGTTTATCAGACAGTTTTGGCTCTGTGTCATAAAGTTAACCTTGTCCCAATTTGCTAATTTTCTCTTGGCTGTGATTTGTCTTCTGATTCATTTTCAGCACTATCTGCAGAAATGTTTCTATCTCAGGGAACATTCACCACTTCAGTGGCTAAGGAGGAACTTGATGTCTGTTTTGATGGTGTATTGGGTTCAGCAGTCATCTATATTTATGAATTTTTGTCTGCCAGTGAAAGAGCTTTTATTTTGCCATTTGTTATTAATTTTCCTTATCTAACTTGACACACACAGCTAACACTGTGCTATCAGTTGTAGAAACAGTCTAGCACTTTTGGAAGCAGGAACAATCCAGCTCGTGGCTTGAGAAGGAAATGCAGACTCTGACTACATAGAATGTATTCCTTACACATTGTAAGGAGTTGTGTATTCAGACAGATGGATATCTCTCTCCACAGCTTATAGCATGTTAGTATTAATCAAAACTCAAGATATAGGGATGACCACTACCAACAGTACTGACATCTGCATGAAGACACCATGGACTCGCCACACGTAGACAGCTACATATTCCAGACCACTGTTCATTGCGCAGCAGTACCGAGATGCGTAACAGGAGCACTTAACTGGAGCACATTGGTGCTATTGCAATGTACCCAGTAAATAAAACTGACACAGAAATTCTAAGTAGCCCAAAAGGGAACTGAGTGCTTTTGAAAATTATTTTCCAACTATTGCTACCAAACAGCTATTCTGCGTCTTATGTAAAGTGAGATAGGATCTCCAAGCATTTTTGTGAAAGGATATCTCAAAACAATGTCAGTTTTCAAAAGACTGACAAGGAGTGAAGACACTTCAACTGTGAAAAAGTGAGCACCCCGGGGTCAGGGCAAAACCTTCTGGTGAATGTGTGCCACTCATTTGCCTACCTCACTCCTCTGACTTTCTGATTCTGCACCCATTTCAGTTCTTTGCACTGCCAAGGTCTAACCCTAGCTATTTTACCTAAAGTTATCCACCATAATGGTACATCCATGGGTGGCCAGAGCTCTTCCTTATCACAGTCTACTGCTGTAGAAGATGTGACCAAGGAGAAAAGAGCAAGTTCAAAAGCCTGGCAGAATCTCAAGCTATGTTCTTACCAAACAAGTACTGGAGAAAATAGGTCCCCAGTCCCATTTCTTCTTATTACACAGGCCCGGCAGCCGCACCGTCTCCTTCTTCCACACTGCACTATGCCGTAGCCACAGGAGGCATTCAGCCACTCAAACATTACCAGAGTTCCCATGAGCTCTCCTGGCAGGCTAGATAGATAGAAACATTCCAGAAACATGCAACAGCCAGAGGGGATCTGCTGGGCAACAGCTGGACCATCCCAGTTTAAAGACCATACACTCATATATTCCTCACACAACGCAATAACACCTCCCTAATATTCCTTATTTCAGCACCTTTATATTGAATTATATAATCGTACACGAAGCTTGTAACTTTGCTACCAAAAAAGCCCTTTCAGAAGCCTGGACAGATGAAAATGAATAATCTCCATAGAGAGGTAAAGCATGATACTCCTAGTGAGGCCCGGTATTTTCTGTTTTCAGTGCTCATTATAACACCATGCTGTATTTCATGCAGATTTTCTCAACTTACTTTTCGATTTATTGCTGAATGCAGCAATTTACTACTGAAACACACTACAGAAATCACCTTTTTTATTGATAAGGAATAAACTGATGGCAATTTCTGGTCAAAACTGGTCATGCAACACATTCAGCTTTGGGCCTAACTGCAAGGGAGCAAGGTTAGGTGGTGCGGACGCGGTTTGGTTCCACCCTCAGGGAGGCAGGCATGGTGCGCTTTTTACTGCGGCCCTGCTGGTGCAGCAGCCTGAAGCGCAGCTGTGGAGACGTAACTGCATTGAATCAGGCGGCACAGCGCCGCACCTGAAGACCTGACGAGCCTGGTTAGATGCATGTAGCATGGTTCCAATGCAAAAGATTACCTTTTGTGTGTCTTTGTAGTAAAGATTTTTCACTTTTTCTACCTGATTATACATTTCTAAATACCTTTATGAATGAATCAATCATTTGATTTAACCACTAAAAGAAATTTGTTGCAAGTGGAACGATAAATGCAAATAAATTGCATTTATTTCTGTCAAGAATTAAAATGAAGTGTTACAGCATCTGAATGAAGGACTGAGGCAGATCCGTCAAAAGACTGTCAAAAATGGTCACTTAATAGGGTAAAGCTACAAATGTGTTTTCCTTTTAGGTAATTTTGCATATTTTGAAGACTTTCAGTAAGAAATTTCACCAAGAAATGTCCCCTAACCATTCCGAATTCACACCACAATGATACTGGTGCTCTTACAAAGCCAGTCATCTTGATATCATTTGCACAGCGCATCTTCCTCCTGTGAAAACAGTGACCATTTCCTTCAAAAACACAGGCAAACACAACTTTTGCAGCGTACAACAGGTCAGCACAGGTCTCATTATGGAAAGAGGCAGGGTTTCAAAAAGAAAGCATAATGGTTAACTGCTGGTACCTGAAAAGTAATAATTCCTTTTCTGAAAACATTAGCACATTTCAGCTGAAAATGCAGTGAAACGGCCCATAAGGGATCATTATTCAGGGGACATTATGAGCGCGAATGTATGTAATGACATCATCGAGCAGCAGGATCTGTCATGCCACAGAGCAGCTGCACCAGGCCCACCTCAGCCCGGCCACTCCTCGCCAAAGCCACCCAGCCCACACGAGCACTTCTCCCCTCCCGCCCAGTTTCAGCCAGAAAGCAGAGACGCTTGCAGTGTTCGCATTCTCATTGTGGCTCTTTTTACAGTTCCTTTGTGAATTTATCACCTTGTTCTGATGAGAAAAGCATCACAGGAAAAAGCAGCCCAAGAATAAGACAAAATAACTATGTAAAAAGAGAATCTGAGGATGAAGGAAGACTCTCCAGGCACACTCTGACGCACCGTGCTGGTCACCTCTCATCTTTGTGAACAGTCACTACCCTTTTTGTCAAAGCTGCCTTTCCCTTCCCAGTTAATAGCCATACCTGAGCATTGCCTTTCAACAAGCTTCTTTCAAAATGCACAGATTTGCATAAGTCACCCGAGGATGTTTCAGAAACCAGCTGTTTTGGCGGAAGGAAGCTCTGGAGCAGTGGTCTCTGCAAAGGGGCACGTGGCAGCGGCGGGGCCCAGCTGGTGGCAGGCACCATGGCCGCTACCGTGCTCTCCGGCTGCCAGGGCGAGGCCTGGAAGGACTCATGCAGTTGAAACCGCACCCCTACCCGTGCCGAAAAACGCCCAATTACACCGGAATGGCCCCTGTTCTGCAAACAGATCCTGGCGGGCGTACTCCACAGTGACAAAAGCAATCCCTCCGACATCCCTGGAACTCCTTGCATAAATAACCCTTTGGGACCCACCCTTTTGAATTGTTAATTGCAACTCCCCGAAACAAAACTGGTCTTAAATTCACCAGAAGTCACCGAATCACTAAGTCCTTCCTTTTGAATCAGAACCTACTGGTCCGTTCCTGCAAACGCTTAGGCAAACGCTTATACTGATTACAGCGAGTAGGCCTCTTTACCTCAGTGAGACTACTGAAGTTGCATACGTGAACAAAGGCACACAGTTTTGTGTATAAAATACGCATGTTTTATCTCCTAGTTGATGTGAGTCATGAGAAATTTACCTCCGAGATTTACAGCTCTGCTTCACCCCTCAGAAAGGAGTCCACTTCTTCCTGCATGCTTTTAGCAACAAGGTGAATGTGGACAGCTGCCGTGGAGTAATGACACCATGAACAACCATTTCTCTTGCAATCTACTCATTATAGCACCCAAGTTATGTTTAGACGTTACTTTCATGGGCCAATAATTGCAAAATTGAGGCTCAGACACACACAAACCCAAAAGACTCCAGCCGTCAACTCCGTAAGGACTGCGTCACTGGGTAGCAGGGATGCTCAGGGCATCTTGGCCATGCTGTAGCTTCCATTCTTTGGAGCTTCAGCAGGAGTTTGACTCTTGGGAAATTAAAGTCCCATATCCATCCCTGAGTGCAGCCTCTGAATTGTTAGAAAAATATTCTTTTCATACCACATGAAGTAGTTAAGGATTTTTTAAAGTATTTATGATAGGATTATAGAAGGGGGAGCAAATCATGTGAAATGAAGTGGTTTGCTTGTCTGGTTTTATCTGATTATTTTTTTTAATATGACATGGTATGCATACTGTTACTATCAACAGCTCTTGCAAGCCAGATAAAGCTACACAAATGTCTGCCACTTTGCTCTTCAATCCTGTGCATTTACATTTTTAAGTAAAAAGGTACTGAACAGTGCTGGCAGTTCATAGTTCTAACAAACTGCCATCTCGCACGTATATCTTCAAGAATATTCCAGTAGACTAAATTTTGCAACACAAAACTAATGTGACCTGTTTGCCAAGCCTTTCACTTTGCGTAAAAGTTTCCAAAGGTCAAAACATAACTGCATGTACCATTGCACTTTACAAAGGGAAATAGAGATTCAGGTTGCAAGGGAGTGAAAACAAACCTCATTATATTTGAAAAGGAAGCGTACAGAGCAGAAGCTGCTTTTAACCTTCACTGTCGATTAGAAAAAAAGAAAAAACAGGACTTTTCTCCAAACAACTATGTCAATTTTAATTTTAACTATCCTCTTTAACAATATTCCAATAGTTGGACATGATTTATGGGAAAATACCAGCTCCACGTTTGCTCTTGTCAGCACCTCAAGTCTACCTACTTGAACACAAATGCTAGTAAATATTGATGCACCTCTTGATACTAGAACTCATTATACTTTGTACCAGCAGCTTTGTGGCAGGCTTGCTAGCGGTTACCTAACACAATTCTTACTTGCTGAAGACCATGTTGTACATTTTTTCCTCTTTTTTTTTTTTTTTTTAACCTGAATTCATTACTTACGTACCTTCACTGGCTCCCTCTCTCTCTTTAGATGCAAATCAACATCCAGGTTTAATGTCTGCTGTATTAGGATCTGATTGTGCAAGGTACTGAATGTTCTCAGGTTCCCCAGAGAGACCACTTTTTGCTCCAGAAAAGCCTTAACTCATGTTTGCTGTTTTGCCTCGTTTATATACTGTAAAAGCACCCAGTCAAGATTCCTGTTCGGCCTGTGAGACTGAGCATGGCTTTGTATCAGCATTTTTCCCTTAGTTTTAGGTGATGGACTTGACTTTGAGTACTCTGCTGTGCCTATTCTTCCCTGCACAAGATCTTCACGGTTTGTTGCAGTGAGGATGTTGTTAAAGTTCAGAGTTGCAAGCCATTTCTATTCAGACTTTCCAAGAAAGTTCTGTATGCCTGCATTAGGGTTTTATAGAGCACTTCTGTGTCTGCAAAAATGTTAAATTTTTAAATTCATTATATGCAAGAAAATAGTTAAATTAGCTCATATGAGTATTAAAGACTACGTATAAGTCAATACTTTCTTATTTCTGACTTAACCTAAATAGGACTGCTCTTAAGATAGATAGAACAAGGAAAATAGTCTCACAACAACAACAAAATTTGAATATATTCAGATAGTTGAAAGACATTATAATATTTTCCAAGTCAAAGAAATAAAAAGCTTCACTAATGATAACAATGTTAGAATTTGTCTTGGTTACAAGGGTCTCAAAACCATATACATGTTATATTCAGTAAAATTCTGCTGCCTAGCCCCAAAATGCATTATTTTTAGGTCAAATTTTGGGAATTAACTTTGCTTACTTAGATTAGCTGGAGATGGAAAAATGTTCTGAAAGCCTACTAAACATCACTGCAATATTGATAACTGAAATTCAGAATCAACAGAAACAAAAGCAGCCAAGCTTTTCACTTCACAGGAACAGCTGAATCTACCTTTAACAAAAACAAGTCCTGTATAGCCAGGTAGCTGGTGAAAAGACTTGACTGCAGATTACTGACATTAAGACCTGTATGTGCTGTATCATAATGCTGCAGAATTTGTCAGTTCATTGCTTAAATACCTCATTCAACCTCTCATTAAATTGATGGAATTTAACAGAATAAGAACTGAGGCATTACTGAAAGCTAATTGCAAATACAGACTTCAAGAGCTGACCCTGACTCGATCCTACATGACTTAATATGTGGTTCTGCTCTAAATGGCAATATTGGATATTATTAAGAATATTCAAGAGTCTACATAAAACATCTCTAGCCCTTCCTGCCCACTTTGAAAAAATCAGTCTGAAATGCAAAAAAATCAAAGTGGCTTTTGTATTTCTCCTGCACTACCCATAAATATTCAACTGCAGTCTCTTTCGCAGATAGCTGCAAAGCTTTACTGTCTTTGCTAGGTTTCCCCAACTAGGGCTGAGATGAACATAAGTCCAACTTCTGCAGCCTGAATACACTTGTGGATGCTTTCATGCACATGGAGATATTTCTAGAGCACCTCCTTTTGAGATGCACCAGAAATTACTGACCAAATGCCCAGTGTTTGTCTCCAGTGCCCCTGGACAACAGCTTGAGTACACAGACAGAATGTTAGGGACCGATTTCAAGCCCCTCCATAAGCCAAAAGTCATTATGCTGCACCCAGAAGCAGTGTCAGAGGCTAAAAGTTATGTTTTATACACCCGTTTCCTGGAGCCGCAGCTGCTTTGAGGACCCCGAGCGAGCGGCGTGTAATCCCTACTCGGCACGAGGCATGTCCAGTGCGTCAGACCAAGCCCCGGGACTGCCAGCCTGCAGAGTAAATGCTTCAGAGCAGCGGCAAAACACCGCCGGCCTCCCCCAGGCCTGCGGATTCTCCTGTTGAGGATGGATGTCTACCACCATTCCTGAAAACAAATGAACAAGGCTCATTCTTTACTTCCAAAAGATAAACATAAGACCCCAAATCTTAAGCCAAAATTAGGGTATTGTGTAAAAGGGAGGTACAAGGAGCTACGTCTCAGAGGGTGACAGTGTCAAGCTCCCAACTCACAACAGCCTATTGGGCCTCTGAATTGTCATGTTTTCTCTTGCATTTCTCTCGAGAGGTTTCCTCTGGAAGCCATGGTGCTTTGTTCTTGACTTGGTTAAAGCAAGGTAACCCAAAGATGACCTCCTACACATAGAACTGGTAGTAATAGTTGTAATTTGTGTTTGGAGAAAGGGAAGATTAACAATGAAAAGGGGGAGGGGGCGAGAAAATGTTGAGGGAGAAAATAATTGGAAACACACCTGCATGTGGATTGAATTTGTTTTCTTTAGAGACTGACTTTGGCCAAGTTTGGTCAGCTTTTCCTGGCACCAGCTCAAGGCAGACATACTACAGCTAAAAAAACCCTACGTTCAGGTGATGACTCCCTGACAAACTTCGTATCAATTTGCAGAAGCTATAAGGCAAAGCTCTATGGCTTCTCACTTGTAATATATGTTTACCTTCAAGTCAGAATCAGATCATTTTAGCTGAAACAGTTTAAAAAAAGGGGGAGGGGGGAGGCAAGAGACACCTGAAGTGAAACAACCATTCTGAGTGATTAGACAACTAAGTTATGCACTTAGGGCAAGAATTCTATCACAGAATCACAGAATCACTAAGGTTGGAAAGGACCTTCAAGATCATCAAGTCCAACCATTAATCCAGCGCCACGATGTTCCCTAAACCATGTCCTGAAGTGCCACATCCACACGTTTTTTGAACACTTCCAGAGATGGTGACTCCACCACCTCCCTGGGCAGCCTGTTCCAATGCTTGACCACCCTCTCAGTGAAGAAATTTTTCCTAATATCCAATCTAAACCTCCCCTGGCACAACTTGAGGCTGTTTCCTCTTGTCCTATCACTGGTTACCTGGGAGAAGAGACCAACCCCCACCTCACCACAACCCCCTTTCAGGTAGTTGTAGAGAGCGATAAGGTCTCCCCTCAGCCTCCTCTTCTCCAGACTAAACAACCCCAGTTCCCTCAGCCGCTCCTCATAAGACTTATGCTCCAGCCCCCTCACCAGCTTCGTTGCCCTTCTCTGGACACACTCCAGCACCTCAGCATCCTTCTTGTAGTGAGGGGCCCAAATATGAACACAAGATTCAAGGTGCAGCCTCACCAGTGCCGAGTACAGGGGCACAATCACTGCCCCACTCCTGCTGGCCACACTATTGCTGATCCAGGCCAGGATGCTGTTGGCCTTCTTGGCCACCTGGGCACACTGCTGGCTCGTGTTCAGCTGGCTGTCAACCAGCATCCCCAGGTCCTTTTCTGCCGGGCAGCTCTCCAGCCACTCCTCCCCAAGCCTGTAGCGTTGCATGGGGTTGTTGTGACCCAAGTGCAGGACCCAGCACTTGGCCTTATTAAATCTCATACAGTTGACCTCTGCCCATCGATCCAACCTGTCCAGATCCCTCTGCAGAGCCCTCCTACCCTCCAGCAGATCAACGCTCCCACCCAACTTGGTGTCATCTGCAAACTTACTGAGGGAGCACTCGATCCCCTCGTCCAGATCATCGATAAAGATATTGAATAAGACCGGCCCCAGAACTGAGCCCTGGGGAACACCGCTTGTGACCGGCCGCCAGCCGGATTTAAGGCTGTTCACCACAACTCTCTGGGCTCGGCCATCCAGCCAGTTCCTCACCCAGTAAACCCGTCCAAGCCACGAGCTGCCAGTTTCTCCAGGAGAATGCTGTGGGAGACGCTGTCAAAGGCTTTACTAAAGTCCAGGTAGACAACGTCCACAGCCTTTCCCTCATCCACTAGGTGGGTCACCTGGTCATAGAAGGAGATCAGGTTGGTCAAGCAGGACCTGCCTTTCGTGAACCCATGCTGGCTGGGCCTGATCCCTTGGTTGTCCTGCAGATGCCCTGTGAGCACTCTCAAGACGAACCGCTCCGTGATCTTCCCCGGTACGGAGGTCAGGCTGACAGGCCTGTAGTTCCCAGGATCCTCCTTCCGGCCTTTCTTGTAGATGGGCATCATCAACGCTACTATGGTATTATTTTAATTATTATATACATAAAGTAGCTACCTATGGATGAAGCAATTAAAATAGACTTTTCTCACAATGGAATGGGGCTTATCCCTATATCCCAATTGTTTTATTATTTGAAACCACTGATCCATGCACTGTATTACATTTAAGCTGAAGCAGGAATTTCCAGAGAATTAGTCAACCACAATTAATTTTCACATCTTCCATCTAGCTTATAATTGCCTATGATTGGAGTTTTCTGATGGCATAGCATCTTTTATGTACTCTCTTGTCCACCTGAATTAGGTTTTAGCTAATAAATTTTATTTTTTCTAGTTATACTGGAATAGAAAGAGCATTTATTGCTGAGAACTTACGAGAAGAAAGTGCAATGTCCTGAGATACCACTTTAAGAGAAAACCGTAACCTGCTTTGCTGAGTTTAAGGTACCACATAAACCAGCCCGTACGTCACTTGTACATCATACATAGAGCTCTGCGAAGAAAGAACAATCACTTCTCAGTTCAGTGACTCTCTTTTTCCCAGCATAAATATCTTCCCAGATATATATTCCCATACGCATCAGATTGTTCAGGGTTAATTTTTTTAAACCACGGTATTTACTGCAGCCCTAAATAAAAAGCTAGCATCTCTCGCAGCCCATAAAAAGGAAGGCTTAGACTGATCCAAATGCCATTAAATTCTTTCACCAAAATTGGGTCCCATTCAGTCAGGGCTTTAACAGAGAAGAAGTGATGCAGGGAACTGGTAAGAATTCACCGAAGAACCACTGCCACCACCTCCTTCTTTCGCTGTGGGAGCGACACAGATTGCCACACTGGCCCGGGCACGCAGCGACGGCTCGGAAGAAAGGCTGTCTGGAGAGCAACTGCCAGCAGCTCTCCACGCCGACCAGCAGCCGCGACGGGCCGTGTGCTGGGGGACTGCAGATGGAAGTCTGCCAAGCAGTCCTTCCGGCTGCAGTAACAGCGAGGACAGCTTCAGAATGTACAGAGAAAGCTTGCGGACAAACTTCGATCGCCTGGGACACCCCGTGGGTGAAATCCCGCCACGCCTCTGTTAATGGCTGCTTCGGGGAGAAAAGCAAAGCGAACGCATGTTGAGAGAGAAGATGAGGCTTTCTTATGCAAGGACGCAGGGTGAACTAACAGTGGATTTGCCGTGGTGAAAGGCAGTGTACAACGACAACTGCCCTTATCTTGTTGACTTTTCTGCCAGAAGTATTGTACCCCAGCACGCCATCTCCACGTACGATCATGAGGGGATGCAAAAGGCACAGGCTGCCACAAACACAGGCAAGTGTCCGCTCGGAGCAGCCAGGCTGAGGCTGAGATCCAGCACAAAGTAAGCTCCTTAACTCCTGGAAAAAACTCACCACATTATGCAACTTGATAAACGACTGGTAAGCATCTCACTAATCTGATTTAGCATTAACATGGTTATGTGACTTCTAGCTTGGAACTGGCTTGGGTAGACTGGCAGGCCTGCAGATAGCATCAGTTTGTCTCCTGCACGGCGCTGGGTATGCATACACAGCGTAAGACTTTTCGTTTTCTCTGTTACTGCACTAACAAGCATGCGCTAAGCAGGCGAGTTAACTGTCGCCTTCCACCTGATACTATTCTGTGGATAAATTAGGATATTATCTCAGGTATTTCAGGAAAAATATTGTCTTTGCGGAAAAAGTTGGGGTTTTTTTCTTCAAATGCATGAAGCTTTTTGCCTTCTTCACATTTACTAATGTCTAATTTGCCATTCTAATTACCTTTCCTATTGAAGTAGCCATTTTCTAAATGTTTGTGTTTGGGAAAAAAATAACATAAAATCTTTCCACAATCATTTCTTCCTTTGAGAGGTCCTTTTGATCTCTCCTTTCTGTATGTTCTTATAACCACTGCTTCTTAGTCTTCTAACCCCTGTTCTAGTAACAGATTTTGTTCGTCATTTTGTTCCTTCCAAACTTGAGTTCATACAGGCTTTTTCTATACCGTCGGCAATTAAAGAGTCCTTATGTTCTGCATAAACAGTTACAAGATACATTTAATATTTGCAATTCAGTTTATCTGAACCTAAATGAACGTAAAACAGTAAAACTATTTAGAATTATTTTAATCAGTGTAAAAAGAGACAATCTTTCATCTTTTTGGAAGACAAAACAAGGAGCGTCGGGGAGGGAGAATGACCCCAGAAAACCTGAATACATAGTGTGGAATAAGGTGAAGCAACAGTACAGAAGAAAGGATTACTGTCATCATTCATTTGGCAAATTGGATGTCAAATAAGCAAAAATTAATGCCAGCAAGGAAAAAATGAGGTATTGGTCATTTGGCATGAGAGAAGATAGAAAGTGCACATTAAATTTTATCAAAGTGAAGTTAAGCCTTGTGATTTTACATATAGAGTGTACATGTGGAAAAAAATAAAAGTTACATTCCATGCTGATACAATATCACAAGACAAGTGTTTGCTAATATCACAGCTGGAAAAATCTGCTAGGAATAAAACTGCTTTAATATTTATTTCATTCAATAAATGCTTGCTATGGAACACAGGTGTTTCCTCCTAAAAGCTTTTTTGGAGCTGAGAAATAAGATTAAAGGATACAGGACCCTTATATCACTGCATCTTTATCTTCATATTTCCTATTCTCAACTACCATTCTCAAGAGTTTTGCGAAGGGGTTTGGATCTCTCATTTGTATCAATACCTGCCATTATATCAACAAACATCTGCTTATGAAAAGCTGAGATTTTATTTTTAGCAAGCATGGAAGAATGTCTCTGGCTATTGTGTTCCTGTTATAAGGACTTCAATCTTGGTTCCTTGACTTGCTTTTATGATTATATTGTCTCCACATTTTCCAGGTGATTTTTATAAGTAAGTGTATCCTTGGCTCATAGATTTAGTTTATTCCTATATTTAACCCCATAAATGATACTATAATGTGATTTTGAAATACACTGAGGCAAAACTAAAAACTAAAGCATCAAAAATTCAAACCTAAAAATTAAAGAACAAAAGCCAAAAACTAAAGCCACTGAACTACTAGCAAACCTTGTGCCAAGAGAGTTCTCACCTGTTCCATCTCAGGCCCCTGAGATAAAATGCACAACATTTTCGACGGCACAGGGATCCTCAAAACACTCTTATTTACCTTCTTATCAGCCTTTCAGCATTTAAAGTTCTCTACAGACCAGAATTTCAGAAGAGGAATTGAGGCTGGACAGGCAACTGCACTCCAACCGTGGCACCCCCAGTCACTGGAGCGCTAACTTCATACCTCTGCTTCCATGGGATTTAAGACGAGGTACAGCCTTCCTTCTACCCACATGGTTCATGTTTCAGAGCATACCAAAGGTCCCCTCCAAAGTAATTCAGTCTCTCACTAGTGCAAAAACTAACTTCCTAGTCAGATTTCAGAAATGTAAAAGGCATATATGTCTTATTGATGACCTTAATGTGAGAAAATAATGTATTGGACTGATCAGATTTCAAGGAAGGAAAGCCTCTGCAAGAAGTTAATCTCATCTCACTGCTTCAAGATACTTAAGTATCTATAAAGATAACTTTAAGCATACGAACCAACAGGACTACTTATACAAGACATTCTTGTATTTTTCTGCTTTATTGGAATTGCTTTATTGGAAGAGCTTAGATCTGTTAAATAACTACATATCTATTCTTGTCCCTAATACAGGGTTCATACCATGACTTTTAAAGGTAGAGGTCTGTTTAAATATGCAACTTTATGCAACTTCCTTTATTTACTTTCATTTTTCTTTGATACAGGATAAATCCTCAATATGAGTCATTCCAGTGTAATTTTAAAAAAATCTTCATCTGAGGCAACTTTCCATTAGTCCTGTTATGGAAAAAACAGTCAATCGCATTCACTTCTGGCCTCAAGTGCAAAAGAAACAGTAGCATTCCTTTGTCAATCCAACTAGCATGCACAAGTTAAAAGTATTATTTGGGTCAGTCTAGTTGGTTTATTGAAGAACATATTATCTATAGAACTATTCCTGAAGGTACTCCTGGATCACTAAAACAACCAAACTAAAAAAATACAGCATCGCTAACATCATGGGACTATGTTAACTGCTTGGGCAGTCCCTAGGAGAACGCAACTCTCATTCCTTCAACACTATTACTTTGACTGATGACTTGCTCTTAAATGAACGCTTAGAGTTGCTACGCTCTAAACAAAGTCTCAATGCACAAAATCACAACAGCATTTTCCATCATGGAATTGGATGCGTGTTTTCGAAAGCCACTGTGGACAAGAACACATTCAGTGGCCTTTTTCCTCCTAAGAGAGCTATGGAAACCTCCCGCGTAAGTTCAGCAAACAGTGTTGAGTTTTCTTCTGGTGGGAGCACACTTGGTTATTATTCTAACAAAATTAGAAATACTAGGCAGTTTCTGACATACATGAAGGTTTCACTGTATCACGCTGTACAAACAGAACAACAAGGCTGCAGGATGTGCTTTTAAGTGGACATATGCTAGAAGAGTTCAGCCATAGCCTGTCAGAACGGAGGAGTGCACTGACCAGCACTGGAGGCTGCGTGGTCTGGAAGCCCATATGCCTCCTGGCAGAGAGTGTCTTGTCCTGCACGGGGCCTTCTTACTTGAACTAGGCTTGGTGACCTTCTCCATGCACTAGAGAGTAGGGAAAACAACAGGATGGTGAAATCAAATGACTAGCGGCGACAGAGAAAGAAAAACGGTAAAACAGAAGGAAAAGAGAGATGGCAGTGTAGGAAGAGATGAGAGACAGAAGGTAAACCTGGCAAGACTGAGAAAGTAAGCCAAATCAGGAGTCTCTGTGTAGGGAGCTTTTTCCTTCTCTCGTTTCTCACTTTGTCACTTTCTGGTTAAGTGGTGTAAGCGCATGAACACAGCAGCAGCATCTGGTGCTTTTACATCAGCCCTGCACTTTTCTGGACATAGACAAGAGGCAGCAAATGTAAGCAGCTAAAACTGCAGCACAACCAGGCACAAAGCAATCACTGCCACACTAGTAACACATCATTTAAAATAATAATAGCATTGCATTTAAAATTGCCATCATCCTGCAGTAAGCACAAGGAAACAATATTAGTGACATGAGAGAAGGATGACCTTGTTTCCAAGATACTTGCCTACAACAACAACGTATCTATTTTTTTTTTAAATGATTGTCATTCATTTCCGTGGTACACTTGTTCTAGAAGTTGATAGTAATCACAAGAGGAAGAAAAATGGGGACCTTCAAACACTACCCTTTTGTATTTCTCTTTAAAATGAAGTGAAATTGTATTACAGTGCCCTCAGGTGGTGTAAATTAAATTCTGTCCTATTGTCTTTTCTAGAAAGACAGCTCTGTAAATAATACTAATTTTCAGAAGGCTGTATGAATATGGAAGAAAGTTACACGGGAAGGCAAGGCACAGCATAAGCAGTTTTGTTTCCAAGGAAAGCTCTTTTCTTGAGTCTTTTGACAACTCATGATTTTAAAAAGCATTCTTTGTTCATTTTTAAGTATCTGTGGAAGAAATCACACATCTCCCAAAGAAAACTTAAACATCATCATCACTGATTACAGGAACAAAAATAGATAGAAGGAAAGAGATCTAGAAAAGAAGATAAAACCAGACGGGAGAAGAGGTTATGAATTCTGTAAGAGTTTTTCAGAACAAAAGCCAAGACATGTGTTTTAAAAAAAACCACAAAACCAGATAGTGTATAATTTCTTAAATGTGTTCACATGTAGTATGGCTTAATGGTGAGGAAAACTGCATAAATAAAACAGTATATGATAAATTTGTCATATAACCTGAAACTTTCTGAATTCATACTGTCATTTTTAATGAGCCTTCCAAAGGCTGTTGTTGCCAAAAAAGATATTCCTGGTGTTCAATCTTTGGTGATGAATTGCATTTCCACCCTTACAGAAGAAATTTAGTCTGAAGAAATCAGTTTCCTGAAGACATAGGACATTTTAATGTGCATCAGTCCAGTAAATTTTTTTTGTAACTAACAGTAGCCATGTAAAAAGAATTTTATTTAGCTGCTCTACTTCTCCACATTCAGGGTAATTCCAGTATTGTGTATCACATAACTAAATGGTTGCAGTATGCCCAGCATCTATCATTGCTTTATGTCGTCTTTAAATAAATGTGAGGAAGATCAGCATATCACCAGGAGAATCCTCTAATCAACCACAGTTAAAAGGTTTGTCAAAGATTCTGTAAGATTATAATCACTGTTATTCTATTGAGATACTGTTAAAAGAATGGCCTGTCAGCTTACAAATATCAATTACATCATGTAATACGTGCACTGAAGACAATGGGAATCACATCACTGAACATGGTTTCAGCAGAGAACACCACTGCAGCATAGCTTTGTCCTATTGTCCATCCAGTTCTGTCCTACTGTCTTTCCTAGAAAGACAGCTCTGTAAATAATACTAATTTTCAGCAATTTGGATGAATATGGAAGAAACGTACAAGATAGAGCAAGCACATGGTTGTAGCTGCCATAGGTTCTTCCATGGTTCTTCCAGCTCCCATTGGAAGGACTCTGCTGTCCTTCAGCTTATAACCACACTCTGGGCCTCTTCGTACCTGCTCCTGAATTGGCTTCTAATGTCCAGCCACCAGCATACATTAATGCATTCCCCAAACAGCTCAGAAAAGTAATTTCCAGACTGTTCCAAAACCCGAACAGGGCAAAAGGCATTTGAATCCCACCAATCTTTCATTTCCTCTGCAAATGATACTTTCTGTTCCTTTCATGATGTGCTGGTTTTGGCCGGGATAGAGCCAATTTTCTTCATAGTAGCTTGTATGGGGCTCTGTCTGGGATTTGTGCTGAAAACAGCGTTGACAACTGAGGGACGTTTCAGTCACTGCTGAGCAGTGCTGGCGCACAGTCAGGGCCTTTTCTGCTCCTCACCCACCCCACCCGTGAGCGGAGCGGGGGCCACGGGGAGCCGGGGGGGGCACGGCCGGGACGGCTGCCCCCAGCTGCCCAAAGGGACGTCCCAGCCACGGGGCGTCACGCTCAGCACAGAAACTGGGGGGAGAAGAGGGAAGGGGGGGACGTGTGGAGTTACGGAGTTTGTCTCCCCCGGTCACCGTTAGGCGTGACGGAGCCCTGCTGCGCTGGAGATGGCCGAACCCCCGCCCGCCCGTGGGGAGCGCCGAGCGAGTTCCTCCGTTTGCTCTGCTTGCGTGCGCGGCTTTTGCTTTCCCTGTTAAACTGTCTTTATCTCAGCCCGCGAGTTTCCTCGCTTTTACCCTCCGATTCTGTCCCCCGTCCCGGGGGGAGCGATGAGTGGCTGCCCGGGGCGCCGTTGCCGGCTGAGGCTAAACCACACCACGTGGCAATATGGGAAACTCTCCTACCACTCTGAAGATATGTGTTACAGGAAATGCTGTGCTGATCCTTCAATTTTCTAATGATTGCCTCCAGGATTTCTGACGGTGGGCCGAAGAATTGCTGTTACACTTTTTGCAGCTATCTTTACAAACTGTACCCTTCAAAGAAAAACAACGTAAGCTTCTCACCCAAAGTCGTCCCCTGCTCCCCTTGCCCTGCTTTCAGTAATCACTAATTACTTTGGTTTTTTTAACTTCACTTGCACATTCAGGAAGAGTTTTACTAACAAAACACTTCTCTGTGGCTCAGAGAGAATCAATAGTGCTTACAAGCACACTCTTTATTTATTGGCAATTTACTCCTGAGTTCCCCCATCTAGGCTATCAATAGGAAGGCAATCTCTTTATAGCACTAATGACTTGCGGTAAAGTATATACATCTGTTTAATACAAATAAGGGCAAACGATTTCCCAGTCTTGGTTACATAAAATAGAGCTCACAAGGGCTTACCTCACTTAGGAAGAATAACTTGTAGCCTTCTCTCATTAAAAGGATAAACTATTAGAGTGGAGACAAGTAGGAAAAAACCAATGTTGGTGGAACAAGGGAAGGGGGAGAGGGTTGGTGGACACTCAGGTCTGACTTGACCTAAGAAGGCAATGCTCTTAATCCTAACAACCATCCAAGCCATTGGCAGAAGAAAAGCAACAAGTAGAACAGGGTTTCCAGACAGGATTTAAAAAAAAAAATTATAATCGAAGGCCTGGAAACTTCAGCAACACCAGTGACCTGCTGGAAGCTGCACTGGCCATTCAGTCAACAACAAACCGCACCACACTGACTCCTAGCTCCACTGGGGGAGGAAAAGCCCTTCGTTTTGAAAAGGACATTAAGCCAAGAAAATGCTGCCCACCTTGTCATCGCTAAGAGTGCCTCTCATGAGATGCAACAGATAGAACAAAACTAATGCTACTAACCGCTTATCTTAAACCTCTCAGAAGTTTCACCTGCAAAAATACTGTTTCGTTTCTGGTCCTAAAAATATATATATAATTATGTCCGTGCTATTTTGTACCAATGACCATATTTACAGTAATGGTTGGTGATTTTAACATGTCAAATACTTTCCTTAAACCTAATTCATGTTTTCCAGAGCTTCAAAAACTTGTTCCTTAAAATCCAAAGCAGATGAATAAATTCACACAGTGGTGTTGAAAACTTCCTGATGATACCTTCAAAATCACACTCTAGTCTTCAGCAGAAATAAGTTATTTTGAAAGGATTTATGTATATAGCTCCCTAAACCCCAATAATTCTCCAGAACAAGATTAAAGCCTTAAAAAGAGAGTAAACCCAACAAACGCACAAGGTTGCAATACATACTGAGCCTTCCGCTTTTGTTCTTTCTAGAAAGTAAGAAAAGGCAGTCTCATCTACGTGCTTGATAGCTGAAGTTAACTGGCTTCCCAGGAAGGCATGGGTTAGGAGCAGAAAAGGTAGATCCAGCTTTTTGGCAAAAATGTCCCTAGAGGAACTTGGAAAAAAATTTTGCTTTGACAGCTTTATATTGAGCTCTCCTGTTAAACTATGAAAACTTGGAAAGCCAAGTAACTTCTTCACACAGCCAGAACCGTTGATTTGCAAACCATTAAAAAATCAAGTTCCGAAACTTGTCAGGAAGAGGTAAGTAGTATGACAAGAAACTATTGCTTGTGGTTTCAGGAATTAATCTCTCTTATTTGGGAAGGGTGAACAAAGAAGGGACAGAGAAGTGGTCCTTCTCCATGGCATCATGCTCCCTCTCCCAGCTTTTGGGCACAGCCAACCCCCAGACTATCATCATCCCAAGTTCTGCTTTGTACCAGCAACCTACCCCTGATATTTCACAGACAGCCCTGGAGGAAAGCTGAGGTTTCTGACAGAGACACTTTGATGAGTGGGGTAACTACACTGTACTCACAGCAGTGCTAGCGTAACCGAGCTGAGTCCACTTCGCTAAGGCGACAGCCCAGAGAAAGCAGCATGGCATTTAGTCCCGCGCGGCTTGTGGCGTACCCCAGGGCAGGTCCGTCCTGTGCCTGCTCTTAGCTCAGTGCGGCCGTGGGGAGGCTCCTGCCAGCCCTGCCTCGCCGCTGCCTCCGCTCCAACTGCAGCAAGCGCACGCCTTTTGCACGGGGCACGATACTCCAGAAAGACGGAAGATGTGTGAATTTATTGGCTTTCTGAAAGCACCATAAAACTCAGATGCCTAGATGGCAAAATATCTACACGTGCTGTCTACTTCAGAGGTGCTGCAGACAGAACAACCCACAGGAAAGCTCTTCATCCTCTTACGGATTTCTCTTACGAAAGACACCACCTCACTTTCAGCCGCGGCACCCTTTGCTCATAGCGAAACAGATCTCACCCAGCCTTGCGACCAAGCGTCTCCCCACGTGCCGGCAAGTACCACCTACCACAACAGCCAGCCCTGCGGCACACCTCTGCCGCCCGCCTGGCACGGCCACGGCCGCGGGACTCAGCACTGCGATGCACCGGGAGCCAACGGCCACTGCGGCGCGAGCAGCGTTCCCACCGAGCGGGCACGGTCCCGCAGCACCCAAGCCAGGCCAGCAGGAGCAAAGGCCGGGGCTGAGCTTAGGTGGGGCTCCTGGGCAGCGGGTGTGTGGGAGGGAGGTCCCAGCTGCGGCTGATGAGGGCCATGGGGCCTCCGGGGCACTCGGGGCCCAGCACGGAAATGGCGGAGCAGTAGCAATAGTCTGGCTGTAATGCAGAGGTATTTCCTAATTCTGCAACAGTTTAGAAGGGTGGCGGCAAAATATAAAACCTTTATTACAGAGTGGGGTTTTTTTTTTTCAGTTTTACAGCACAGGACAGAGACTGGATTCTGTGGAGGGGGAGCTGCATCCCTCAGCTGTAAGGCAGTTTGCAAATGAGCTTCTTAGTGCATTGTAATTAATTCTTAAATATCACTGGCAAAGGATGCAAGACTACAAATTTTCCAACTAGGAATTCCGGGCTTAAACACCACTGGGGCTAACTAGCTTTTGGCACTGAGACTCTGTAATGATTTACTGTTAAGCAGAAGAATGATGTAAGATTTAGGAAAAGATTCCTTCCAGCCTTACAAAAATAAATGCAGTGTTAGAACAAATTGAAGTCTACCTATAAATGAGTGCTCATCTGGCTTTATTTAGACAACCTTGTAACACAACACTCCGATTTAAGGATATAATTAGGAGCATTGTGTTAGAAAGCTATAAAAATACAGACTACCAGACAGTTCCTAAGAGATACTTAGTACTGCTTTGTTCATAATGACAGACTGCACACAAAAAACCGCACAGCTTAAGCACAAACTCTTGAATGAGGACACTTGTTGCTGTTTTGTCTTCCCGTATCTTTTGAGAATTAATTTTCACACAGTCATGGAAAGTTACTTTAGACATTTTTGTGTGTAAAACCAGAATTACTCAGACGGCTATCACAAAAAACAAAACATGTACTTCCCCTACAAATGTGTTTCCCCTTTAATAGCAAAGTACAGCATCCATGAATTTTACTGGTCAGCTGACATTTCTCTCTGTGTTCCTTCTCACGGTGGCACTCGGGGACCCCCGACTAGCAGCACTTCTGTACTCGGCATTCTGCTCTGCATCACGGTATTCGTCCAGTGGGTTCAGTGTTCAGCAAACGTCCTCGTGAGCATAAAGACACCAGGTTGCGTCAGAGAGGCCGCGGGAGCCGGGAAGGTCACAGACTCCTCCCAGCCCTGGGGTTCTTTCAGCACTCCCCGCTGTCTGCCCGTCTCACTCGCTCAGAGCGTAGCACAGCACTCACGCTTGCAACGCGCAGCCCGTGTCTGCCTTCTGCCCACGCACAGACCTGCCGTGAGACGTCGCCCTGAGATCTTCCAAGAAGAAGTCAGAACTGCTGGGTACGGACGGCTTAACAGTGTCTGTGCTGGAAGCCCTCAGATACTCAAACAGGCAGAGCGTTTCCCCCACGCACGTACCCTCTTCGGGGCCAATTTCCCCCATGGCTGCTCTCTGCTCCTCTGCTACCCCGGGGCCCTGCGGTGCCTCTCCCAGGCCGGACGCACGGACAGGCCAGCGCGCGTGAGTGCGCAGAGTAACTCGGGGAAACGGAAAGCGAGAGTTTGAGAGAGAAAGGGATTTCCCAGATTGATAAAGCTCATCACTTGTTACGTGACTGGTTTCCTTCGTCTGTCATGAACTTTGCCCTAGTTTGCAATCTCAGGCGGACAGAGGACAAGCACCTAAATGGTCAGCTCTGCCAAGATGGCTGGGCATGTGCCATCATAGGATTTTTGTTCTCTGCAATTTCAAGCTCATGGGAGAAAGATTCTGCAAAGCTCTCTCCTAAATGTCAGAGTCTAAATTCTGCCACAGCTGTATGAAATGTTGTTTTGTATTTTGCGCTGAGCACAATACTGTAATAATACCATACTCTAAGGCAATAACTTAATTTTTGCATTTTTCTGTTTTGTCACACTTCTGT
Organism: Phaethon aethereus; assembly: GCF_964289735.1. Taxonomy (NCBI): domain Eukaryota; kingdom Metazoa; phylum Chordata; class Aves; order Phaethontiformes; family Phaethontidae; genus Phaethon; species Phaethon aethereus. Next base: position 41,696,594 of record NC_138583.1, on the reverse strand, counting down.
TACACTGTTCTCAAGGTCATCCAGTTTCTCTTGTGTGCTGTACTGATGAGGACTCTCAGCTCTGCACCATTAGCATGTTCCTACTTTTTGTGCCAAGGATCATAATGAAAAATATTAAATATGGCCTTTCCCAGAACATACATCATCCCATGAAGATGCTTCAAAAGAGATCATGTAGTCTAAAATGACTTTGTTTTCTAGTGACTGCGTTATCAGCCCAAAACACCCCTCATTTTTAAACACAAGGATCTCTTTTAGGTATGCTGTGAAGCAGCAGCATCCATACTGTCAGGAACACAGGCAAACAGTGTGATTACAGGGCCTCCACATGGATTTTCCTGCTCTCTTGGCACCAACGCCCTAAGTAGCTCCATGCAACAGCGTCGTTTTCCCTCCCCTACCTAGCTTCACTGCTACCTCCACCAGCAGCAGAGTAACTCAGAAAGCGAAGCCTGTGTGAAGAGCTGCCCCGAGTTCCCCCCTCCCCAGTCACTCCGGTTTGACATGGATATTTACAGCTGCACTTTGGAATAACATACAACACCGTGGGGGATGCTTTCATGTGCCCTGCACATCTGACTTCTCTGTAGCCCATACAGTGAGACAGAAAGCGCATGCATTTACACCCAACAGATGTAAAACACATGTTATTCTTATCCGTGGTTTATCTTGTTCCAGTACACGTTTTCAGCTGCACAAAAGCTACAAGAAAAGGTGCTTTGGCTGTATGTGTGACAAAAAGAAGTACTGGAAGGTTAAACAGAACTTGTCTCAAGTTACCTGTCTGGTAGTATTTAATACTGGACAATGCACTATAATACTCTGTTCCAAATATCACAGAACCACAGAGTCATTAAGGTTAGAAAAGACCTTTAAGATCATCAAGTCCAACCATCAGACCAACACCACCATGCCCACTAAACCATGTCCTGAAGTGCCTCGTCTACACGTTTTGTAATACTTCCAGTGATGGTGACTCCACCACCTCCCTGGGCAGCTGGGTATGAATTCCTGTATGTCAGGATGCATAAGTCTCGGGCGAATTTGATGTTACTAGTCTCAGTTTTGCTTCTGTGTCCTTTGTGAGAAAGGGTACCGATGTCAGAGGCAAAACAAAACATTAATTTTACACAGTGGAAATTAATCCTCCGCCCATGCCGGAGCAGAGGAAATATGTTCATAAAACGCTGCCTTTATTATCCGGAACAGCCCAGTACAACACCCGAGGGTCTCACGGCCGTTTCCCCTCCGCCGTGCTGTGCGAGCCGGCACCGCCGCAGCGGGCGACCCGGAGGCACCCACCCACGTCTACCGGAACGCCGGTGCTTCGCACCGAGGGCCGGCCGCCTCGCCCCCGGCGAAACGCGGACACTGGCCCGGGGAGGGCGGCGCGACACCTCCTTCTCCCGCCCTCCAGCCACGGCGAACGGCGAGGCCGGCGCCGCCGGGGGAGCGCGCAGGCCCCGAGGGGGCACGGGGGCCGCCGCGCGCACCGGCCCCACCGGCGGCCCCGGCCAGCGCCGCCCGCGGCCGCCAGGGGGCGCCGCCAGCCCGCGACGGGGCGGCGGAGGAGGCGGCGAGGGGGGCGCGCCGGGCCGGGGGCGCCGGGCCCGCTCGGCCAGGGGCGCCGGGCCCGCTCCGCTGCGCCCGCGGGAGGGACATCCGCCGCGCCCCGCCGCGGGCGGGGGACCGGGAGCCGTCCGTCACTCGTGGCGAAGGCGCGGCGGACCGTGCCTGTTTTCCTCCGCCGAAATCAACCCGCCGCCAGCGGCGACCTGTAGCGTGAGCGCCGCGAGTCCGCACGCCAGAGCCGCCCTCGGCGCTCCCAGGCTGAGCCGGCCGAGGGCCCCTCAGCTGCAGTGGGACGTAGGTGTAACCAGGAACGGCTCAGGCCGTTTTGCTTCCACTCCAGCGAGTGCTCTGCCAACGCGGGGTCGGCCGCAGGCAGCGGGCTCGGCGGGCAGCGGGCTCCGGCGCTCCGGCACCACGCCGGGCAGCTGGCTCCTCGGGACGGCCCGCTTCCCGGGCGGCGAGGCCCCGGCTCGTTTTACCGAGGACACTCCGGGCGAGAGCAGCGGCTGCCGGGCGCTGGGCCGGGCGCAGGAGGCAGACAGACAGCCGGCCGGGACCGGGGCCCCGACCGGCGGAGCGCACGATGCAGCCGCCCCGCCGTCGTCGCGAGGGCTGCCCCGCCGCTGCCCCGTCCCCGAACGGCACGGCCTCTGCAGCCGAAGGTGGGGTTTGCTTAGGGCTTCGGCGGGCCTTGGGCTAGGAGCAACCTGGCAGCCGCCCGGGGCCGCACTGCGGAGGTCCCTGCGGGAAGGGGCAGCCTGTCCCGGAGGAGGGGGCCCAGCGGGGAGAGGGAGCGGTGGGGCGGGGAGCCGGTGCCGGCGGCGGGGCCGCACGGGCGGTGGCTGCCCGTGGTTCCCGCGGCGGGCCGCGAGGCGGGAAGCCTCCTCCGGTGCCCCCCTCGCCGGACGGCCGGAAGAAAAGACACAAAAGCACTTTGATCACGTCGCGGGGTCCGCAGAGATAACCCCCACATACTTCCACCTGGAAAAATGGGGGTCTTTGATTGCAGGAAAGTCAATGACCCGGACAAACGTACCATTACTGTGCAACAAGCGTCACTGATGACAGAGACAAATCACCGGCCGGCCCGAGAGCACCATTTAGCGCGAGTTTTAACCCAGAGGACGGGAGCGGGCGCCGAGCTTCGGAGGGATCTGAGCCTCGGGGCGCGCACGGCCGAGCCACCGGCACGGAGGCCGCGCTGCTGGCCGGCCCGGCGGGCAGGCCGGGGATCCGGGCCCCCGGGATGCCGGAGGCAGCCGGGGGTGACGCGCGTGGGGAGCCCCCGCCCGCCCGCCTGCGGCCGGTGCCGGAGCCGGAGCCGAAAAGCGTCCCGCGGGGGCGGGGGGGGAGGCGGGACACTTTTCCGGTGTCCCCGGGGCCGCAAGGCGCTCGTCGCTGCCACCTCGCAGCGGTCTGGCGGCCGGCCGGCCGGCCAAGCGGCCCGCGCCGTCCGGCTGGGCACCGCGCTCCGCCCCGCTGCGGACGCGACTCCGCGGCGCGCCTAGTCCAGCCCCGCCGCCGGCACAGCTGGCCGGGCCGCGCTGGCCCGTCTGCAGACGAGCCCGTCGGGGCGGAAGGGGGTCGGCTCCCGCCCCGCCGACGCGGGGGTGGCGGAAGCCGTGCTCTTACCCCGCTCCGTCGGTCCCGTGCAAAGCAGCGGAGTCGCGGCGGCGCCCGCTCCTCCGGGACGGCCGCTCGCTGCCTGCGCCTGGCGTCCGCGCTGACGCCCGCCCAGCTGCAGAGGACAGAGCCGGCCTCCGGGGGCGGCGAACTCGCGGGCGGCGGGCCCGGCTGGCGCCCCACCGCCCCAAGCGCCGCTGCCGGGGCCGGGTGCCCACGGGCCGCCTCGGCGGAGCCCCGGCGCTGTGCGACCGGGGGAGGCATGGGCAGACGGAGACCAAGACAACCCCCACGGCGGGCGGCGCGCCGCGCCGGCCCCTGCCCGCCCGGGACGGGCCGCCTCCGCCGCCCGGGAGCGCCGGGAGGGTCCGCGGCGTTCCGGGGGCCGGTCGCGCCGGGCCGCCTTCAACAGCTCCCCGCGGCTCCGTGAGCCCGAACCGCGCCGGAGGAGGCGGGGGGAGCCGATGGCGCCGGCCAGCCCCTTCCCAGTGCGGGCGGGCGCTGCAGAAGTGACACGGGCCAGAGAGCCGAGCGGCTGAGCCAGGAGAGCTTGGTCAGCCCGTTGCTGCTCGCTCTGTTCCAGCCGCTTACAGCAGGCAGGGGAAACGGCAATGCAGCCGTGGACTGAACCTGCTTTGGGGCGACATCGTTTTCCATCTCACGTTTATGCGTTAAGGTCTTTACGAGGATGCGTATAGCAAAGCTATATAGCACAGGCTGTTACAGCGACGGAAAATAAAGATCATCGATCGAGCCCGAGTAACTGCTTCCCAAACTCGCTTTGACATTAGGGCCGTTGTTGAGGTTAAATGGAACCCAATTCACCTGCAAACGGGTCTGAGGACAGACATAACTACATGCAAAGGAACGCGCGTTTTAATGATTGTTCTGAGACGATGAAGTCGATTCGTGTTTACCTTGTGAGCACTCTGAAAAGTTGTACCGCCCCACTTGCTGTGGTTAGTGTTCTCCTCGGTTAGCAAAGCATCAAAACGGCCGGAGAAGGCGCTTGTAAGGCGAGGAACGCACTACAAACGCCGCTTCCCGAATTATTTGCTATAAAAATCTCAAATCCGAATTCTTCTCTTCTTAGCAAGTAAGCGTGTTTTCGATTAAGAAGAATACCCGTGGTAACCGTATTTGCGCGAACGAGCTTCGTTCCGCGGTGAGGTACGAGCCGTTTTCCCCCCGGCAGGGGAAGGGTCGCGCCTACCCGCGGGCCTCGGGGGGGGCCTCTCCGGTGCCGCTGAGTTTCCAAGCCGGCCGCAAAGGAAAGCAGCGAGAAGCGGTTATTCCCGGGACACGAGACCGCTCCTGTTACCGTGCTGCGACCGCTCGGCTCCGGTGCAAGGGGGACAGCTGCCGCGCGGCCGGAGACGGAACCGATTCCCCGGCAAAGCAGCAGCCGGGCCGGGAAGCAACGTGCGGCCCCACCCGCCCTATGTCAGCGGAGCCACCGCCCGCCCCGCACCTGAGCGGTGCTCGGCGGGCCGCGCGGGCCGCCCCCCCGGCCCCGCCGAGGCGGGACGCTCTCCCGGAGACGAGCCCTTTCGGGCTCAGAGGGGGGCCACGCCCGGCGGGACGGCGCGGACGCCTCCCGAGGCGGGAGGAAAAGGGGACGCGGGCGGCGGCGAGGGCGCGGCGGGGCTGACCTCGGCGGGTGCCGCGGCGGGCGGGGCCCGGGCCCGGGCGGGGGGGTCCCGTCGGCCGCGGCGCGGCCACGTGCGGCGCCGCGCGCTTCCACGGCGCCCGGGGGCCGCCCGGCCCGGCGGTGACGTGTCGGGGTGGGGGCGCTCGCCGCCCGCCGATTGGGCCGCGGCGGCGGCGCGGGGAGGCGGCCGCCCAATGGGCGCGGAGCTCGCAGGTGCCCGCGCGGTTATCTGCACCCCGGGGCGCCGCGCGGAGGGTCCCCGCTGCCGCCGCCGGACGCGCGGCCGAGGCGAGGCGCGGAGCCCAGCCCCGCGGCGCCCACCCCGCCGGTCCCGTCCGTCCTGCGGCGCCACCCCCTCCCCCCCCGCTGGATCCCGCGCGGAGCGCCGGAGCCGCAGCCTGCCGGGGCCGCTGCGCCGGCGGGGGGCCCTTCTCCCCAGGACCGCCTCTCCGCCGGCTCGCCGTGCTGCCCCGACCGGGCTCTCGCCGCGCTCCAGCCTGGAAGTTGGCGGTGCGCGCCGCCGAGCTGCGGGGGCGGGCGGAGACGCGCCGGGGCTTTCCCGGCAAAGTTCGGTCCTCGCTGTTTGCTTTGAGCCTGCAAAGCAGCGAAGAGCCCATCCCGCCCGCGGCCGGCGCTCCCGGCGGCGGGTTACAGCGGAGCGGCTGCCGGCGTGGTTGGAGAGGGACCCGCGCTCACTGATGACCACAAATGTTAGCGGTGGGGCAGATGGATGCTAATCGCCAGAGTGCATTCGTCCTCAGCAGTACGCCGCTGGCCGCGCTGCACAACATGGCCGAGATGAAGACCTCCCTCTTCCCCTACACCCTGCAGAACCCCTCCGGCTTCAAGGCGCCGGCCCTGGGCGGACTCAACACGCAGCTCCCCTTGGGGACGCCGCACGGAATAAGCGACATCCTGGGGCGGCCGGTGGGCACCGCCAGCAACCTGCTGGGCGGGCTGCCCCGCATCAACGGACTGGCGGCCTCGGCGGGGATGTACTTCAACCCCGCGGCTGTCTCCCGCTACCCGAAGCCGCTGGCGGAGCTGCCCGGGCGGCCGCCCATTTTCTGGCCGGGAGTGGTGCAGGGCTCCCCCTGGAGAGACCCCCGGCTCGCCTGTCCCGGTAAGTTCGGCCGGTTGCGGCGGGGAGCGCGGGCCCGGCGGTCTGGGGTCCGGCTCGGCTCCGCCGGCGAGAGCTGCGGGCCGGCCCCTCTGGGCCGCTGAGCGACGCGCCGGGAGCCCGGGGCGGCCCCACGCCCCGGCCGGCGGGCGAGCGCGGTAGACGGGGCGGGCGGCCCGGCGGAGGCCGCGGGCGCGGCGCCCTGAAGGCAGGCCGGTGCCGGTCACCTCGTCCCGCCGTGGCGACCTGGGAGGTCCCCAGAACGCATCCTGCTCCAGAGCCGGCGGCGGCGGAGACTCCCCCCTTAGAGCCGGGCGGAGCCCCCGTCCCGAGACGGGATCGGCGCGGACCCCGTCTCTGACGGAGCTGTTTCTCCTCCGCTTTCAGCTCAGGCGGGGATGGTTTTGGACAAGGACGGCAAGAAGAAACACTCGCGGCCGACTTTTTCTGGGCAGCAGATTTTTGCTTTGGAGAAAACCTTCGAACAGACGAAATACTTGGCAGGACCGGAGAGAGCCCGCCTCGCCTACTCCTTAGGGATGACCGAGAGCCAGGTGAAGGTAGGTCCCCGCGGGCGCGCTGGGGCCACGGGCTCCCACGGCCGCTGCCTCCCGCTCACGGCCGAGGCAGCGCTGTCGCTTTTTGGTTTTGCAGTAATTATCAGCGGCCGTTAAACCTGTGCCACCGTACAGGGATTTTTTTTTTTAAAGTCAATTATAATGAAGATACATTTAGATATTGGATAGATTTTAGGCGAATTTCTACAAAACTTGTTTTGTGCTTAGAGTTCTTTGTACTGCAAACGATTTAAGATAAATAGACGTAATATCTATATATATAAAAAACCTAAAACAACCCCAACCCCAAAAGCCACCCGCAGGTGATTGCTTTCAGCGGGTCGGTTTTCACGGGAGGCCGTGTCCAGTAACCGGCACGACTCCACCTTGCGTAAGCACACGAGCTTTTTAGCAGAGACTTCAGGTGCGCCAAAGCGTTGGGGAGCACTGGGAGCCAAAGCCGCTCGTTTTCCGGGCCACCCTAGTCCGTTTTCAGCAGATTTCCTCGTTTTTTTCCGAGAAACCGCTGCTTTTGCTATCGCCCTGCTCCGCTGGCGGCAGCCCCGGAGAAGCCGGGCGGGTGACCCCGACGTTTGGGAGCAGGCCCCCTGGCCGGGGCGCCCCGCGGCCCTGTGGGAGGGGGCGGCCGCCGCCGGGCGGGCGGGGGCGGGCGCGGCGGCGGGGCTGAGCCGTGCCCGGGGCCGGTGCCCGGGGCCGGTGCCCAGGTCTGGTTCCAGAACAGACGGACCAAGTGGCGGAAGAGGCACGCGGCGGAGATGGCCTCGGCAAAGAAGAAGCACGACTCGGAGACGGAGAAGCTGAAGGAGAGCTCGGACAATGAGGACGATGACGAATACAACAAGCCCCTGGATCCCAACTCAGACGACGAAAAAATCACGAGGCTATTGAAAAAGCACAAGTCCGCGAACCTGTCCCTCGTCAGCCCCTGCAGCACCAGCTCGGACACTTTGTGAGGGCACCGACGGCTGCTCCGGGCGGCCGCCGCCGGGCAAGCTGCCGCGGCGGGGACGAATCATAACCGGGTGTTTAAAGTGGTGTGTTGTACAGCCCAAGATGTATGTGAAATGTATATATTTTTTACAGAATAAGTTATGAAATTATTTTCCTTCTCATCGGTGTAAATTTCAGAGGAATACTTCCAACTTCCTGGTTTTTGTTTTGTGTCCCTCTAGAAGGTTTGCCCCTCTTTCTTTTAGCCTCCTTGCCGATTTCCTGCTCCTAACAATCAGATTTTGTTACGTTTTGTATGGGTCGCCAAATCCAAGCTCAGCCACTTTGTATATAGTAAATTTCAGATTTTGTGCTGTATATTTCTAGTGTAAAAACGGCTGTTTTCTTTCACTCCCTCCCTCTCCTCAGTGTTTTGGCGGTTTTATTTCTCCTGCCTCTGGATTTTATGCTTAATAATATCAAAAGAGAAAACCACCCACAAAAAGCACGAGAGAAAAAGGGATGCTTGATTTTACACTGGAATCAAATAACGTCCCCAACACGGGTTGGAAAGACTTTGTATAAATCAATAAATTATTTAACAAGCTTCTCCTTCAGCGCGTTCCTTCCCGCGGTCCGCGCTTTCTGTCCCCGTCCTGGCCGGGCGGCCGGGCTGTTGGAGGTGGGCAACGGGGGCCGCGCCCGCGCGGCGGGTTTGGCGGGGGGCGCGAGGCTCACCCTGCCCCTCGCGGGGCCGCGTCCGCCTTCCGCTTCTTCGCTGCTCCGGCGGCCCCGATTTTCAGGGCCGCGGCCCCTCGGCCGGCGCCTCGCCCCGGCGTTTCCCCCGGCTCCTCCGCCACGGTGGGGCCGCGCACCTGGGCGCTGCCGCCCCCCACCCCGCCGGGCCCTCCGGGCGCCCGGCCCCCGCGGGGGGGAGAGGGCACGCAGCGGCGGGGGCCGGCGGGCCGAGAGGGCTCGCTGCCGCACGGGACCCTCGCCCCGGGGCACCCCCGCCCGGAGGAGAAGAGCTGCAGGGGGCTGAGCGTGCAGCCGCCAACCTGCCGCCTGCGGGGCCGGTTCCTGGCACCGAACGCCTTCTGGGGGTCGCGGGCAGGTTGCGCGATCTCCTCCGCGGAGGGTGGAGGCGGGTACTGGGACATGTCCCACCGCGCTACCCGGACACCGGCGGAGCCGAACCCCGTGAGCTGCATTGTGGAGGTCCACGAGCACGAGCGCCCTGCCTCACCTTCCCGCCGAGCTCCCGGCAGCGTGAGCCGCGGCCCGCACACAGGGCGGCAGCGGCCCCGCACCTGCAGCCCATAGCGAGACCCAGGTAATTACGCAGCCGTCGAGGTGTCTAGCGGCTGCCCAAGCCTCTGCTTTCTCCTCGGGCACGTTCGAGGCCTGGTGGGTGGCAGCCAGCGTCGCTGTCAAGGTGCCTTTTTTGGCCTTTTTTTTTTGGTAATAGATGAGACATTCTTTTCTTTCCGTGCCTTGGCTGCTGCTCCGCAGCCTGAGCCAATGCGGCGGCTGCGCTGCGGGCCGGCCCTGCTCCACCGGCCCGGCAGCCTGCGGAGGGAAGCGACCCGCGGAGCGGCGGGACGCGGCAGCCCGGGCCCTCGCGAGGCCCGGTGCCTCCCCTACGGCACCCGCCCTCCGCGGCGCTGGGCCGGGCCGGCGCTCCCGTACTCCCCGCACCGAGGACGGATCCGGCCGGCCCGCCTCCGCGCGCCCGGAGGGGCCAGGCCCCGGGCGGAGGAGCTGCGGCCCTGGCCGGCCCCTCTGCGCGGCCCGCGGCCGCTGCTGCCCGGTGGCCCTGCCGGGGCCGCGGCCCCGCTCGACGCCTCCACCCGCCGCGCAGACCCTCGCCAGCCTCCGTGCGGGCTCCGGGGCGGGCAAGGGTCGGCGCCGCGGCCGTGCGCCTCGCTCGCTGCGGTGCGCTCCGACGGGGCCGGAGCGGATCCCCGCCGTTCCGCCGGGGCAGCGCCGTGTTCGGGGGGAGCGCTGGGGGCCCTGCCGGTTCCTACTCACTGACAGCGGTGGGGTGGCGAGACCTCTCCCGAGCTGTTACCACAGCTACAAGGCGGAGTAAATCAAGTTTAGAGAGTAATCTCCGCCTCGGCTTTGAACTTCCCAGACGCGACGCTGGAGCCGCAGCGAAGAACCGGAGCCGCTTTCCCGGCTCCTGGGGGAAAACGACAGGAAAGAAATACCCGCACCTGGAAGCCGGGTGATTCGCACCTGCGCTTTTCCCTGAGCCTTTCCCTACTTCTTTAAGCGAAACGAGCCCCCAGCAACTCGGAAATTTGTATTCAGCGATGATCTTTTTACAGAAGGCGGCGGCTCTGTCAAGCACCCCGCGGCGGCCGCCCCCGTTCGAGCCACCGCCCGTCCCGGAGGCTCCGGCAGGCGGAACGGGGCAGAGGCCGGAGCCCCGCGGCGGCGGAGCCCCGCCGGCTGCCGCCCCCCGCGCTCTGCGGCCGGGATCCCCGGGACCCCCCGGAGCCGCCCGGCGCACCCGGCCTGAGCCTCCAGCCCCGATGAGGCCCCGCGGACGTGCCGAGGCTGCGTTTCACGGGCGTCCGTGGGTGACGTTGGAGACTCCCCCACGACGTTACCTTACCGGTCAGCTGTGCAACGAACGCCTCTCGCTGGGCCGGGGCTACCTGCGGCCCTGCCGCTCCCCGCGCTGTGAGGGGCCAGGGCGGCGGTTCCCCTCGCGCCAGCGGCGATGGCCAAGGGGTTCGCGGTGGCGCGTTCCGTGGCGCCGCTGGGGACCGGACCCCGCGGGGGGCCCGTCGAGGCGCCCCGCTCCCTGTGCTCACGCGAACCCTACAAGTGCCTTTTCCTGGGTTTGCACCGTGTCTCGATCAACACCAGAACTGCGTTCTGTTACACGGGTCTTCGTGTGAAAAAAACCCCTGTTAATTGGCAGGAGATTAAAAGGCAACTCATTAGTAAGAAATGTGACAATTTAATAATTTCCCTGTAATCCCCAGGGCCCAAATTAAAGGGACAGACACAGCCACATTCACCACGATCAGGTTTATTGCTTGAGAACCAGAGTAACTCATTTCTAAAGGCCTTCAAAGTTACCATGAGTTGAGTTCGCTTAAATAGAATTACTGTGTGGCTATAATGCAACATGGCACGTAACAATACGGAGCTGCAGACGCCCCTTGGGCAACAGTACTCGATATGAACCCAGACTGTACTGCTGAGAAAACATTCTGCAAGCGGACATCAAATCATTTTCAACGGTAGTGATTTATACCAAAATCAAGCATCAATCTAATGCCATCACGCAGTCCATGAACTCTGTAGTGTTCTAAATTAAATCAATAAAACATACATTTGTGTTTCATCAACAGACTCCCTAATCACCTTTTAATGTTGTATTTAGTGGTAGGAGAAAAATGTTCGTAATGAGATTATATTGTAGGCTGCACTAACCAGGACAATTTACGGTCGGTTTGTTTTTTTTTTTTTAACACTGTATAAATACAGTCTGTGTCCAATGCAGTTGCTACCTGAAGCAGACTTATTATTTTCTTCTCCCGTGTTGTTGTTGTTTCGATATAGAATACTTGGCACCATAAAACAGTAACAAAAGACGGACAAAACCAGTTTACAAAATTCTGGAAAGTTACACCCAAACCTAGCTAAGAACTTCACATTCAATCCTTAATATTACATAGAAAGAAGGGATTATAGGAGTAACAAAGTGAAACTGCTAATATATGTGCTATATAGTATGCTATATATCTGTATCCAGGATGGCACCGCTATATAGTATTTGTTATATAAATGTCGGTTGTTGATGTACATATAACTAAACCTGCTAAGACTCCAACACTAACTGCTGATATGGCACTCTCAAGCATTCATATTGGAAAGTATATTTAGCGTAAGTTTTGGTCAGGTTTATAAATTATTTATGTATCTGTGTATATATACACATACATACATATATATACACACACATATATATATGTATGTATAGAAAGCAGCTGCTGTGTGATTCAAAAACCATGTAACATGGCAGTATAGTAAATAACATGAGAAAAAAATTATAAAAATGAAAACCAAGATACTAAAACTAAAACACAAACCATAAGCCTTGGTCAACAAAGAAAATACCATTTAAAACCATCAATATCTCTATCTATACAGTCCAATGTACAAAACCCCAAAGTGGTAAAGATATATAATGTTAGGCATGACACCTTTCAAAGTTTATAATATGCTGAAATAGCTTTTCCACATTGACAAACACTTATTAAAAGTCGAAAGTCGTGAAATCTAAAATACATAACATCTCTGCTGTCTATTTAGAGTTTTGGCAACAGAATTGTGACATATATATAAAAAATAATTCCACATTTCTACTTGATGTCACATGAACATACAAGACAGTGAGGTATGTGAGGCTTTTCTCGAACAGAGTCCGGATGCTGAAGCATAGTGTACGATCAGCAGTCTAAAAATGTGGCACTCGGGACTTGATTTATCGATACAGTTGTTACGATTATGTATTTCAGTATACTGCGTATTCCTTTCCCTCCTTCCTACAGTGTGGTCTCACGGAAAATCTTCTCATTTCGTAGGCATCTTTTTCCTGTTGCGGAATTGGCATTTTTTTAAAAAGAAAAATAAACACAGGGGAAATGATGTAGAAAATATAAACGTAAAGAAAAAAAATGATATTTACCACCACATCACTGCACGACACAACACTTGTGCACATTTGCAATAGGTTTACCTGCCCCAGCAGCTATTCGAAAGGACAGGAACACAGGCTGCAGCAAGTTAGGGAAAAATAGAAGTTACACATTTGAAATAGAAACATTTTCTTTTTTACAGTCAGTAGTAAGCACAACAAAAATTCCTCTATGATTGGAAACAAGATGATGCAATAATGTTTGGATTAATCTAACTACAAAACGCGCAAGAGAACCACATCCTCTCCTTACAAATCTCTGCTCTCATTGAAATCTAAGGGAAAATTTGCCACTGATTTCTGTGGGAAGAGGATTGGGTCCCATACACAACTCCCTTTTATCACAGAATTAGCTCCACTGAAAGTGCCATGTTAAAAAAATTCATGTTAAGTACACCGGTGACAAAGGAAGCAGTTTCTGAACTGGCTGTCCTCCAGCTGCTGACACACCAAACTTTTCGTTTTACTGGAGAAGTTAGTAAACTTCTGTATTTTAAAATCTGACTGGGATGATTCTGGACCAAATATCTTAAGTGCGTTCTTCCTTAGAAAAACAACACTCTGTCTCACAAGAACTCTGACCCTGAAAGTAAATACAGGTGTGTATTTGTGGATTCGGATTTACGTGTATGCATGCACACACACGTGTAACTACCCGTCACTCAATGATCATTCCAGAGCCCTAGCACTGTCTCTAGGACCGATACATTACCATTGTCATACAGTGCGCAAGTTTTTGCAAATTTCTAGTTGAGTTTTTATATAGGCTTTATATCGTTTTTATACAGGCTTTATACAGGAGGCTACCTCCTGCTCCTTGATCAGCTTTTTTCAAAGAAAGCAAATACTCAGTTTTGCTGTATTTCTAACTTAGCTTTCCACTTGGTACCTTCAGCACAAAGGAGTGTGAAATTAATGTCTTTTTCTTCACTTTAACAACTGGTATTTGTGTAATTCTATATCCTTTTTCTCACTTGTTGCTTAATTATGGAACTGCCAGTATGTTATTTTACTAATAAGCAGCTAGACGCCAAATTAATCGAAGATACGTTTTGGAAGCAATTTTGATAACCCAATGAAAATACTTTTGTTTTACAAGAATAGTTGTTAAGTGCACAGACAGTTGCTCCTCTTCATTTTGTATTGTATCATGCTTTCATTCTGGCACACATCATCATCCTGTTCTTTATTTGATTTCATACAAGTATCTAATATACTGGCCGCTTTCAGTTGAATGCAACTTTAAAACATTTTTGAAGCTTTACATTAAAAATAGGACAGAGATATAGTTGATTTAAACATAAAATTAATGGCAAGCACTGCACACATTCTCCTTCCTAATAAAAAAAGACTTAGATGATACAATACTAAAATGTTTAATGTAATTACCTTGTGATCCCCCATGCAGACATTTGGCCCAATGTGGTCATATATTACTATCTTCTCATCATTTTCTGACTAGTTAAAAAAAAGAAAAACAAACACAACAAAACACTAGTCAGTTCAAGTATTCTCCAGATTACAGAAACAGAAAGAAATATGGAAATAATTTATGCAAATAGTTCAAACCCATTTCTGAATGAAGTGATATTAACACATCTTTGCTTGGCTTCTCCAGAGAAAGACCATGTAGATTGAATTTTTATGTCCAGTACTGCTTGGAGTAATTTGTGCCATTCGTCCATGTAAAAGAACTCAGGAAATCACTGCATCTACTCCTTGCTCCTGGGACCTCAAGAAATTTTAGTGAGTAACACTCGGAGAGATGAAATGAATGACTCGTTACGACTGCATTCCAGCCTTTTGCCAGTGAAATGCAGCTAGCACATTTGGCCAGTCCTTTTTTAAGAACACCACACAATTTTTATTGAATTAGGTGCGATATATGTTGTTCTTCCAATTAAATGCAATCCACATTGCCTTATAAGAACATTTGATTTCATCATACAGGTGATTTTAAGATGAAGGAATTATTTACAGTTTATGAGTACATAATCTTTAACTATTTCTGAGACACATTTCTTCAGCTGAGAAAAAGCATTAAGTGATTTTAAGAAAACCAGCAAATGAAAGATGACATTCCTCTAGCCTCCATTATGAATTGCTTTCATTTTGTTCCACGTTGAACTTTATCCTTATACATTGACTTCTTTAGCATTTGTAGCTTAATGAACAATAAAGTGTACTTTCTGCCATTTGCAATAGACGTGATTTGAGAATCTGTTTTGATTCTCTAGCACAGTACTTCAGGAATAAACACAAATACATTGCCATGCAAGACAATTTCTTATTATGCTGAACAATTCCTATAAGCTAATTAAATCTACAATCTGCACACTCTGAAGTCTCTAATACAATCATAGGTTTGCTTTAAACTAGTTGGCAATACTAATTTATTTTGTATGAAACGGTCAAGACTTTCTCATCTGCAATCAGTCAAGTCTGACTGGGCAATAACTTTATATAAACAGTAGCATTTAGGACTATAAAGTTAAAACCGAATTATCTTTAATGCAGTAAGGAAGCTTAAGGTCAGATTTACTTTATAGCACGGTTGTCTGCCAAAAATATAAAAACATAACCTTCTGCATTGTATGCATGAGCACTTTCCAATATTTCAAGATCATAATGCCACTAGCATCGGAAGTGGGGATACATTCATCAAAAGCGACTTGATAATTTACAAAGGCAGCATAAAATTGTGGATTTTCAACTGCATAATCTTTAGACAGATAAACAAATTACAGTGGTGCACAAGCAGAAACAATATACACTTGGCTGAGCATTCATTACTTCATGCTATCAGGCATCAACGCAACTCCCTAGCAGTGGGCAACCTTTGGTGTTTTAGGGCTCAGGAAGCATAAAATAACATGATGGTGAGGTAACCGACCATAGCATGATAGATGATGTTGCATGAAAGCTGTTTACAGCCCCATGTCTGTACAATCTGTAATGCCTACTGTGTAGCTGAACACCCTGTACAATGTGGCGATTTGTGCATGCTGTCCTTTCTTTACATTGGATTAAAATGCAGGTTTACTACAATTTTTGTTTGAAATAAAATATAGAATTGCTAAGACAGAAGAACAAATTCTTTCTTTGCCTAGAAGAAAAATTAATACAGCTAATGAATTACCTGCATAAGAATATTCAATAGCTAGTTACAACCAAAAATGCTTTAAAAGCTTCAAAGCCTAAGTCCGTGCAAGGGAGTAAGTTCTCAATGGCAAGGCAAACACTGCTTACTGTGGAGAACCACAAAAACTTGTAAGGTCATTTTGCCCTTTCCTCTGTCAGTTCAGCGTTCTTTTCTACTGAATATTCTCATTAAGTTTTATGGGGCAGAATTACCGCTTGGTTTTGAGCTGGATAAGCTAACTGCTTTATTGGTATAGGCTCACTCAAACAACCATGCCAGTTCGGCCTCATCCTACATCTGTAATTTTGCATACGCATTTCTGGCGATGTCCAGAACTGCATGCTTATAATTTGCAAATGCAAAGCTGCAGAGACCAAATTATACGGACTTTTAAAATGCAAGCTTTGAATGATCCAACTGACTGGGTTTCTGTTCCATGGAGACTAAGAATTGGGCTAAGCGACCTCACAGTTACAGATTTCTTGAATGTCCTAACTTTGTTTTCCTTTGTTTAATTTTCTCCCATTATACCCAAGTTATACTCCCCTAGATAATCTGAAAGAATTCCTTTCCCTCTGTACTGTTTACACTCTTCAAGCCTTTGTGTACACTTCTATCTCCTTATTCATAGCTTAAAAAAAAAAAACAAAAAACTTCCCTCATTGGCCACTCTTTCCATGGTTTTAATCCTTTGTTCTTTAGGAATTTCATGGGCACCAAGTACTATCTGTAATATTTTGGGTAAAGTCTCACTTTTTCATATGATATTTCTGTATAAGAAGATCAAATAACATTTGTTTTGACATTACTATTTTACTATAAAGAAAGACTGTATTCTCTTAGCTTCAGGTTTTTTTTTTTAATTAAATACTCCAGTACATGAAATTTTGGGCGAAACTTCAAGGTATCAGGCAGGCACTTCATACACACAAGATGTGTGAGGAAGCACATTGAATTGAAATTCGAGTAGCTGTGGAAAAAATGTTCTCAGCCTTTCAATGAGTTATATACTGCAGGGCAAACAGTCTAATCATGAGATAAATTACCCTGATGAGAGAGAGAAACAGAAGGTTATAAACTTAGAAGGGAAAGTTTCAAGGGTTTCATTAATTTAAACAGAAAAAAAAAGCCATGAAGCTGTAGAATACGGATTTATTTGCAAAGATTATTTTCTGCAATTCACTCCCATCAAACTGCATTGATTCTGCAGGAACATACAGACAGACAGATGACTTTGGGCAATTTTGGGTTTGGTAAGTCGGCTATGTACGAGACAGTCATACAGTCTGGTCAGCAAGATAACCTCAATGCAACAGTGCTGAAAAGTCACAGCACATTCGTTCCTGCATCGCACTCGTGGCCGTGGCTAGCACAGCAGGAAAAATTGAGCTCAGAGCAGAAGGGCATGGATGAGATCTCCTTATATCACACACCAATTTCCTGATGTGTGCTTGGTCCTTTAGAACAACTGACAGCCAGCGTGAACAGGATGGGTCTCCAACTGCCATGACCGAGCACACACACGGGAAAAGAAAGAGGCAGCGTAAGCTGGCGGACGTAACCAGCTGGCCTGGTGCAGTGTTTCCAAGGGAAGGAGGAGAGCTGAGCGGAGTAAGCAGAAGAGTGAGAAAACGAGAGAAGAGACAAACTGGAGGGCTCCTGAACTATATTTATGTCATTTAACCTTGGATAGAGCATCACGAAGTTTACCTTACCTCTATACGCTAAAATCCTAAGAGAAACTACATGTTCTAAAAACGTTGCACAACCGTATCTTTAAAGCTCTAATGGAATGTCTAAATTTAGGCACTTAATTGGTGCCCAAAGTTAGGAGCTGGAGACTCTGCCTTCATTCAGGGGACAGTGAAGGGAGATTTGGCCCATCTAGGATCTGACGTATTCTTGGGAAATCCAATTCCCACCATCAGCAACAGAGGGAACCCAAATCTACCACGCTTGTAGCTCGGGTACTTCAAGCTGTTGCTGTGAACGGCCCCAGCAATGCCCCGAGGGCTGGAACCCCTCTGCTGGGAGGCCAGGCTGGGAGAGCTGGGGGGGCTCAGCCTGGAGCAGAGAAGGCTCCGGGGAGACCTTCCCGCAGCTGCCAGGGCTGAGGAGGCTGAGGAGAGAGATGGGGAAGGGCTTTTTAGCAGAGGGCCTGTTGTGACAGGACAAGGGGTGATGGCTTTAAACTGAAAGAGGGGAGGTTTTGACTAGATCTAAGGAAGAAATTTTTGACAATGTGGGTGGTGAAACCCTGGCCCAGGTTGCCCAGAGAGGTGGGAGATGCCCCATCCCGGGAAACATCCCAGGTCAGGCTGGACGGGGCTCTGAGCAACCTGCTCGAGTTGGGGATGTCCCTGCTCATGGCAGGGGGTTGGGCTAGATGGCCTTAAAAGGTCCCTTCCCACCCAAACTATGCTATGGTTCTATGATTCTGTACAGGTTTTTCCTCCAACAGCATTACCCTTCAGCCAGCAGCCACTCCTAATTACTTTTGTCTGCACCTGTGCCGAATCCTTAGTCAGGGCAGCACTGTTACTTATGTTACTCCACAGTGGACCGGATTCGGGGTCTGATGGAGGCTTATTTTTTGTTTCTCTTTTTTTTTAAAGCAGGCATAATTTCCCAGTGCTGTACATCCCAGTACAGCACTGACAAGTACAGAAGCAGCACAGGAGAGATGACAGGCAGCCAGTGTTGGCAGCTCAGATACCAAAAGAAGTGTTTGTGAAAGCTTGTGCTTTGGTAACTGCCAACAGGTTAAGTGGAACAAATCCACATTCTCGGGTGGAAAGCACTGGAGCCATAATGGTTTATGATTGCCACGGTATGCTGTCTCCAGCTTGGTGAGTGATACAGGCAACCGAAAATTCAAAGACAAGCGTATCAGCTTGTGTATGCAGTGTACCAGCCCTACCTACCTTTGTTGAAGATAAACACAACACGGAGGCAGGGGGGTGGCTGCAGGTCCGTACTTACTTTCAGGATGAGCTCCTTGGCTGAGTGGGACATCAGGATTCTGTCGCACCAGGCTGGACATCTCGTATTCATGTACTGCTTTCCCTGGCTAGAGTCCTCGCTGTATGGGTAACTGCGAACAAATCACAATCACAACCATCAGCAACTTTTTGCAGAGAGGCCCAAAACCTGTGGCTCAAATGACCCCATGAATTAAAAAATTAAACTAGCAAAAAGCAGCTCTTTTAGACACTTTTCATACTTTCTTACCTTTCTTTTCTCCTCCCCCTTTCTTTCTCACGTGCTCTGTTGCCATTTCTCTTCTCATATCTACAATCCTTCTTTAGGCCAACATGTTACGACACAGGTTCAAACCTTCACCTCTTACCTTGCATTTTTGCTTGTGAGAGTGTTTAAAGACAGTAGACTATTTATCGATGTGAAAGTATAAAAATCAGTTCAACAACAACTCAAGTACAGAGTAGGCTGTTGCCTATGTCTGTGGAAGACGAATAGGCAGAAGATGAAAAGGAAACCTGGGGGAAAAAAAGGTTCATCTCATGGGATTTCTTTGCAGGATTCTCTCAAGGAGAGCTATCCAGGAATAATTCAACAGAAAACAGAGTTCAGAGCGCTGGGATCTCTGCAGCTGTACACAAGCCCCACCTGTACGGATTCTCTAAGGCTCACAGGAAGGAAGATACGACAAGAAAGCAGGCTTTTCAGGGAGCTTCATCAGAACCAAGGAATTAGGAATGTGGTTTAAGGAAAATGATCCTGACCACATAAGATTCTGTACCTTTATACAAAATTGTGTTAACAAAAAGTAAATTACTTTGTAAAGACATCTGGAATAGAAGCTGATTAAGCGGTAGTTATGCTGTGGGGTCATTATAAATGTGGCTCTCCAGTGCATTCTAACTTAGCTTTAAAAGGCAACAGCAAGTGTTTACTTTAACCTGCAGAACAGTCTAAAAGAAGTTAACTCAACGTGCCTGTGGGAGCCCACAGGCTGAAATCGGCTAAACCTGAACCGGCAACCTCTGGTTCAACTGTCAGGCGGCCACGGCCAAAGTTTTCCTCATTTTATCCAAGCATTCTCACTAGTTTCATCTGACAGAACTTTGAATTTTATGATGGCTCATCATGCTGTAAGGCCCACTTGTTTTCCCAGACCATTTCCAAAATGGCATGGGCAAGTAGCTAAAAGAGGGGTTTTGGAGAAATCCAGGAGGTTTGTGACAGGCTGAATTTCTTGAATATTGGGCCTGAATGAATTGAAGTTTGCCCTTGATAAATATCTTTAAACAAAAACCATGAGGCTGGTGCATATTATCTACATATGTACGTGTGGGTGTATTTGAAATGACATTTGCGTTTTATCCTGCTCATCACTGAATTCATAAAGGAAATACTGAGGTTTTCTTGATATGTGTGCTAAAATAAAATTTCTGGTATTGTAACAAAAGGGTTTGCATGCTTGAAGAGAAACTTATTTACCACCCTACTTGGTGTGATACACTGAGACCGAGGCATATAGCTTTCTACCAAATGGGTTTACAAGCTACACTGCCATTAAAAAGATTAGCCATGGCAAACATCCAAGAAAAGCATACTGAATGTATTGGAACAAACCAGTGATCTCAGTACCTTTTCCACCTCATCAAACCTAACAAGACTCATTTTCAAAACATATTATGAGAATTCAATTTGCTGCTTCACTGACATACAGAAGTACGGCTTATTTCTGAGTGTCTGTGAAATATTTTGATGATGTAATACTATTGGTAGTAGAAGCTCTTTGTCTGCAATTTAAGGGTTGACTTTTTTGGGTAACCTCTTACTTTAGTTAGTCAAGAACCCCACACACCTGAAGCTACTTTTTATGACATAAGGTACAAGAATCAATCACATTTCATATAATCCTTCCTTTTACAGCATTAACTGTACGGCTTTTAAAATATGATGTTCCATACCTGGAATGATCTGTGACTGCTATATGTTTGAGCATTTCATCTGACAGCTTGTATTCTGTGAAATGGTATTTATCAATTTGCTTTATTGATCTTAATGTTTTCACAGGGTGAAAACTTCTGCCAATTTTTCAAGGTCTTTAGCGCTGACCACCTAGTCAAGACGTTACTGTAGTTTACAAGTCTTTGACAAGTCAGATGTCTAACGGCTGGGACAGAGATGAAAATACATGCTGCAAAAGTTATGCAGACAAAATGATCGGTAGGTTATAATTTAATACAATAAAGTGGGTCAAGCTCTTCTTTTTTTAAGGCAGCGTCCTTTCTTCAGGCCGGGAGCGTTGGAGCATTCTGTCTCGCTGCACTCTAATGAACAAGGCTTCTCCTCCCCACCACCACCTCTTCGGCTTGTGCAAGTCTCACTCTCAGTGAAATGCTGACATAGACATAGTGACAAATCCTAACTAGATACACCCCTAAAAAGTAAGGAAAACGATTTGCTCTCCTCCTTCATCCTCTAGAAGGGTCACAAATACTTTGGAATAAGCAGGCGTCTTTTGTTTGTAGATGGGCTCAGAAAGTCATCAGAGCTAAATATGACTCAAAATTGCTGGGAGGGATTCTTTTTTTGTGACTTAACAGGCTTTGGGGACAGGACAGTTTAGTTTATTGTATGCCATTTATCTTAAATACATTTTTGCAAATAAAAGCTCTGTTAGAGGTTCCTGGAATAAGACTGTCACTGAAGAAATTTTCATGAAACATACTGCTGAATGTAAACAATTCCAGAATAAAACTTTTCAAACATACACTCCAGTAGTTGTCTCCATCATCCGATTCCATAGTTAAATGAACGGTGGAATGAAAATAGTGTGACTGCTTCTAGAATTGAATCATCTTCTTGTGAACGCTGAAGCTTTTACTTGGTTGGAGCATTTATAAAGGTCGTCTCCTCTGTGGATACTCTGGTGTCTTACGTGATGTTACCTCATTCAGATGCCTTCCCACCAGCCGATGGGATTTAAAAGCAGTCAACAAAAGCAATCGAAAGAGGAGACAGACAGATGCTTAAGCATTTCAGGAAGCCAGGCTGACGATTCTGGTTCTGCCGTAACAGAAAGATGTTGCAAAAAATCAAAGACACAAGGAAAATGCCTAAAGCCTCAGAACTGCCACACACAACAGCACTCAAGTTCAGCCTTGTACACAAGATCTGTCCCCAGAACGCAGCCTTCGTGTGTGCTCCCGCGCTCCCCGCGAACGCACGTGTCCTGGAGTTGGCAAACTTGGCCCCACAGCCGCGAAGGCTGCAGGGTGCCCAACAGCGTAACCAACAGGAGAGCATGTACTGCAGGAAAAGCAGGACACAAAGCACGACACTCCTTTTGCCTCTTCCGATACAGCAACAGAGAGCACGCACTCAAAATGGTACTCGAGAAACTGGAACATATTTCCACCGACTCCCATGGGCTAACCGAGATACAATTGTGCTAATACACACTTCTATTTGACTATTAACTTTTTATTCTCTCTAGCCTGGCTTCACGATTTACCTCCTCTTTTCCTTCCTTTCAACCCCACTTCTCACCTGCTTCTTTGAAACAAAGCACAAAGAGTCTCTTTTAAAGAATGCAAAAAGCAGAACTATTCTGTAGTACACATCTTCCAAAAGACATTAAGCACAAGATTGTCTATTATCAAGTGCATTAAAATAGCTTTGTTTTGCTGACATCTCCAGCCTCTTTTTAACACACTCATTCCAGGCAAGCAAGGTACTCACACTTCCTAATTTGAAACTCGGTTAGTAATTCTAGTTAACAGACTTTCTGATCTATGCACTGCATAAACAACTGCAGGTCTGATAAAAATACCAAATAATAAAAAGTGAAAAATTCCAGCATTAGTCTCCCAGAGGGTAAGCATCATGCCACCTTTCTGTGCACGCATTACTAGTCTTGACCATCGGAACTGTGACTGTGGCAGAGAAAAATGGAGAACCAGCTCTCTCAGTCCTATGACTAGACAGGAAAGAATGTCTTTTTTTTCTTTCATTTTGCCTCAATCATAAGCTCGTGCGATGTACAGAAAACAGTGATCTTGAGAATGAACAGCGAGTGCTCACGTAAAAATGATGACATAACAAAGGCCTCTACATACCACTGAAATATAAATAATAAAATAGTTAAAATCCTAACACATACAGGTGCTATAGATAAGTTAAGACCGTACACACTTTCTAACTTTAGTATTCAGTATGGTTACTGACTTTTTTTTTACACACGCTGTATTATGTATCTTTAAAAATACAAATGGAGATATGAAGAATTCCATGTGAAACAACTTTTTTTGCCCAGCTTAAAACAGTGGCAAAGTTGAAATTTAGGACCTTAACCGCTCATGTTATCTGAATAACTAACAGTGAAAAACAGTCTGTTATTCTCAGTGTGTGCCAGACAGTAGAGTTATGCAAAACGCACTTTGACTGTACATGCCTCTGGATGATGGACAGACAGGCAGTTCTGGAGCTGCAGCATCCATGTGAGAGGCATGTACAATTTACATCCAGTTGTTCAGAATTTAATTTTTCTCAAGATGCTCCTTCTAACTGCTCTTCCACCTTATTTCACAAACTTTTGTTTCAGTTACACTCATTTTATTTAACCAGGATTACTGTCACGTGGGTTTTCTGAATAAAATTTCCAAAAGGTACTAATGAAAAGCAACATCATTAATATAATGCTCAATGTTGTCAAAATTTAACCGAACACTTCGAGGAGTTGGTAACTAACTGTTACCAAGGAGCAGGCTGTCCAGTGAACTACTGGTATGACACTTAATAAGGACGAGAGCTACTTGGCAACTGTTTGGGGAAAATAAGCCATTAAGAGCGTCAGTAATACTACTGCACTACTGCTGTTGACAGGTATTGTCAAAGATGATTGGACACCTTTACAAAAATACTTACTGCAGAGTGAAAAGTCTTCTGACATCATAAACCGTCCTGTCAGCAGCGTCTTAACACGAAACACAAGCCAACAATGCTGTGTATATAAACACCTCCTTAGCTGGCATCTCCAGTCAGGCAAAATGCTCCTAACAAACTCTTCTCTTGTGTATGAATGGATAAAATGTGCTACTGAGATGGGTGAAACATACCTTCTAGCAGGAAACAATTAATTCACTTTGGAGTGTCACTACCTTTAAAAGCTGTCTGTTCTGCTTTCCAGCTCGGTTTTGCACATAGCCGCAGAGTGAAGACGCCCTGCTGCTGCTAACGCCTTTTGGGGTTGCTTATGGGATTCTGCTTTCTGTGGTCACGACATTTCCAGTGGTGTTGTAGGAAGTGTGACAACATCCACTAAGCAACAGTGGGGAAAAATTAAGCTATGGAATCGTTTTTAGTACAATAAAGGTCACTGTGAAAAACTGTGCATCCTATGTCCAGATTCACGGGCAGATGTTTCAGGGCGTGGAAATACCTCCCGTTCGAAGACCACTTGTTCTCATCTATTAGTTGTCCCCACATTTTATATTGCTAAATTGTTTCTATTACACAATATTTGAGATGGGATGGAATTACAAAGCGTTGATGAAAACTGGTCTCTTTATGGGAAGAGCTGAGACACAGTTTTCATTTGGTCAGTTTTATTTTTGAACTCCAGTATGAATCCTTGCATTTACTAAACCTTCTCTCACTTAAGTCTTTCTAGTTACATACGATGCTGAGAGAGAACTTCGGAAGGGGAAAAACCCCAACCACTCTTCATCAGAAAATTATTTACTAGTTTCCTATTTTGTAAGAAAACATTGGACCAATTTACCTTTAGCTCTGACGCACTTTTCAGATTGTCTAAGATGCTTTTACCACACGCAAGGACAGTGAACGTAGGCTGACAGTTCAAGCTTTGGGTGCTTTGAAAGTTCTAAGGCCAAAAACATAAATAAATAAATGACATAAATAAAAATACTTTTATATTTTTAATTGACAACGTCCCAACTCAGCATTAGTGTGAGCTGGTACAAGGGTGTGATTCCAATAAAATGTCATTCGACCAATCAAAGTATGGCATCTAATTTTTGTCAGCTTCCAGCTCGTTGGTTTCCTCCTCCAAATTGAATAACCATTTTCTATTTCCCTGAATCTGAAAGGGAGATTTGGGTTCCCTAGTTCTCTTCCTAACAAATGACCCCATGTAATTTATCTTTATGTGCTCATCTCAGGCACCAGACGGTTAAAGCTGGGCAATAAGACACGTTGCTGTTTGAATTAAGTGAGCTGGTTCGTACGTACCACAACACTAATAAGCCCTCACGAAGCTCTGCCGGGCTAACTGGCCGTGATACGCATCTCACTTAAGCCAAATCAGGAGGGTAAACACAGTCCTGCAAACACACTAGTTAAAGTACAGCGCGTTAAACAGCTGCTCCTGGCGAAGGCGACACTAACACCGTGTGACCACACCAACAACCGGAGTCAAAGGTGACGATAAAGAGGGGGGTTCACCCGGGCGCTCCAGCAGCAAAGGGTAAGAAGGGTAAACAGGACCCGAGCCGTAACTCCGGGCACAACACAAAACGGGAAGGTTGACGGCACGATGTTTTTCTCTGAATCTTTTTTACGGATTTATGTCGAGCATACTGCTTTTTGGCTTAACGTACTTCTTTGGAAAATACAGGTCTGTAACATGCTCTAGTTAACATGTCCGTATCGCCGGTGTAACTCCGGACCTTCTTCAGTCAGAGAAAAAGAAACCCAGAGCCCCTTTCTTTTTCCAGCGAGCAACAACCGGTCCTTTACTTTCCACCCAGAACGCTCCCCACAGAGAACACCTCCCCTCGCCGACTACAAACACCCTCCGGCGAAACCACGGCGCTATCGCGAACACGCGCCGGCGCCCGCGCCACCCCGCCGGCGCCCCTCCGTGGGCCGTCCCGCTCGTCCAGGAGCGAAGGGCCGCCGCGGCTGACGGCCACCGGCACGCTGTGCTGCGCTGTGCAACAGCAGTGCCGCGGAAAGGCCCGCCGAACAAACACGGACTGTTCGGCACCACTAACGCCTCCGCGCGCGGACAACGAGAGACGCGCTCTAGTGCGTTAATAACAATAACGTTGCACTCCAGTAAACGTATGTAATATGGCTACTCTTGCAAGTGGATAATGTAACTATGAATACTGTCGGCTTGCTGGGAAGGACCCAGTGCTGGCTTGCTTCAGCAAAACAGTCTGATGCTACTGTACGTGGCTGTGATTGAGCTAAATGTCTTCTCTGGGAACATGCCTGGCTTAGAGTAAGTTCCTTCTGGGCTATAATTTACAAATTCTCCTACTGGAAAAAAATTACCGCAAAGCTGAGGCAGCAGGTGGGGCACGGTTCAGGTTCCAAACTACCAGGCTTTTCAGCAGCACTTTCAGACAAGGATACAGCGGACGGCCTGGTTAGCAGCAAAGACCATCATCTGTTTAGAATTTGTTTTACTTTCTGCTTGAATTGCATGGTCTGCAATCCTCACCTGGCACATGGCATGCAGTAACACTCAGTCCTTGAAACTTTTTTACTTCACTGGTTTTCCTCTTTTTCCCTTTGCCACAATTCCTTAAAAAAACCAGAACTGCTTACTTGGGCAATTCTGTCCAGTTCCTTGCAAAATAAAAACCACCCTATTTTAATTTGGAAATTAACTGAGAACGATGGTGACAGCAGTAGTGGTTTAATGTGAGGAAAGAAATGGGGACAGTTCTGAAAACCATTTTAATGATTACACTCTAACTGTTTTGGAGGAAATGAGAGCTGTCTTTTCTGGTCCCAGCCGGGAAGCCGTTTCTGTGCTCCAGCCTGAGGTGCTGGAAGAACCCAGGCAACTACACAATGTCCCGTGGGAATTTGTTCCTCAGGGGCGGCAGATCCACTGGCCATTAAGATACCTCACTGATAGCTGGAAGGTGTTTTACAGTGCATGAATGAGTATGAAGTATTTCTATTCGGCGGCAAATACTTTTAATTGGCAGAATAATCATGTGTTATAAAAGTAACCGATAAAGCAAGCATAAAAATCATCTAGGGCTGTAACAATTTGTAATCTATTCGAGTGCCTAACTCCCCCTTTCGTGAGACAACAGGAGCCAGGAGCGTTGCTGAGGAAATGCTCCAAGAAATGCGAATCCTGTTTGCTTCAGGAGCCCTGCACCAGACCCGGCCGCGGGGGATCTGTACACTCTGAAAACATGGAGGGCGACTGGTGAGGACACTGGTAAGTCAAGGCAGCCCGTGGAAACCTAAACCATCCTCTTGCCTGCCTGTTTCACAGGCGAGGGCGACAATTGGGATGTGTACAACGGCACCCACAGGGCTGGGTACAAAAGGCAGAGCTGTTCTTCTCTGGACGGTCTCTGCAGAAGGGAAGGAACAAGTGAGTGCATTTGAAAATGGCTTTGCTTCATGCAGAGCAGACTGGCTCGCTCCGCAGTGCAAATTAGACCGGAAAAAAATGTGTATCATTGTGCAACCTACTAGAATAAAAAAAGGTCATGGGACAAAACACAAGGGTAGAGAATAAATAGATTATAGACTAAACAGGATTCTGGCAGAATAAGGAACGAGAGGCAGAGAGAATTCCAAAAGAGAAACACTCTTCCAAGAGCAAATGAGATTCAACCCGTCTCCTGGTGAGAGGTGTCAAAGCCAAGATACTGCCAATGCAGAGGGTCCGCTCGAGAAAAATACCACACAGAGGATATCTAAGACACAAACATATGTCCAAACAGTAAATTACATGACAGCCTAATGCAACAACAAACAAGAACAGGTCACTTTAAGAGAATGATTAATACGTGCGATTACTGTGCGCGCAGACTTATCTGAAAGCAAACGTTGTAGGTGGGTGTCAGCCCTTGCTCAAGTCAGCGCCTATCTTTGCTATACGACAGCTACAAGAATAATTATAATAATTAATGGAGACCAGTGATAAAGGTAACAATCGCCCACCTGTATATTGACTGACCACGATGTCGTTACTGCTTTTTTCACACCTACCGCCTTTCGCAATGACTGCTGATGACCACTGACTCTTCTCCAGCCTCACGCTGGGCCTGCCGTTTGCCCACGGCCAGGCTGCTCAGCCCGTGACTGACAGAGCTTACAGAGTTTAAGATTCTGAATTGTATTTAGTCTCCAATGGCTAAGGTTGCTATGGGCTACATTCGATTACAAAGGGTAATGAGATGAAAACATGAATATTCACTATATAAAGTAAAAGGCCTCAAAATATAGGAGTATAGGAACGGGCGAATGATGTCTGGAAAACACTGCGTTAGAAGGGGCCTTTATATTCTGTGTGAAGACAGCAGACTCGTAACGCAGCCTGTGATTCCTCACTAAGCTGCGATTCCTCTTCCGGCCCGCCTTCACTTTTGGCGAATTTCAGGAGGGTCGAGGAAGGATTCGCTGCTGCTGAAGGCAGCGTGGGTGGTTACTTCTATCCCCAGCCCAGGGGAAGACAAATGAAGAAAGGGGTGGGCTTTGAAGAGGCTAACCTCTTGACTGGGGAGAGGAACGGCCGACTCCGACCGTTTTCCCTGCTGCCCGGGACAGATGGCCGCATTTTCCGCAGACACCTCTCCCTCGGCCGGTTTCTGGTGATCCCGACTGTGACGGGCAAGAACGTGCAGGCGAGCGCCCGTGGGCAGCGGCTGCGGGCCGGGGTGAAGGCGGCCCCGGCACATACAGGTCGAGAGCTAGCAGGCCAGGACTTTCTTCCCCGGAAGGTCACTGGCTGCAGCACCGGCAACGCCTCTCTGTGACGCACGGGTTATACAGGATGGTAAGCACATACTTAAAGAATTAAAAGGAACCCAGACTTGAAGAGGAATTTAGAAAAACGCCTAGCTATTAGGTGCCCTGCTGCACAGGGAGGAGGCAACCGGCAGCGCTGCAAGTCTGCTGTACGGGCTATGCTCAGCCGAGGCTTTGTTCTGACTGTTTCCGAGGGGTGACTGCCCGACCACCACTCCCTCCGCGCCGCCGCAGGATGGTCCTGCAGGGTAGGATGAAGAATTCACATAAGATCAAGCAGACGTATGGTCTTAAACTAAATTACAGTTTTGCACTGGAGAAGAACAATAGTTTTGTTTTGATTTGAGTGCCCTAAGTATGCCTGCAGAAATGCTATTTTTAGATGTGGCTGGTAGGAAAGGTCAGAAGTGGCTTTGGAATCCTTCCCACATACAAAGTTGACTGGAAAGAGTCCTGAAGCTAACATTCATTAACGCAGAGTCCATCAGACCTTGCGGTAACCCGCTTGCACATACGTTAACGTGGATTTACTGTGTTGCCTTACACCATTCCATTTGTAGCTACACATTCAATTTATAACTATAATACACTATAACTACAACTTCTCATAGAACTACTGTAATATATATGGCTATGATCTATACCTACCAAAATTAATGTGTGATTAAAAATATTAACATATTTATTTAAAATCCAACCAATGCCGTTTGCATATTGCATAGTAATTTGAAAACTTAAAAGTGAACTACTGTTTTGAAAGGGCAGAAAATGTCAAATTGTGGATTTTTAGATAGAAACCCGATAAAAAAAATAGATAGAAAGCTAGATAAAAACAAAGAACTTCAATGTAATTTATACCCAACTAAGGCCAAAGTGGTAATTCCGAAAATCTTTGTTCACCTGGCATCTTATCAACCATGCCAAGGCTCTGGTCTCCATTTTTCATATTTTGTCCACTGATTGTTTCCTGTGAAACGCAGAAGCAACCCTAAGAGCAGAACTCACCTCCGCTCCTCCACTTACAGGCAGACGGCTGGCCACGGGGTGGACAGCATCCTCCACTTCTGTACTTTGTCTTTTGGACCTTGTGCCCGCTGTACTCAAAATGAATAACCCAAAGTAGATATGCTATATGGGTAGGAAAATACTCATCCAATAGCCTGACAGGGTGCTTTTCTTCCGAAATCTTGCTGTGAACCAAAGGGATGTAAGCTTTTTACCCTTTGTTTTGAAACCTCTCATGTCAAGTTTCAACCAGCAATACATTTTAATGGTCCTTATAAACTTATAAAGCCTTGAAAAATAGATTTTCTAAATGTAGAATTGACTGCCCTGTCTTCTAGTGATTTAAGCCAGGACTATAAAGTTGTATTAATTCAGCTACACTGTGTTTTTACGTAGCCTTTCACAATGGATAGTCAACACACCTTCCCACAGAGGGTTTAAACAAAGGTGGGTCCTCACTCAAAGGATCAAAAAGCACGGAAGATTTGCATTAACTTGCTATGGAGGGCATCAGCTTAGTCTCAGTTCTCTTTTAAACATCAAATGTTGACAAGACAGCAGTACAGCAATGCTCTTGTTTTCTCCATGGCTGTCTACACAAATAGATCAATGCAGGGAAAGAGGCCTCTGATATTTCAATTTCTTTACAGAATTATCTGTACTATTGTTCAGAGACAATCAAGAAGTCAGTAGTTAAAAAAATATTTTGAAGTATTCTTGACTCGGTACAGAGTCTCCACTCTCTACAGAATGAAAAAGTAACTTTTTGTTTGATACTTACTACAACATCAAAATTTTACTTTTGGGAACCATTAGCACAGGGACTAGAAAGAAAATAAGAAAAGGTTTTTAAAGTTCCGTTTTTAAAAGGTGGTATTAAGAAGCATGACACTGTAGCTGGAAGTATACAAAGACCTAATTTTTTGCCAAGACCTGTGAGATGTTTTCTCTAACAAGTGGTAAGAGTTAAGTGCTCTCAATGATTACCTAATGTAGTTTACAATCAGCTGAAAAGAGAAGGTAACAAACTACAGAAAAGCACGCTGTACATGAATTTTGAAGAGCACAAAGAAATCAACAACTATAAATACAGTGAAGAAGAACAAAAACCCAGAGAAATATTACAACACATCATCATTTCATTACGGCATTTTATAGTTAGAAAATTATTCAAGAAGTCAACATTTCTGTTAGTACTTACGTCGAAATGCTATCTCAGTGTAATGAGAAACTGCAAACAAGAAGGTCTGACAACTTAAGAATTTTAGGTCCCTAAATAAAAAGACAGGAAGAATCTTGAGGTATTTTTATGACAGATAATTTGTGTTTTTTCATACTCTAAATGGTGTATTTTATGAGAAAGCACATAAAAAAAGCCTTTTGTTTTGTTTGTCTCACTTACTAATCTTTTCAAATTATTCTCCCCTAAATCCTAGGCAGCAAGAGTGGTGACTCTTCCCTGTCGTTCCTGTAAGTCTCACGGAAGGCCACGTTCCCTAGCATTTATGAATATGGGCGATTTCTGTCAAGGTATTAAGGCAATTTAGCAGTTCCTTTCCCCTGAGAACCAAGCACACTGTCATTCGTGTCCCAAGGTGTGTCCTGCGCCGGCACCTAAACAAGCCCCTTGCCCGGCGGGACCGCGAGCACGTCCCCAGCGCAGTCACGCCTCTCCGGCTCCAGGGCCACCGCTAACATGGGAAAGCCAAATTCATCACGGGGGTGAGCAGTGCCCAGGCTTGTCACGCCCGGCCTGACAGATTGCTTCTTGAGCACAAGCGAGATGAATTTGCAGCTTGTACTGCGTTCTCGGCGGCCAAGCAGAAGGCACCGCAGTGCCGCTTGCTCAGCTGCTGGCAGCCTGCGCCGAACCGCCGAGCTCGGACACTGGCTGTTTCTCCAAACTGGAACCAGTAAACAGGACAGCATCGTGACACGATGTTACGCAGAACTCACGGTGCTTTACAAGATGGTATTATAACTTCTAAAATGGAGTATGAAAATTTTGGACAAGGGCTTGCTTACAAGAAGGTTCATCTAAAGAGCAGAGTGATTTCCTTTAAAAAAAAACTCTTAGGAGTATAAAAATATATGCCTACGTGACTGTCATGGCTTCATTTGAAATTAAGGAGAAAGGACAGAGAAATTAATTGTAAAAGATGCAGATATACTAATACAAAACAATTAAAACAGGGAAACGTACAAAAACATCCTCTCCATTTCTATTATTACAACAGAAGAACTTCTTTTGTAATTTTAAATGAAAACCGAGAATATGCAAGACTCAGATCTGATTATTTTCTCAGTCTGTACTCTTAAGTACATAAGCACTTTGAGGACACCAAAACATCCCAATACTTTTGAGAACAGTGTTTACCCTCATTTTTTGTAACCACAGACTCAAATTCTGAAATACTTGTACAGTCATAACTGCGAAAAATACTATTAGAGAAAAACAATCCTGGTGTGTGTGTATGAATAAGTTTTCACAGTCTTGAAGAGGAGAACGTGAAGTGCACGAACATGTGATGGTGCTACTGAAATAAGCTGGAACGGGGACTAAGGCGTGAGAATTCAGGACTGGGTTCGCTGCCTGCCCTTCTCGCCGACAGCCCTGGTCAGAGCTAGCTTAACCCAAGGCTTTCCTCTCGAAGAAAGGCGTTCTCTCTCACGCATTCACCATAATGCCTGGCACCATGAAAAGAGACTGTTTTCTTGCTTACTACTTTAATTAGGACTTTGCTTATTTTTGTGCTACGAACCCAGTGGTTTTCATTTCAAACAAAGCCCTCTTATGAAGAACTGGAGTTGGCTGTCCAGCACTGGGCATGTCAGGTCCCCAGCCAGCGCTGGCTGGGAGGTTAGGACCAGGATCTTGTGCTGCATTCGGCGTCACGCGGGGAAGCAAGGCAAAACATGGGTCAGTAACAGTGCAGCGCGTTTCTATCTATCCGTGTTTATACCTGGGGTATCTGGGTCACGCTGTAAGGCCGCTCTAGGAGTGCCAAGAAAACTGCTCAGGGTGAAATTTTGGCCCCACTGAAGTTAACCACAAAAATACCACCAACTCAAAAGAGTAAAGCTTTCAATCTCAGGCCAGCTATGGTAGTGTACCAGTAAGATCTCATGCTAAAATCCAGAGAATAAGCAGTTTATGCTGATAAAAAATGAATCCTAAGTAACTTTGTAAGTCTGCTGCAACTCAAAGGGATGTGACCTTTTCTATTTACCTCAAGAGTACACCAAATCTCAAGCGTGCTTTTTGAGGGAAAAATTTACAGGTAAGACAGGAATGCAACCATGCTATTGATTTGTAGAACTCTGTATGCAAATTGGGCAGTTAATTGTATGCACAAATGATGAAGCAAATGAGAGAAAGGGAAAGCCATCCTAATTGATCTTTAATTTTTTGAGAGATGCGAAACGTCATACTAGATGTATTCAGTACCATTTTAACGAAGATACTCTGTCTTCAGTTGTTGGCCAGCATCCCATGATGTAAGACCATAAAACCATGGATCAAGAACAGAAATAGAGAGTAATTCATAGGCTGAATCAATGGACTGTAGTTAAAATAGCATGTATAAAACAAATTCTGAAATACTAATTCAAGGCTATCATTACAATTGCTTACAACTTCCTTCTAAATTCAAACGCTCACTAATTAAGCCCGTAAGCCTGACACAAAAAGTGACTAGAGCTTTCTGTGTCTCTTCCTCCAGTGAAAAAGGCTTTTGTTCGATGCATTTGCAGAACAAATGGATGTACCGATATACTTTCCAGCTAAGAATACCAAGAAGCTTAAAGAATTGGTTTCTAAATATACAGGACTGATCATATCCTCATTTGGTTAAAAATACAAAATCTAGTACGACTGGATATATGACAAGTATATATTAAGTTTGCATTTGTAAACAGTATCTAAAAGCAGCTAAGTCGTGAGAAGCTACAGGCTTTTTTTTCCAGAAGAAAAGAAAAGATGAGGGAAAAATGGAGGAAAACCTACTAGGAATTGAAACCAAGGCATTTAGGTTTCATTTAATTTAATTTCTTTCTTGCCTGAGTAGAAAAGGTTCTAGGTTAAAAAGAAAATGTCCTACATTAAACCATCACTTTTTGCCTTTTCAAAATACCTGGTTTTGCAGTTAATAGCACATTGTGGTCATTATTTCAATACAAAGAAAAATAAGTCCTATTATTTCTTCCAGGAAAATCAATGTGCTTAGTCTCATAAGCAAAAACAGGACACTGACCTGCAGTAACTCCAACAGCGGTGAATCCAGTTCTGCAGTGCTTAGGCAAGACCGCCTACTGAGCTTGGTGCCCGTGCAGGGACTACAGAACGGAAAGCAGGATTCCCTTGCCTATGACCCAGGGCGTGAAGAGGGACGGGTGAAAAAAAGCACCCGAACATAAAGCCAATGTGCTCTTTGTGTATGCATGAGTTTGGCTTGTTGGTTTTACATCTTGTTTTTTAGCAATATTCTCATATTCAATTCTCATATATTATCAATATACTCCGCTTATGTTCAAAGAAATTTTGCGTTATAAGAACTGAGTGTTAGCACCCCTTCCATGCCACAGAGGAAGTGCCAGCTTTCAGTATGTAAAAATGTATTATTATTTATTATTATCGCTATTACTTAGCCGTAAGAAGGGAACCGAGCGAGCAGCAGGCGAAGCTGCACGTTTATCCCCTTCACTGCTCCCCTTCGACACAGGTGAGAACTGCAGCCCGGGGCTGGCTCCCTGCAGGCCTTCGGAGATCGAGGAAGGGTTTGCCACGTTACGCTGCACCCTCCTTCCCACTCCCTAGACAAAGCCCCAAAGCTGGGAACAGAGTGGGAAAACAAAGAGGTGAATGGGTGAAGCTGGAAATGACCCTTCATGGCCATTCCCCAAGATTTGGACAGGGTCCCTGCTCAGAGGTGTCTGCTTCCACCTCAGTAGTGCAGATCTTTTTTTGCAAGCATCTGAGCTGCGGTCTGTAGACCACTGCTGAGTTCAGCGTCCCTTAGCGCTGCAGCGCAGCAGCAATCGGCATGGCATCGGCACGCTGCGCAGCGGTTTGGGGCAGGAAGTGAAGAATACCACCAAATTCAACTAAAATAACAGTGCGTTTGGGGAGGTGGAATCCAATTACCGGGACTTTGGCCAGAACATCTGTCTAGACGTCTATGCTCTTGCAAAAATGTTATGGGATCTTTGATGGCAAGAAGCGGTCAGGATCTTGGTTTTCATCTTACTTGGAAGACAACAGAAGCAAGAGTGATGTGACTGCGGGCTGCTGCCCCCGGCGGGACTCATCGGCAGCTCTGGAGACACGGTGCCGCCTCCTGCAGAGCCATCTGGAACGCCCAGGGCAGGCGTCCTGCCACGAGCGAGTGCGTGACGGCCCCTTGTTCTGGGGGAGTGAGGGGACTGAGCGCAGGACCTGAGTCCATCACATCCCGTAACGCAGATCGACGACAGCTGCCTCGACTTTAACTTTGCAAGCCAAAACTGTACTTAATGAAATATGTCACCTCTAATATTGGCGGTGGATACGAAACAAAAGAAGGATATGAGCTAGATTTGGCTTCAGTTTTGCAAGGAAACAAAAAAAATCGTAAAATTGAGAAAGAAGGAGCTGGCAGCGGGTAAGTCGCCATCAGAAGCTGGTGACTGCCCTCCTTCACGACAGCGCTATGGCCTCAGAGAGCTGCTCCTGTAGTTTCCTGGACAAGTCTGCAAGCATGTGGGCAGGGGAGGGGAGAGGAGATTTAGCTCGTATTACAGGGTATTGCTTTCATTTCACTCATTACAACAATCGAAGTCAAAATCGGTGTTTCATCCACAGGAATGAACATTTCACCTGGCCTTGCATTTTTTTTACCAGGGGTTAATCTCTGGTGTAGCACTTCATTTATTAATAGCCCCATACAGTAGATACAGTAGCTTAAAATGTTAATGGTATCAAAATACATCATTTGGATGTTAATGCTCTGTGTCAAAGTATTCAGATACTGAGGCAGCAGAGAGCACAAATCCAGTTGACTAATACTTAATTTACCTCCTCTTGCTCCTGTTCATACGGTCCTCCCCATCCACCCCCCCAAAGCTCACTGCTGGTTTTATAGCAACGGCAGCAGTTCTCAGTCACAGCTCTCACAGGCCCTCCTATTTACTCCCAGTTTAACTTCTAATTCTTTTGTCGAACATCTTCTATTTTCCCCCAAGGCTTCTTTATCTCTTTATACAGTCTTACGTTACGCCACTTTCAAGCTGCATTCTGGCCATACCTCCAGGAGAAGTGGGGTCACCTCAGCCTGACGGGGATCGCTACCTACTGCAGCATCCGACACCTGACAGCGACAGCCTGTCGCGCTCTCCCTGCACCACTGCTAGGAAGGGACACAGAAAACCTTTTTCCCAGCTACCCATTTTCACCTGGGAAGGGCAAGACCAACGCGCTGTCGTGTCCCACGGGCAGCGTCCTGCGGCCATCTCGCTCTTCCTTTGGTTTATCCGCTCCCGCCCAGTCCACCAGATTATCCCTGCCCAGTCCTCCCTCCTCTGCAGCCCGGTCTCATTGTCCTAGTCTCTCCTCACATAACTTGCTAGGGCTTTCCTCTTCTGCCTGCTTCTGCAGGTCTTGGTCTCCTCGCCTGGAGACCCAGAGGCTTCACCCTTCCGAGTCCCAGCTATGCCCTTCCCCGCTCCGCTGCCAGGTGGCTCCCGAACAGTTTCGGTCCGGTTTTTGTTCCGCCTGCATTTCATTCGCGGACGCTTCCCACTGCTGCTTGCTCCAATGGGATATAAAGGAGAGGAAGGCTCAGTTAGTACTTGCTCACAACCTCACAGGGCATGGCCCTTGATAGCTGCGAGGAAAATCCTGTATCCAGTCTAGCTGTAGTTTGCAAGAAACTTAACCACTAAAATAATAACAGAAATCTCTATTGAGAATTGGACATATTTATGAAAAGAAATTTTTCAAGGGTTTAGACCTTGGCCAGATGTTCACATCGTTTCACAGACAGATCTAAAATACAACTTAGGTACAAAGACTACTCACACCAAATTTCAGATCTTTGCTTGAGAGCAGAATGACACCAAACCGTATTGACAGAAAGGTTTGAAGAATCTGCAAACCATTCATGCCACAACGTATTTTTGCCAAACTCTGCTC
The DNA here is from genome assembly GCF_964289735.1 of Phaethon aethereus. Classification (NCBI taxonomy): domain Eukaryota; kingdom Metazoa; phylum Chordata; class Aves; order Phaethontiformes; family Phaethontidae; genus Phaethon; species Phaethon aethereus. Next base: position 41,660,362 of record NC_138583.1, on the reverse strand, counting down.
TCACTGAAAGCACTAACGTTGGTGAAATCTAGTAGTAGAGTATTTCTGGTAAAAAACTCACATCTGTTTCCCCTCACCAACCTTTACCCTGACCAGGTACACAACTAATGGAACACACTCAGAGATGTACACACTGCTGGTCTTCTGTTATCATACTCAATCAATAAGAACAATTTAGAGCGGCGGTAACCTCTTCATGCATACTTCCATTGTCCCAAGGGATCAATATAATCAGTATCGCAGCTGGCTGGTGAGAAATAATGAGATTATGATAACAAAAAGGCAAGCTTTCCAAATTTTTTCTTAGTGTATGCCAAAGCATCATACTTTTCTATCTGTCCATAAAGGACAAAATAGCAATATTTAACAATATTTTCTCTATTTAAAAAAATATTAAAAAAGTATGTTTTTATCTATGATTTCTTGCAACTTTAACTTTATTTGCGAATGTAGTATTTCTTTTCCTTAAAAGCAGCTGTGAGATTCGACTTCGTCGTTCTTGGAAAGGGGCCATAACATGTTCAAAACTGTACCAAATTCTCCACAGATTTCTCCTGAACAGGACTGCCATTTGCAAAAACCTTGGTTTTGTTTGATAGCAAAACTTGGTTATTTTTGGCTAAAATTCACCTAAGGGGGTATATTAAAAAAGCCAAATTATTCTAATAGTCTTAGCAGTTACATAACATGTTTACTCAAACTGAAAAAGCAGAATCTACGTTCCTGTCCTCCCTCCCGACACTCCTCTTGGAGCCCCCCTCGCGCGACAAACGGCGTGAGGCTCCGCACCCGCTGCGCGGTCCGGTCCTAGCGAGTGCTATTGCTGGTCAGTCTTCAGCAGCTTGAGGCAACGACTGCCTTCAGGGTTGCAAGAAAGTATTTTAGCAGGTTATCTGGGTCTGGTGCTTAAAAGCAGCTACACATCTCTTGGCACACCGTCACGTCAGGTCTATTTGAAGAGCAGCCATAAAAGACAGGGTCAGCCGAACCCAAACGACGAGCTACAGCGCGCTGCCGGCACGCGGGCTGCACGGTCACCGTCGAGGGAATGGGGGAAGACCAAACATTTATGAAAGCAGTGAGGATCGTTACCATTTCTGCAATATGTATGGGAACACTCACATTTTACCTACACTGCTAGTAACAATTATGTTTTAGCCAGCTAGTTAAATAAATGGATTAGATATGAATCTTACCTGGGAGGAAATGAGATGTCCAGTTCATACAATCTGTCTTTAAAGACTGACAGCTCTCTGTCAAATTCTAAAAGCTATAAAAGATAGAAATAAATGTATTCATTCTTCAATATTGAACTGAAGCAATCTAAAAATACTACATTATAGAAAAGGAAATAAACAGAGACTTTGATTACAGAGCTTGAGGTACATCCCTCATATAGCAGTTTTTAAAACATAGTGCAAAAACCCAGTACTCTCTTGATACATAAACAGCGCATTGAGAAAAGCGTTCAAAAGGTTCCCTTTCATCTCGGTGAAATACGTAACACTGGCTCTTTACAGCAGTGACCTGTATGTACACTTACTGCTTCAAGATGGCTAATTTTTTTCAAACTTTATTAGCAATCTTTTAAAAGATAAACCAGACTAGCATTAAAAAGTACAGCAAACTGATATGCTAATCAGCCCAGAAAAATGCCAGCAAAAGTATTATATTACTTTACATTATCTTTAGCTCAGATAAGAAGGTACAACAAACACAAAGATGTGCACATCACTCTTCCTAAGCAAAGACAAGCAGTGTTTTTGTACACTTATTTTGGGTGGTGCACGTCAGATAGCAGGAAGAGGGTTAAATGTGTTCCCGGGCAGCAGCCAAGATATAGCACTAGAAGCAGATATTTAACAGAGATGTTCGTAAGTCTAGATTTAATGTCCTGTATAAATATTAGTCCTTGCCAAATTTGTTTTCCCCCAGACCTCTACAGAGAAAATAAATATCTGCAGTCTTTTGTTCATAAACACAAACCGCTCATAACAAATCAACGATAATCATCCACATTAAACCAGTAACTGTTCTGACAGACATAAACGACCTTATTTCAGAGCCACGGCTGGTGTTAAGCCTGATGTCCGAGTGAATTAGCGAATTAAAAGACAAAAAGCTCATAATCTGCGCTGTTATGGCCGTGGCTCTAAGTGCCACTTTCTGTTTTGACAAACGTGTCACCAAAACAGCATCCCGTGCGCGGTGGAACACGCCACCGTGTTTGCCCACTGTTCATTAATCATGTCCCATCTCACAGCTGTGCTGATACCATTGTATGAATGGCAGAGGTTCCCAAAGAAATTAGATTGTGTCCCTCTTTCTCCTCTGCCACCTCATAAATCATTCCTGAAATGTGCAATTAGCAGCTACTTGTACACATTAATTATCTGTGTGAAAAGCAGCTACCTGAACCACCTGCACTGCTACCCCTCCACGGCCCGCCCGGCTTTCTTCAGTTTCCAGTCGCCGTGTTGCTGTGTGTACGTACTTTCACAGGAGGATGCCAAATAATGGGCAGCTTTCCCTACTTTAGTGCATCTGACGCCAAACTCTGTGATGGTATGCTGGAAAAGACTTTGCAATACAAATAACTGCAAGAATTTTGTACATATTTTTACATCTGATCAAAATCCAGAGCATCCAAGATATCTGGATAAATACTTGCCAACACCTGTGTGGAAACTTATGGCATGTATCTAATAATATGCTCAATCCTAAAAATGCTGGGATGGTCCAGCCACTGAACATTCAGATTACTGAAACAATCTCAACGTACTTCAGGAAAAAATGGTTTATCATGCATGTTTCTGGACTGTGATCCTATATTTAAGTATGTACAGACTGACGTGTAGCCACACTACATACATACAAACCGGCTATGAAAACAAGCGTTACCGTCCCTTTCCCGCCCCACGTGTCTCCACCTCCATGCCCAACGTGAATCTAGCATAGCAAAAAAATCGACCACCCCCAGTTAAAACTCTTCTTTGAAATATATGTCTGTTAATACAGCGCAAATACATTTTTCCTACTGTTGCCCAGTAAACAGATCAGAGCAGGAAAGTGGAAGCGTCAGGAGAAAGAGGGCTATTTCTGGAGTGTGAAAACTGCAAGGACTGAATAAAAGAACAATGCTCCATAGAACACAATGGTATAAATTACTCATGGGCATTCCAGGGGCTGGCGATGTTAAATGGATGCATTGTGCTCTCACACCAATTCACACTTTCAGAATTTTTTACTTTCAGATTGTTCTTGCTATGATGGTATTTGCAAACTAAATGAAAGCCAGGGTTTAGAGGACTAAGTATTCAGATGTGCATTATTATTCGGAGAAGTTTCTGATGTTTTAATTTGCTGCAGTTTCTTGTTTAGCTGTGCCTGTGCTATGCAGATGAGCTGCTGACACTGGTGACAGAGAGGACAGATACTACGAACAAGACTGTCCTGTGTGCTGCACTCTCTATCAGTTCCCCAAGTTTCCCCAGGTAGAGGGACATCTCTAACCTGAAATGACAAAGCCAAAAACTCACGATGACCCAGCCGGATGTCAAAGCCCAACCAGGTGCCTAGAAGAAATATTTAGGGAATGCCTGTTGTAGAAAATTCATCCCCACATGTAAAACAGTTAAATATTTTCACTGGATCATTTGCACAAACTTTTATTTCTTGTTATATTGTAAATAGTTGTTTCATTTTTTAAGATTATTTATTTTCTCCCAGACATTAAGTGACTACGTCACAGTATCTGTAACCTTCTGTTCAAACTATGCAAACAGGCATCTGCTCATTCTTATGAAGAGCAGCGACAAGTTATTCATGCGTTCAGGACTGCGCAGTGTGAACCCACCTAACAGCTTTTCTTTATTTACCTGGTAGCACTGCAGACAGTGGGGGAGAGGAGGTGGAGAAATGATGAAAATCTGGACTGTGCATTTTGAGAAAACCGCAGTGAATTTTTCAGTAGAAGAGCATGTTCTAACTATTACTCTTTTTGGTATTAAAAGCACTTGGGTTCTCATTTAAGCCTGCAAACTCAAAATGCAAGATTATTGGTGAAAAAGCAAGGTGTTCACTAGGTCTCATCATAAACAGTTATAAATACCACTGTCCCTCAATACAACTTGGCAAGAGAAGGAACGGGACCTGACACAGGCATCATTTAAATGCATTTGCTTTATGACAGGTACATGGGTGTCTGGAACTCCTTGGCACTACACAAAAATGAATGAAAATTAATATACGCCAGATAATACTGAGGAGCAGTCAGAATCTCACAGGGCAATGTCTTTGTTTTTAAAGCATATAACACTGTATTTAAAAAAAAAAAATCACCCTGAACATACTCTATTCATGGCAATTTTCAGCACAAACTACTCCACATTGTACACTAAACAGCATTGTGAATAATGTCATTGCTGTAACAGTAAACATGAGTATGTCTGTCACTCTAAATGCCTTAAAAATTACAATTAAGTTCAAAGCCTAAAAATCAATACATTGTTCCATTTAATTTACTCATTATAAGATCATCCTTAAGAACCAAATCTTTAAGGTGTTACATGATGTGTTGGGGTAATTTGAGCAATTACACAGAGATTTTAAAATGCTGCGGCTGGAAGTTAATTCCAGAACTATATGTCATAGGCAGTCAGAAGACTGTTTTTTTCCCCCAACTCACTTTCACCAATGTATTTATACCTAAATAATAGCAAGGATGATGCAGGGCCTATGTTTTATCTGCTTTAACCACTTAGTTGCTGATATTATGTCAAGATATTTGCTCTACAATGTCCAGTGACCAGCCCAACATGAACATTTGATTAACGTCTTCCAAATGAAAACACCATCTGTACATATGAGTAACATATCTATAGTTAGCTAATACCCCATGAGACACAGAGCTAATACGCCTCAGGGAATACAGCCGTGCAGTATGTGGAAGAAGGCATGCAGCACACATCCACCGGTCTGGGACTGTGAGAAAAAACTCACAGGGCAGAATATTATTTTTAAAAACAGGTTAAATTTATGGGTAGGATTATGCAGTATGAAGTTACGTATTTCTGTTTAGCAAACTTCACGAGCCAAATGCTTCAATTAATTTGTATACTCAAGCTCCTACTGACCTGAATGGGAATTGGTTTGGTATCAGTGAAGTTCTGTGCACAGAATTAAAGAATGACTGCATTTGCAGTAAAGGACAGTCCCTATTTAATTTGAGTAGAATTAAAAGCATTTAGGGCTGTTGCCTGTATCAGCTGCAGTGCCCGTTACCTCCTAAGGGAATTAGCAAAACTGTTGTTTTTCCAGGCGACTGTGTCGCCTGTAAAAGCTGGTGGAGAGTCTTGTTTTTCCATCCCCTTTTGTCAGCTCTACGACGTACAAGTGCATTTACGCACAAGGGTGCAGGAGAAGGCAATGCACGATGCCGGGGCACGTGGTCCTGCTCCGGCACCATCTGCAGAACCTGTATGCCACTCGGTAAGAAAAAAACTGAGTAGGCTGGCTGGTCTCAGTCCTGTGCAGTCCTCTGACGGGACTCCAGTGAGCTCCCTTGCCCCAGGGCTGGAGTATGGGCTGCAGTTCGCTGTCCCTAGAGCTCATGGGGCCGTGTGTGGTTAAGCAGTGTGTGCTTTGGCCAAAGACAACAATTATCTGGAATACTAAATTTCAATATTAAGTAGCTTGACAGTAACCAAAGGATTATAACAGAGTTTAGCCAGTTGTAAAAGTCACGGTAATTTTGCTTGCTTTAGTTTAAAGCCATGAGGCACCCTTAAAAGGTCAATGTCCATCGGTATGCTGCAATGGGCCACCTTGGCTAAAATCACACACGTAATGAACCCCTTAGAACAGGGCAACTTAATTCAGTCATTGGAGTAGAACAACGGCAATTACTCATCAAGACCTACAGACCAAAGTCAGAGCATTGGTAGATCAGGAGGTGATATTAGCAGCATTTATCAAACCCATCTGCAGGGCCCACCAGAGAATTCACAGCTGTGAAAGGGAAATGAAGTTTCAGACCAAAAAGAGGAGATGAGCATACAGAAATGACCTTAGAGAATTAAAACATGTGGACACTGGTCACTGTAGCCTCCTTTGCCAGTCATGTATAGAACACAATTTTTTTCAAGAGACTTTGGAAATACAGTAATTTTATCCAGCTTTCCAGTCAAAGAAAAATATTTAGAAACTGATTCAGCAATCTACTGACTTCAAATACAAGTCTGTGGCAATGCTGATCCCTCCCACTTATCCATGAAAATGTCATTACACAACTCTTCTCTGGCTTTATTTTAAAACTATTGTTTTCTCTAGCTAAGACTTTGTAAAATGATCCATTACTACATATTTTGAATCTTAATTTTCTTTCTCTCATGAAGCCATTCTTTAAAATCATGTTTTACAGAGAAAAGCCAAAATTATTGAATATAAATGTACCACTTACACTGCTTTTGTATATTACTGTATTTTTGCGTATTTCTTAGAATTTGTCTATACATCCTGAATGGCAGTGTTGTCAAATCATAAACTCTTACATAAATGTGGATATATGGCACATGGGAAAACTGCACCAAATATACTTTTCGTAGCATTAGAAGAGTTAGGCACAGGCAGTATAAGACTGCCCACACTGAAGACTCCTTGTGCCTGTACCAATTCAGAAAATCTTTGATTTCAGTGGAAGCTCCTCCAGGAAAATGCTGTTTTGTTTTGACAATATGCCTCTCTCTCTCAGGAGAAATTCCAATGATTTAAAGGATATGAACACTTTCTAATATGTATTCCAACTTTTTCAGAAAACTGCTCCAGAAAATGCATTTAAAAATAGTATTTCTGTTACAGAAATGCTGAGATTGCTTAAAATGTCTAGAAAGAACCACACTTTCCCTTGATGTCTATTGATCACTAGAGTAATTACTGGAGACGACTATTGGCTGTCTCATTAGAGCTCCCTTCTCTGTCCCCACGCCTGATTTCTGACATTCCCGGATTTCTCATCCTCCTCCTATGTCCCGAGCCTGGTTTGCGCTGGAGGGCGTGGGCAGGCATGGAGATAGCTGCAGCTGCACGGCCCGAGTACCGAGGACCACAAGGCGCAGATCCTTTCCTGGTGGAGAAGTAACGCCGTGACACCAGGCGCAGTAAAGCTGTACCGACTTTCCGAAGTGGTGACGTGTTCAGCTGATGGGTAGGGCAGGCTGAGCGCCCAGCACACGGCAGAGGAATGTGCTCGAGACTCAGGGCTTTCAGCTAGCGTCAGGGTGGAACACAAACCCTTCTCAGAGTTCACGTGCTGCAGTGAAAGACGCTTAGTGCCTTATGATGTCCGTTGGTGCTGTAGTGCACGCACCCCTGAACACTATTTGGATAAAACAGTGCTTTCAAACTTTTCCAATTACGTACCCCTTACATCTGTCCAGTGGAGGCTGTAGCCTTTTTAGACATGTCACTTATTTGGATTTTGCATATAATCTTGTTTTTCCTAAATGCCCTCTGTGGATCCTTTCAGTCCAAGTCTGTGGACTTCAGGCTGAAACTAGTATGGATAAACTGGAAGTTAAACACCCTGCTGGCAGCTCCCCAGGACTCAGTCACCCCCCTGATCTGCAACATGCAGCAGAGAATCCAGGTCTTATCCTGCAATATTGCTGTCACTTGGGGGGGAAAAAAAATCAGAATCCTGTTGTGCTACTCAGGTAATTAGTTCACAATAAGGAGACTAAAATTAAGTATATGTAAAGAATAAACTAGTTAAGATGTAAAAAACAGTGAACCAGGGTGAGTATAGACTCTCATTGCAGCAGCAGTTACCCCCATTACCGTTCTGCTGACGGCAAAAGTGCCTTTCACACCCCAAGGGCTCCTTGCCGAAACGCTGCTCTGCAGAAGCAAATCGCGTCCCACCCCTCCCGCTTCATAGTGCCCAACAAGAGCCCGAAGCATCTGAAATGCAGCAGGGCTGCTTACAGCTTTCACGCGCAGAGACTACAGCTCCCATCATCCTACGTGCCAGCCTGATTTCTCCAAGGAGTGTTACCTGCTCTTTAGTACATCAATACAGTGCGAAAGCGCCGAGGGCCTCTTGGCGAGTGCCAGCCCTCAGTGACTTCACCAGCTGGTCAAAGTCTGAATGCGCGCTTCCCATTTTCTAATGGCAAAAAGTGCATTTTGTCACTCACTCTCCTGGGATTCCTGTGCTTGCCTTGATTAAAAACATTTTACTCTGCAAAACTGCATTCATGCAAATTGTCTTTTTCAAAACTGTACAGGAATAGACACTTTAACATTATTGTAATCAATTCATAAACTGTGCACAACAGCTTGTAATGTAACTCATTCAAAATGGCAAGAACGACTGAGCGGATGCCACCTTTAAAAACAAAAGATTTTAATTAGGATTTACTTTTTTTCTTTCAATACCTATGTAATGTAAAATACTGGTCCTAAGACCAGTGACCAGAACCCACGTCTCTCCATCCTTGCAACCGAGTACCCCGCTCTCATCTCTAGCTGTACCTTTTGTATGAAAGTGACCTTAAGTATTACGCTTCACATTCATCTTACTATTTGCTAGCCTGCATGTGTATGTGCACACCTATATGCATGCAGGCATCCATCTGCGAGGTTACGAGGGGTACCTGGAGAACGCAAAACGACTGGGCTACTGCAGAGAGTCGGTGGAAAAAAAAAAGCACCTTTCTATCTTTATTTGCATCGCTGCAGACTTCAGGCAAGTTGTGGAAGCCTAGGTAGGGTGCTTCTGTACATGCACAAATATTAACTGTAAGGGATGACAGTGAGATCCATAAACTCTTGAGGACTGGAATACAGGTACAAACATTGCCTCTCTGGGTATCTTCCTGCATACCACAAAGGTTAAAAAGGGTGCCCCTAGGCCCAAGCATGTTAGCAGATCATCCTGACTGCAGGTACAGAGTGTAAATATGAACGTTGGACTGCCTCCTTAGACTATGCTTAAACGAGGACCAACGCCTAAATAAAATAAATATAGCACGGTACACCTGAATTAGCCTTAGGACTTACAATGGCTATGTAGAACAGGGCGGGGGCAAAAGGTCATGAAATAGTATTTGTAACTTTGTGATATGGACAAATTTTACACCAGAATAATCCATTTATTTGGAACACGAAGCTGGAAGTAAATAGCTAACCCAGCACATCTGGATTGACTTTTGCTTGCAATCTGGCTTAAATTTATATTTGCTAGTGAGAACAATTTATTGATAATATTTCCTATCTCTGTCATTACTCATTTTGCAGTTTATCCAATGGTATATCAACTAACCACTAACTTAAAAGCAATTCCAAGCATGGGAATACTGTTTTTGAGTAAAGGAATAGAGCATGAAGCCATTTTCCTACCAGCACTTTACAAAAATGAAGCATCTCAGATGAGCACCTTAAATAAAAGAGGCAGTTTCAGGATGCACAGGATTTCCTCATGACCAGTCTTAGGTAACAACGGTCCTAAGCAATCAATTTCCTTCCTCTATCCTAATTTGCCCTTATACATCATATTCAAGATTTTATCTGGACAGGGGCTGGTTGGCTCAGTGGATAAACCTCTGCCTTTTCACCTCTGGGATCATGGTTCAAGTCAAACCCTGATGAAATGCACTTGATCGTCCTAATCTAGTTCTTAGTGGACAGTATTCCCATTATCTTTAAAAGGGTCAGAGCCAAGGCCATTGGGAAGAGTGCATTGTGCTATATCTTGTCTGTTGATTAATACATTTTCAGTGATGCCAGATCCTTAACCTTCATGAGCACACATATTCTCTGAAAAAGCTTAATAAAGGTCCCTCATGGACTAAACCTTTCTTCTCAATTTGCATATAATTTCAGGATTTCCTGGGAATATTAAAAAAGCACAAATAAATTACACATCATTTAAAAGTACGTTTGCCTGAACTGTTTGTAATAACACCTCTAAGTTAATTAGCATGATAACAGATCACTTTAAATCATTACTTGGCATAGGGAGAACAAGACTTTATATATATAACATTGTAATTTCCTTCTCCTACCATATCAGTTGAAGCTAAACAGACACACAGAATAAGGAGAATCTGCCCTCGAAGGCTGATTTCACTGTTCAAAACATAGATATTGAGTAAGAATGTGCTCTCCGTAGAAGTTTACTGTTTGTCCTCTGCAGCAAGACAACTGCTGAAGGACCACTGACACTCTGCTTATTTGTTTCCGTTATATTAACAGTTAAAGTAAGAAGTGGAATCACTTCCATTTCATTAATATCTAGGCTGCAGATCATTGGGCTTTTCTGCATAACATCATCTCAAATGTGGTTTGGAATTCACGTTGGTAACAACGACAGCGTCCTCTGTACCAGCCAGTTATCCAGGAGCGACTGCGCGGCTGGCACCCTCGGCCTAACCTCTTCTACCTCCGAGCAGCAGCCGAGGTCAAGGTCTCTGCGCGAGCGGGGCCGGCGCTGCGCGAGGGCAGCAGAGGACAGCAGCAAGCGGGGATGGCCAGTGTAAGCACAGCTGTATAATTAGTCACCAGTTTCCATGAACACCAACGGACAAAAGAGATTATGATTTTAGTAGGAATAACATCAGGTTCAACTCTTCAGACAATTAATTCACTGATTACTTTTATTACACCGTTGTGGTCAAAATCTTAAGGACAGTACATTAATTTATGTCTGAATTGATTCTTTTATACGGGTCATATGAAAGACAGGGAAGTATGCACTGCATCTCATTTCTGATCGTGGTTAAAGATTATAAAATGATTCCTAACGATAAAATCATTCCTCTGTAGTCATTAAGAGTTTTTCTATTCTTACTATTCATTTATTTAACTGACTACTGAAGAAATAGCATTTTGCTTGTGGTTCTTTTGTACAAATCGATAACATGATTATATTTTTTTCATTAAATAATTATCTCTGGCTTGCTTTTCTTTCGATTGTTTTGAAATTAACAGGGAACTCCCAAACACAAGACATTTTGGAAAAAACCCCACTTCTAGCCTGATTGATCATAAATGATTAAGGAATTTGGGGGGGGGGGGGGGAAGGTAAACGTGTAGATTTATTCAAGAACTCTCTGCACACTGCTACGCTCCTGAAAGCATCGGCGTGGTAATTTTTATCACTTGACAGCTGGCAAATCCAAAGCTACGACCGAGTTGTGTGAGAGTAGCGTACCGGTGAGTTAGCGTGCGGTCGGGAGCGGACAGCAGCGCAGACGCCCTCAGGAAGCCTGCGCAGGAGCCTGGGCACTCCCCGAGTCGCCCCTTGCGCAGCGACTCCTCGTGCTCTTTGGGCGAGGGGCAGGAGCACAAACGAGGGGTGGCTCGAAGGCGGTCACGGTTCCCAGCTGGGGACTGCTGCCTCTTGAAGGGTGGAAGCAACCAGTTCGGATGAGAGAAGCCTCATCTGTTCTTTGCCCACTGCTCGTGGGCAAATCTCTGGAGCACGAGGGCACAACGGTGCTGTACGGCACAGCGTGGCTGTATCCTACCGTCAAGGTCAGGGGTGTTAAGCGTTTTCTAATTCAAAAGCAACAACTTAAGCTGGAATCTGTCTGACGCTAAGGTGAAACTCTGCGTGTTGTACCTCCTCTTGTCCCACCTTTCTCATTGCCGCTCTCCAACACCCCTCCCCAGAGCACCTAGACGTGGTAGCCCTGTTGTGGTTATGGGAGTTGCGCCCTGGCCCATCTGATGTACTGTACTTTGATGTACAATTCAGAACATGCGAATTAAATATTAAGACACTTCTGCATTATTGTTACAGCTATTTTCAAATAGGTTTTCTCTTTTTTCTATTACTACACAGCTGGATAAATCTGTGTGTTCCTTTCTGAAATAAAATGATACAGAACGGTCACTGCAATTCGAGGTAATAAATGTAGGTAATCGCTACGCTAACTTTGGAATAAGCCACAGATAAGTCTGGATAAGCAACAGATTAGTTTGGAAAAATTAGGTCTGACAGATTACTCTATGCATTTCAACTGAATTTCTGTTGAACAGATAATTTGTATCTATATCCAATTTTTCATTAAAAATACCCATTTTTATAAATATATCTTAAGATTCTTTTTGTTGATTACAATGTAAAAAAGAAGGAATAACTGTGTATGGACAATGATAAAGTAGCCTGTTGATAATAAATATTTGTCAGGTCTTGTCACATCTGTACACATTCCAGTGTTACTGAAGAGACACCACACTGATAAAAAAAAATACCCTCAGAAAAATCAATGGATTTTGAGCTAAAGCAGTTGCTAAACACACAGAAAACATCTTTATCCAACAGCCATAGTGCTGTGAAAATTCCCAAGCCTTGCATTGGTACAGCTAAGGAAAATTTAATCTTCCCAAATACTCATCAGGGCACTCCATCCTGCAGACCTGACAGCCCCACTTATAATTAATTATACAATTTCGATGGGAATATCGACTAAACAAAGCTATAAATCATAGAAAAAGTCAATAGGCATGGACACATTCAATCATGTCCCGACCAATGATTACTACTCTTAAAATACAATAATTATTTTCAGGAGCCAGCTTGAATTAAATTTCTGTCAGGCTGGTACAAGACCGGCGGTTGATGAAGGATGCGATGGATTTTTTGGGTTGAATTCGGCACAGAGACATTTATCCTTTTAGATAGGTAGTTTGTTTTTAGTGATCATGGTGCTGCGTGTTTAACTAGACCATGAAGATTAGATTATCTCCAATGGCTCATTATATCGTTTATCTTTTCCTTCCATGTTTGATCTGGAAGATTTCCCGCTTCTTGATGCATGAATGAAATGACTGCTGATTTTGAAATGGAATGTGCTTAAGTGGGATTCTGCCTATGCCTTCGCACACCACATCCATGTATGTAAAGTCAACCAGCAGTCATCCGAAATACCACTAGGATGTGGTAAATGGCAGCGACAAGAATAGCTTTGCTCAGTTTCAGAAACATACTGGGAAAAAATAAAAATTACAAACATTTCAGTTGTTTTAAAAAAGCTAAAAAAATAGTAACACATGTAGAGGAAAATCTGAGACAGGAGTGGGATTAGTATGGAACCAGGAATCGGGATTACTGTTATTACATTGAATTGAATGTCCCCTAAACTGAAAAACATCAGTTAAAGAAATGTCACGTATTTCCCAAGGAACCATCCACCTTGTAAATTTAAAAAAAACACAAACCCCAAACCAACTTAACTCACAGTAACTGTGTTTTTAAGATATGTTGCCTAGACAGATATTTCTCATGGTGAGCATGAGCATACACACCACACATGAAAGACGTGCTGTGAGAATGGACAGCAGTCCCAACGAACAGGATGGACGTCAAGAGATGCTGAAAGGAAAAACAGATCTTCACTTTCCCTATGAGTCTGACTCATCAAACTCTTCTGAACTCCAGAAATTAATGAGATCTCAGATTCTCACATGGAATTAACCTCCTAGGTGTAAGTCAGCTTAAAATCAGAGAGGGTAAAAGGGCTTCAGCAGTAGTCCTCACCCTGGATCCTTGCAGACAGCCCTCCAAATGACCCAGTTCTCTATGAACAGCAAGAGAAAAAGCCGTAGGTAGAAGGAGAGAGAGAGGGGAGAGTCATGGATCCTGTGTACATCCCATCCCTATGCAAAAAGTAGCAATACACTGTGTGAGCAGACACACTGTGAAACTGGTACAGAGCATGGCAAAACCGAGGGGTGGGGACTAGGGCAAACACGAAGGGGTTCTCCAAAAGGCTGAGACCCTGAAGAGGAATCCCTTGTCTTCTTTTATTTTGGGTATGAGGAAGGAAGGTAAAATTCAGTCACCCTGAGCAAAGGACTGCAGAAAGAAGGGGAAACTTGGCTAGCTTGTCAGCCTGCACAAACAACTTTGACACACACGGTGTCTGCAGAACACACAAAGTTTTCGGAAGGTTTTCTTTGTCTAGTGTAGCCTGCGCTATTTATATAGCTCAGAATGTTCAACATACACTGCTGTTAGTTTATGCATACATGGACAGACCAAGCGTAGCTCTTCTGATGTCGGTGAAGTTGGGCCAACTTCCACATGCAGAGGGTCTGGACAATGAAATCCACAATAAGGCTCCCATGTGCAATATGCACATTCTTGATTTTTATCTGTGCGTAACTGTTTGAGGTTTTTTTTGGATGCTTAATGTTTTTCCTTTAGATACGTAACTTCTAGGAACCTTAGATGAAGTTGAGAAAACTGCATGCAATGATATAGAGATTTTCCAAAATGAAGTAGCTACATTTTCAAATAAAATCACCTTAAAGAAGATAAAAAGCTCCACAGAAAAATTGTAGTCCTCATTACAAATCGTAACACTTATGTTCCCTGTCTGCTTTCTCCTCTTACAAAGCCCTATATGATTGCCCAAACAGTGCCAGTTTGCTGCAGGGTTTCAACTTTCTATTCTGTTTATTCATGCATTCCTATTATTCTCTGCACACTCAGAAGACATTTTCAGAGCAGCTTTGCATTAAGGGCTTTTCCCAAGTTACTATGGTGCACAATGAAGAGCTAGTAAAGAAACAGGATGCTTGAAGAAATGCGGACCAGAGGACAGAGAAGAAAAGTGAATTGTCACATACATTTAATTTACAATTTTGTCTGTGATGCCAAAGTTAAGAAGCTGTGCACAATAACTGGCTAAGTGAGGAGGAAATTTGGAGCAGTTACTGTGTTAGATGAGTTATGCCTTCTCACTCTGTAGACAGGAGGTTTGGTAAGGATAAAGGGCTGGTAGAGAAACACAGTTTATATGTGAGTTTCCAACTTATTCCTTCAAAAGTGTTTAGCAATGAACTTACCGCAGTGCCATTGTTATCTCTAAATACGTCTTGATTAAAATAGTCAAAGAGCTTCTTTTCTAATTGTAGCATAACCTAAAAAAAAAAAGAGGAGAAAGGTCAGCAAAGCTCTTGGACGCAGCTACCGAGTGCACAGCTGTTGGAAGAGACCCTTTTAGAGACACGCAACCCTTTAAAACTACACGATGTTTCTACATGTCTAAAGCTCCTTGTCAGCTTGCCCACTTGGTTGACTGGCAATCACTTAAAAAGATCCAATTAACTGAGCATTAGGTGTGACAATCTATATCCCTCCCCTCCCTTCAAATTATCAGTTTGAAACAACTATATTCATGCTTTATAGGAAAGAAAGTGAACATTCAACAACGTTTCTATTTACACAGGGGGTACAGAGGGCATTAAGTTGTTTACCTTTCGGTCGTTATCAGATTCACGAAATATTAGCTTGACTACTTCATTTGTGTCAGCTGCCCGGATAGTCTGCATGGTAGCCTTCGCACATAGTGTCTAATAAAAAACACAAAGGGAGAAAGGGAAACTAGTTTATATGCAACATAAGGCCACATTTCATTGAACTTTATCACTCTATGTATCTTCAATGCCCACCTGAAAATACGATCTGCTGCAGGTCAAAATACAAAGCATTGCTAATCTAATCTAAATTACTCCCACTCGTGATGGATTTAAAACAATAAACTGAATTGCTGTTTGGAGAGAAACAGGCAATATTAAGAAAGTATCAATCAGGTAAGGCAAATATTCATTAAATTTACACCGTGCACACAGGTTCTTTCACAGGTCTGACACTGTATCACACATTACATGTAAACAACCTCAAAAGCCACTTCCTACAGCTAATGACTCCACAGCCCTCCCAGTTTCTGTACCACATTCTTAAAAGCTGATAACTACATTGGCACTACAGTTCTGTGGGTTAACTCTTCTTTGCAAAAACTTCTGCCTTTTAAATTAACGTTCCAAGTATAATTGAAAAGTTCGAGCAACACTTACACAATCCGACAGTAAGTTTCACAGTTTACTCTGGGTAGCAAATTCCCCATGCATCACCCAAAAAACAAAAAAAAGTAAGAGACAACATCACATCTCTAAATATTCTGAGGACTGGGTGTCTAAAACATATGATAAATCAACACTTTATCAGGCACAGAGGTATGAATTTCTGAGGAAGCGTCAGGCCTTGGTTCATTTGCCATTTGCCCGGTTGGGGACCGGTTGTAGTAACAATCAAAGTTGACCTAAGGAATAATACAGAGTAGGTTGTTTAAAGGGCTTGCTCTGCTGCATTGTAACAGGTGAAAACCCGGATCTTTTTCGCAAAGCAGTTAGGCATATATTTAACTTAAAAACACACCTTAGATTCACTGAACCTATACTTTTAGTGAAGCTTTAAGTATGTCAAGTGCTTCTGAAACGCAGAAGTAGACTACATCTTAACTGTGGGGTAGGCAGGCTTCGCAAAGTGCTCTGTAGTTATCCAGCTTGGGCAAAGCTACCGGATGGTGTGTCACGCTACCCCAGCCCATCTGTCTGGGTTGCTGGAAACCACAAGGCAGAGGACAGAAAGGGGAATTGAGAAAACCTTGGCATTACTCGCGGGCAGCAAGGAAACAGCCAAGAGGTGTCCCCACACCTGGGAGGCAGTTCATCATCCACAGGCTGCTGATAGGAGCTATGCCACAGTCCTGGAGAAGGATACTGGCAAACACTACCCTTCTGAAAAAAAGCTCATTTTGCTAGAGGTTCTTAACAAAAGCGTGCTAAAGAAAATAACTCAATCAAGAAGAGGGAAAGGCGACTTCCCTGCTCTGCCTGTTCCATTCCTTTTCATAATGGCCAGACAACAGATTTCCATTTTGCATAATATTCACTTGTAAAATAAATATGTTCTGTGGCAATAGAGTAATAGGATTTCACATCGTGCTACATGCTTCTTTCTGTCACAAATAGAAATACTTATATTGGGATTCATTATTAGAAGTGCAGTATCTATCAGACACAATGCCACGAAACTACAGCTTGCTTCTCGCTTCCCCATTCTGAATTTCTTCTGAAGGACATGCCAAACATGTATTTAAACAAAAATCCATCTGCTTCCAAGTATTTTAGATCTCAGCTGATGTTACCAGTGCTAGAGTGGAAACAATCTGTCAGTTTTCCCCTCATTTGATAGAAAGACATTAGAAAACCATCCTTGATGAAGACCTCCGTGTGTTGCCATAGCACAGACAAAAAGCAACAAGCTAAGCAATTTCATTTTTAAAGGATAACTTGAGTGTGATTCAGTAAAAATAAAATACGAATCTGATTTTTTTCGAGTCTGTGAACTGAACAGGTGCCGATTCCCCATCTTCCTGAATAAATGATGACCCTTCCTGACAAATTTTTCTCGATCGTTTCCTCGTCTCCCCAAAAGCAGTACCACGCCTATAGATCGCAAACATCCGCCTCTGGGCTTCATCCTAAAAAGCCTGGCACGCTGAGGGCAGCAGCGCGGCCGCGGGCGTCTGGAGTCCCCGCTTGCCCTGGCGCCACGGGCAGGGACGCGGGCTGCCCTGCGGGAGCTGCCTCGGCTCTGCGGGATTTTAAGCCGCTGTTCGGAAAGGCCTGGGGGAAGAGCGGCAGCGCGGCGGCGGGCGCTCGCGGAGCCGAGCGCTGCCCCGGAGGGCGGGCGGGGCGCCGGCACCCCCCCGCCAGGGAAGCGGCACCCCGGTACCGCTGGCTCGACGCACAGACCGACGAACGTCTCCCTCGCGCCCCCCGCGTGCTCAGGGCCCGTTCGGTCTTCCCGGACTCGGCACCGCCGTTCCGCCACCTGGCCGGCGGGCGGGCGCGCCGAGCCGGCCGCGCCGCGCCCCGAGAGAGCGCTCCCGCCTCCTCTTGAGATTCAAAGCACAGATTAGCTCAAAAAATAGCGCCCTGGGCTCCTGTGTCACAAACCAGCCTGGTCGCCTTTAGACAGCGCACCGGATTAGAACAAGCACCCGAACAAGCCAAAGCGGAAAACCCGGCCGCGCTCTAAAGCTGGTTTCTAAAGCCCTAACAAATCGCTCCATCTTTCACTCATTTAAACCTTCCAAATGAGGGTCAATACGGTCCCCGAGCATCCAAATGCTAATGCGCTTAAGTGCGCTTAAGCAGCTTTCCAGAGTGAATGGGCCAAAGAAGGGCTCGAAAAGACAAGGCAGAGCTACTGTCACTGTCAAAAAGTCATTGTAGCCACCCCCAGAGTGGCTGCAATTCAAGAAATTCATGATTTCTGTATCTTAAAGGCATCTGCTTGAGAACATTTTTTTTTTCTGAGCTGCTTTATCTCACAACTTCAGGCCCGCTCTGAAAGAAAAAAACCCGCGATCGACTCTTGAGAACGAATACAGAGAAAGGACTCACATACCTTATTGCTTTCAAATTTCACACGCACAAAAAGTTACCTTATTCACAGACAAAAAGTGATTGGGCCAAGGTTCATTTCTTATACAAGCTGGAGCACTCCTTTTTTCCTCCTCCTTTCAGTTGCTACAAAGTCGTAGTCACCCAAGCAGAAAACTTTCGGGAACATGTGCCTTTTTAGACAAGTCTACTTATGAAGGGATTTTTTGTTGCTGGGAAAGGAAATCAAAATGCTATGAAAACACAGTTTCTTTTTGGGTATTCCCTCAAAGGTACTCTTTTACAAAGTCAAAAGAAGGGAAATCAGATATCAAAACTCTACCCAAGTTATCTTTAAAAAAAAATCTTCTTTCTTTGGGAACAGGATTTGGTTAAAAAGTTTGCAGGGGAGCTGCCCCCGAGCGGCAACTCAGTATTCAACCTCTGCATAGCAAACACAGACGTGCCTTGTTCCCATTTTCATGTAGACAGTCCACACAGGTAGATGCTTTGTACTGTTTTTTAAGTAATCCTTTGCCATAATTTATGTGTATTGAATTGTAAAACATAGCGATAACTTTTCTGATAATTGCCTTGGAACGTAATAAAAATGTACTGTTACGCAAAGCTAGGAGTGGAAGGTTTCTGTATCGACAAGAGTCAAATCTGGAATTTCTTCTAAACCCTGCAATCCTCAGAAACGGAAAATATTTTGATTTCCCGCATAAATGCAACCTTCAAAATACATCTGCTCCCATATATATACACAACGCATTGAAATGTTTTAGACTGTACTTCTGCAAACATGCAGTAAAAAGGGATAAAGACATTAAAATAATTGTTATATACATAAAACATACACACACAATATTCTATAACATGTATTATAGAATTGCTTTTTATATTGTGTTTATATGGAAACACTCTGAACGGCTGTGAACTGTACTACTGTCTCCTGCTAGCAGTGCTCAGTTGAAAATTGCAGCTGATTTTTCATTGATTTTGCACTCCTGCTTTCTGAACATCCTTTAGGCTCCTGAGCCTACCTCTTGATGTGTGAGCTGAGTTATTGCATGCTTGTAATTACTTCAACAATTCTTTTGGAGAGGGAAAAAAAAAAAAAAGTGGTGTCCAAGCACATACAGGCCCAAACTTTCCTATTGCTTCTGTCTACCGATTCTAAAGATGTGTATTATTTTTCCCAATGATTTGAATACTCTTCTTAGGACTTGTTATTACTTCTTTTTTCTGGAAAAAAAACCCAAAAGCAAAACCCCACAGGAAGTAGAATACATTCATTGCTCCTTTGTAACTAAAAAAGTTCATCAACAGTTGCAACTGCAATTTCCAGTAGGGTGCATGGATTAGAACAGAAGTGTTTGCTGCTGCAAGTGCCAGGAGAGAAGTGCAGAGTCTGAAGAATGCTAACATGAGCCAACTGAAGTAAGGTCTTGAGCACATGAACAACCAAATCAATTAAATTTAAGATAAATTTCATTTTATTCCAGTTACATATTCTGTGGATTCTGGCAGGACAGAAGAGACAGAGGTACATGCATCATCTAATTATGACAGTGAAATACTTATTCTGAAATGCTGCTCAAAACCCAAAATCAATCTGACACTTATTAAATTAGGATAATCAAATGCTTGTTTATTATCTGGATGCAAATTGCATTTGAAACTATCAGCGAGGTAAAAGATTTGCTACTTTGGGAATAACAGGAACATCTGTCTTGCTCGGGCTCCTCCTTACCACTGAGGGATCATTGATAAGATTTCCTGGGCATTGGGAATATGCTAACAGTAAATTCACCAAATCATGTGATGCAAGAGAAATAAAATTTGCAAGTGAGAAAAACAAGTTAAATGTAACTTTCTGAGTCAATGAAAGTTGTGCATTTAGCTACACGATAGGTAAACGTTGTGTCTTTTAAACTCTACTTGCCACCGAAATGGAGTCTGACTTTGGCTAATTTTTCCCCGCCGTGCAGAGGTGTTTGGCCATACAGCTGCTGCAAACTGAGAGGACATACATTTTTACTTGAAAAAACATCCCTTAGACTATACATTAACTTGTGTTAACTTTAACTGTGTGGAAATAGCAATAATGTCTCTGAAGTTACCATGCTTTTTATACTAACAAGCTTGCAGGAGCAGGAATTTAACTCAGCAGTGAGATAAATGTTAGTTGAATAACCAACAAGTATAAAGAAGTATTAATGAGAAGTCATTTAAAGTATCAATATGCAAAATAGCTTTCTCTATGAGTATTCCCAGAGGAGTAAGCTCATGTCCAGGGGAGCAGAGATGGTGGAGGGGCTGGGTGGGATGGAGAGCAAAAGCCTCCTGCACCACTCCCGTCTTTCCCCTCAGCACACTGCTTACAGAGCATGCGTACAGTCCACCTTCTGATGGCAAATCAATGCAAATTACATGACGCTGCTGCCTGAATTCATTTTAAGACTGATTTAACTTCACAGGCAGTTTACAGCAGCACCAATTCCACCACCTGTGAAAGCTTGGCCCAGAAGCTGCCCAAGACCTAGAGTAGTACTCTGGATGCCACCACACAACCCTTTTGCTGATTTGTGGCAAAGGGATATTGTGGTTTTAAAATACCTCTTTTGGTAGCGTCTGTGACAAAAAAAGCCTAGCACTAAGAGTCTTAGTGCTCCCGTTCTCCCGAAGATCTCCTGTGTTCCTAAAATAAATGATCTCTGCTGGAAACTGGCATTTTTTTGCTCTATTATTGCTGAAAACAACACCCAGTTCTTACAGGGTTATCTTCTGCAGTAATGGCAGAGATTTCTGGTTGCATTTGCACAGGAGGCAGCGGGGCCGCGGTCCCACCAGCGCTCGGCTGCAGGCCGCAGCCCCAGCCCACCCCTGGCCCGTGCGGGGAGGGGCGCAGGAGCGGCCAGCTGGGTGCCACGCGCCCGCGGAACAGCCTGCGCTTCCCCAGTCCGGAGAGACCTCCGAGGTCGCTGAGCGTGCCCTCCCTGCCTCTGCAGCTTTCCTCCGTGCCAACAGCTGGTGGCAATGACGGCTCTCTTTTTAATTCTCCTCTTCAGAATAGGATCTGAATGAAGTCCAAAAGGCCTTTCCCACTAAGATTCTCCGAGATTACAGATCTGGAAGAAAGTGTCGAACGCCCAACCTTACATTCTTGGAAAGAATGTGCTATTACAGCTCTGTCCCAGGAGACAAGAGCACTAGATTGTGGCTATCAGCTGCCTCCTAGCATCTTTTTCACCTGGAACATATACTTCTGACCGCAATTGAAAGAAACCCCTCTTGGCATTTGTAACATGTTTAGCAGTGATAAAATTCAATCTGTTTATTAGATGCTCAGCTCCCTAGACACTGTGCTTAATTTATAAACCTCTGATGTTTAATCTGACTCCTAATTTTGGCTAACTATCCTGAACATTGTTTTCTTCTGAAACCAAGCAGTTTGTTCAGCTACCTGTTACTTTGTAGGTGACGACTTAATTCTAAAATTTTCATCAGTACCCATCGAATAGCAGAACATGAATTATTACTTGCTCACCTACACAGATCCAAAGAGAAGAAATAGGGACAACAGTTTCTTACACTCCTAAATTTTTCCCCACAGCATCTTCCCACACCCCGTTTTGTCAAACTGAGAAAGAGACTTTCATTAGACACTTTGTGATGCTCTGTCCTAAACAGTTTTGCCAATACAACAATCTCCCATTTGTAACTAATTTTCTTTTTCAATACCGGTGTTAAATAGACCTTTTAAAAAATATTTTTGTAGTAATGTTAATTTCTCCCCCCCCCGCCAAGTGTATCTCTTTCTAAGAATTAGAAGATCAGGATAGAACTCCTTTCCATATTCACCTGCATGGTGATCAGCTTCTAGTTTTCTCTATCCGACTCCTTCTGGTCAGGTTTCACATCTTTTTGCATTATCTTGTTTTGTTTTCCTGACTATGATCTCCAAGCCTGAGTTCAGCTAAGCACCTACATATTGATTCACAAACAATTTATCCCAAGTTGTTTGGCACCTGCGTGCATCAGGAACACAAAACTTTGTAGTGCCTCTGCAGGCAGTGGTGAAGTTCTCGGGTAAAATGTTCCCCTGCCCCCTTTTTAAGCTCTCAGTTTAAATTAACTTGCTGACATTGATAATAAGTTTCAAACGCATTCAGGACTTCGATTAGATCTGGATAGGCCCTACACCACTAGACGATCTGGAGCTTTGAAGCAGTCTGGTAAGAAAAATCCTCTTCCCTCCTCCTGTCCGTCTTTCTAGTCATTTAGCATCACTACTTGATGTCAAGTAGGGTCCTGGGGGAGTTATCAAACACAACGATTTGCTTTTCCATACTTCCAGGAACTGGAACAGTCCAACTGTTCCTATGGAAATCTTCTGTATATACATTGTCTTGTCCCATAATGTGTGAACCTCTTGAGATTTATTCAGACATTCTTCTATTACTTCTCTTCCATCGTTTTTCTGCCTTGGCCAAACAGCAATACCAGCTTGAAAAATTCCTTGTTGGAAACCTTCACAGCACTTAACCCTTTTTTCACTCCAGCTGACTGAGCAGACGACTGTTATGTATTGTTTCTGTTAAGCAAAGACTTTGATGAAGCACACAGGATCTGTGATGTAAATCTATGTCTGCAGAGAAATGTAAAATCCCCTGTTCCCTTGAATTCGGGAGGAATGAAATAAGAGGCAGCTTCTCTCCTTATAGCTAAGCTTGCTTTTATCTAACTTTCAGACTAAGAACCTTCTATTTCTTTTCATTTTAAAAGCAAAATAGCCTGTGAACCCCACCTGCTCCTGTGTGTCTTGCAATTGCCTTTGTTTTGAGCGGTAACATTTGCCTCTGTCTGTGCTGATGGTGGTATCGTTGCTGCTACCTCCGTGTTTAATGATTTCTTACCGCTGTAAGAAATGAAACATGGGAGCAGTAACATGAAGTAGCAAAAATTTAAGCCAACGCCTAACAAAATTCTTTGTTGCTTCTTGACTCACTTCCAGACCTGGACATTGCAGGGTTCCAAATAACTGGAGCCTGTCAGCTTTATTCTTCTTAGCCGTTCCAGGGAGCACACTTACTGGCACAGCCTGCTGGGGACTGACAAGAGCGTGCACTGCCGGACCCCGGCTGCTGCAGGGTGCTCTGCGCAGGAGAGTATTTCCATGTTACCTCACTCAGAACAAACAGCAAGCTGCAGAAACACTCCCATGCAGTATTTTGTTCCACCAACTAACACTGCCAAAAAGAGTAAATTTGGGAGTTTGCCCTTTAAATTAATGGGGAGTTTTGTACAAAATCAATGGCATGGCACAGCTCAAGATCAAGGCTTAGCCTCTGAAGAATGTGAACCTTTGGCTTCCACAAAGTAAACTTACAACAGCAGGTATCATCTATGTAATATGTCATGTACACCCAATACACTGTTCAATAGTATTTTTGCACTTGACTTCTATTGAGCTTATCCTCAGAAATGAAAATTGGAGCTGACTTTTAAAACATGAAGTGTTCAGCAATTCTGAAATCAAACCACTTATTTACCTAAAATCTATATGCCTTTAGGCAGACTCTAGCTACTTTTAATCAAAAAGTGATAAATATAGAGAAGTACGAAATGTTTTTTTTCTTCCTATCACGCAAAATAGCAAAAATAATTGGTCCCTTAAACAAAGAGGGAATTTGAGACCTGGAAAAGGAAAGTGACTTCCATGAGGCACGAATGTGTTCTGGGTTGCCAGGTCCTCAGGCCTGTGCTCTTGCTAAGTCTAGGCACAGCTGTGAGATGGATGTGCAGCCTCCATCTCATCAAACGGCCACAAGTACGTACGGTAAAGTGGTCGAGATGTTAATGTTCTCCCACCATTTCCCATCTATGGGAAAAAAACACTCTTCCTCTAAGTTAACTTTATTTTTTAAGGGAGCAAATGTGACAGGAAAATAATTGCCAGTTCACTGTATCTGGTTTTCTGACCTGAACAAGTTGGGAATGTGAAATTTACTGTGTTGACAACTGGAATGTGCCATACGGTGTCATGGTGAGGCTAAAACTTGGCTGATCAGGTGATGCCTTGCTGATGGCAACATATGGACTATTTCCTTACTGGACTTTTTCCCTTCCCCTGTTTTTCCACCCTCCCTGACTTGAGTCCCTTTCATCCTGCCATATCTCATTCATTTCTCATCAATGCGCTCCCTGTCTGGTTCCACATCATTTGCTCCTTTATTCACTTTTGAAATGGAATATGAGTCCAGCAGCCTGTAAGTTCAAATAATCCTTTTTAGCTCGTTATGTTCAAATAACTCAGAGAACCATGAGGCAAGACTGCTGAATTGTCCTGCTGTCACGCAGCCTCCAAGCAGGTGGCTGCAGCAGCACCTTGACTCTGATGACGCTGAGAAGTTGGGCTGTGGGGCTGCAGCAGGTCCCCTCAGGAAGCACACTGCCGAATGGCAGGCTTAGGCTTCTTGAGCAAGATGCAAACCATCATGGAGGCCACCTACTTCCAGGAGCACTTACTCACACATTAAAATAAATGCTTTCCAGGTAAAATGAATGAAGGATGTCTTTGTAAAAAACTGTGCAAGGTGTGGAGCCAAGGTTTACTATATTCTCTCTGATAAACGGTAAGATGAATTGACAGATCAGTATGTGTACGACACATACACCACATCCAAGAAAAAGACTGGCAACATATAAAAAACAGTTGTGGGATAAAATAGTCAATGTGGAGAGCAGGAAATAGGGTGACATGTTCTGCTTACTGCCTCTCTTCACCACCCCTGGCAAGGTAGCTTTGCGTCCTCGTTGGTGTCATTTCTGACGGTGTAAGAATGGAGGGTTTATGCATTACAGCAATATTCAGAATTCCTTCCAGGACACTGCCCCCACTGAACGGGTCCAAAGCTCAGCTGGCCAACAACAAATTGCAATGCAGCCCTTGACCGACTCGAGTGACACGGCTGGTCAGAGAGAGAGGAGGCTTTGGAGGAACAGCAACTTCACACCACTGGCTGAGGATCCAGGGGGCCTTAACCCAGCAATAAATGCCAATCCCTGGCTCATTTGACACCACTGGTTGTTACAGAGCACCACTGAGAGAGGACAGAAAGCTCTGCCAGAAATGCAGCTTCCATGGTCCTCCTGCTTGTATGGACCAGTGATCCATCTGGAGGGGATGGGGGCCCAATGGGCAAACAACCAGAAAGCTTCTACAGAGTTTATGACACGCAGATGAAAATTTTTTCCTTAAAGCAGACCAGGATTCAAACATGCTGCGAAATACAGAGCGCTCTCAATTACGCAGAGTGAGGGAAAAATGCAAGTTCAAAAGTGTTAACGCAACATCATTTTAAAGCTAACAGCTGTGGACTAGTTCGTGAAGTGCTATTCTTTTTGCTGTATCTTTAAGTGCTGTTAAATTCATTTGTCACTTGATCGAAAGCCAACAGGCTACAAATCTCCCAAGCCCCTCTTGCGCTGAATAGTGACAGGAGTATTCTGTTCTGCCATAAGAAAACATTTGTGTGCGTCTCTGTCCGGAGTCATACATGCTACTTTAACTCATCTGCCTCCCCATTCTCTCCAGCCGAGGAGGACAAATTGCTCACTGTGGCTCCCTTTCAGAGGCAGTACAGCGCGCAAAGAATCATGACTGAGCAGAAACACAAGAAACAGGCACATAAAAATTCATCACTTTGGCCTCCTGACCTCTTGCCACTGGGTTTGGCAAACCCCGTCTCAAAAAGTAGCACCAAGGGAGAGCTAAGCCGACCGGCTGAGTGAAATTACTAACAAAAAATATCTTGGACACAGGAAAACCCCACCAGATGCTTCATTGTCTTTGCAGAGAAGTGGTGCTGAAAAAGGGGGTGATCTACCACATGGCATATTGGGTGGAATAAGTAGTGCCATTGTTTCAGAGCAGCTCTGTCACTTTACTGACTGCAATACAAAGAGGTGTAAAGCAAGATTTAATCCTGACTTTTTAGTCAGCAGATTAAAACCAATCATGCCAGATGTCCACAAGACTGTTTAACATACAGAAAGCTTTTTCATACTCTACAAAAAAGTGAAAGCTGTAATAACTTCTTCTTTATTTCCTCTAGAGAGGCCTTTTTCACTCACTTTTAGTCAGAAAAAAGGGAGATGTTGTAATGGATTTTAAGATGTGCTATTAATTTTTACTCTAGCCTTTGCTCTTTTCCCTTTTGAGACAAAGCTAAACAAAGTAAATTCTTTTACCCATGCAAAATCAGACAGGTATGTCCAAGAAAACTGCTGGTATAAAAAAGTTGTGATTTCAAAAAGAATTTATACCCCTAAGACCAGAAATGGACATTATCAGCAGTACACACAACAGAAGTTAAAATTCCTCTCCATAATATTTGATGCAAGATATGGAAGTGTGGTTGTTAGCATGCTGATAAATGAACATATAATCGTGTCCCCCCCACCTGAAATTGTGCTTGTGTGACTTTTTGCACAGGTGCCTCCTCACACGTGCCAGCATATGCCCAGTCTGAGGATGTGCACGCTCTGCTGCCTACCTTAAGGAAGAGCACACAGGCACACAGCAAACTTGGGGCTGAGGGTGTCTTGCACAACCCTTGGGGCAGCCCCCGTGGAACGCAACAGAAGCCTTACAGCCACCATGAGAGCAGCGCTGGCCCCAGCCCAGCAGCCCGGCGGGGAAGCTCCAGGCAGCACCACCAGACAGGCACTGGCAGGGCCGTCGCCTCCGCAGCTGCTCCTGCAGCGGGACCCAGAGACCTGGCCGAGGCCACCGGGAGCTATGACAAGCTCTAAAATATGAGTGCTAATAAGTGATATTCTTATTTAAAAATACTCATTCTGTGCTTTTATTTAAACTCACCTACGGAACCGTTAAACCCTTTGCAGTGTTTTCTTAATTTGTTGGTTTCTTCTTTTTCTATTTATAAACAAATTAATCTCTAAAAATAATACCACAAAGGAAATAAATTCAGTAATTACTGTATGTTTAAAACATGTTTTGTATTTTCTTCTGCTATTATTACAAAAGTGCAAAAAACTCTGCATATTAGTGTCCCCCCTGAACTTCCATTGCCAAAAATGTTGCTAAATTCAACAAAAACCAGAATGTATATTTAGTTGCCTATATTAAACTGCTAATCATTTATGCATTTAAGAAAAATAATTGACTTAATCTTTGGAAAAAAGCTATAGAAAAAAATACATTCCCTTAAAATTCTGGTATTAGGCTGATTTGTACCACATACATCATTTACTAACTCAGAAGCTATACAGCAGCAAGATAATGTCTTGCTTGGTATCCCTTATATATCAGTTGCCTATGGAAAAAAGATAAAACTTACAGACTTCATTTGTTTTCTTGTCACACACTTTTAACAAAATTCTCATTACAAGCTCCTAAAATAAAAGTAACCATCTTACTGAATCACTGACCTAAAACAGTACTATTGAAACAATTTTCTTCATTTTATATCTAGCCAAGACCTAAGCCAGGTAAGATGATATAAGAACTAGCAAGACATTGCTTTAATTATACTATGTTAAGTAAGGATGGACAGAACTTTTCACCAGCTTTTAAACTCTATTAAACTCTATGCTAAACTCTAAATCAGCTGTATGCGTAACTGCAGATATTGTTCCCTCCTGACACCAACTGAATTATTTTGCATCCTTTAAAATTAGGGTGCCACTTCTGGAATTCAAGTGAGACAAAAGGATAGGTATGTTTTGGTTAATCATGGTTTACAGCATTATAACCCATAGCCAGAGCTACAAGCCTTGTACCATGCTTTCTTCTGGAAAATGTATTTCATGAAGTTAATTAAGCTGCACTATTTGTCTTTCTATCGTTATCATCCTTATTGTATTCTTCGGGGGTCTTGTATCATAACTGGTAGTTTTGGACAGGTAGACACCTTCATTAACATTTCATTTTTCCCCAGTGTATTATGATGACTGAAAGGTGTAACACACTTGCTTTACATCTTCTGGCATCTCATTCTCGTACTGAAGAGACACAGGCAGGCCCCATAATGAAGATGACGGTATTTTCTTTCTAACAAAGTGCAACTGGAGACTCTCAAGCTACCTAAGAGGAGTAAGTCAACTAAGTGTAAATCTGACTGACAGATTTCTGCCGGTTAAACACTTACTCCACCACTACTTATTCCACTTTGGAATCTGCACAATTTTAAAATTATAATTCTACTCCCTACTTCTGAATTTCTTCAAGCAAGTCTTGTGGGTGGCCCTCAAGATACATTTTGCCAATTTTTCATGCCCATCCCTCGAAATGTGACCCTGCTCCTGTGCTTTTATCTCTCTGACAACTTCACACAGGAAAACATGCGGCCCCTCTGATAGCATGAAATCGGAAACAATAGCCACTGGAAACAAAAGGGAGTAGGAAGGCAGGATACAGTCCAGGTCCTGGCTGATTTTAGGCACAAACAGATGTTCATAGGACCCAAATACCCTGAGCAAGCTGAAAGGAAAACCTTGTAAAAGAAATGGACCTTAAAAACAATGTATTGAAGAACTTTAAAGAAAGGCAGAGGGAAAGCAATATGGCTTTCAATGATAAATCTCAGCAAAGAAAACCAAAGTGGCACCATGAATTTCAATGATGCATTTTTCTTTTTCAATGAACTCTACAGCTTGTTTTGAAATCTACAAATTGCTCAAGTCTCAACTGAGTTACAAGTCTCCCATATCCATTAAAAGGTTACAATACCCGCATTTCTTGTTTCTTGTAACTAATCACCATAGCTGGGAACACCCAGTGAAGTCCTGAAATATAGGCTAATGCCATTATTTTAAAAGCTGCTTATAGCTCAACAAAGAGGAATATGCTGAAAGAATCTTGATTGGAAAAAATCTTAGACTAGCTGTTGGAACAAATTATGTTCAATCTCCTTTTCTTTTCATGTGCACTATTTCAGACTCAAAATGCCCCACGTAAAGGATCTATGAAGCGCTGTCCTGAATTGGACCCGGGTTCTGTTTCACAAAAGCCAATACGCACCATTTACAAATGAAACAAAGTGTAGAATCACTTCTCTGACTGAAGTTTCTGCTTTTGTGATTAAAACTCTCTTCCT
The DNA here is from genome assembly GCF_964289735.1 of Phaethon aethereus. Lineage (NCBI taxonomy): Eukaryota > Metazoa > Chordata > Aves > Phaethontiformes > Phaethontidae > Phaethon > Phaethon aethereus. Next base: position 41,630,990 of record NC_138583.1, on the reverse strand, counting down.
CCTTCTTGAAGAGCCTGCCATCCAAAAGGCCCTGTGCCATGCTTCAATGCACAAAATACATGTATTCATTACAGGAGAAAAAAAAACCCTGAAAAATTTGGCACAAAGGCGGGTGCATAGCTTAAGTCCTGTTTAGGATAACCCTCACTTGAACTCTGCACATTTGCATAGATTTTACCTATTGATTGTCTCTATTGGGAATATAGCGGGTAACTAAAAGAAGTGTTTCATCAGCTGTTTCTGGTCAGGTGCAGATTTAACTTGTTCATTATTAGCATCAGTGAGATGCATATGGTAAAGAAATAAAGAAGTGGTATCTTCCTTCACCAGCATGAAACTTTGTAGAAATAATTGTAATGAAAAGAAGATATGAGACAGAAGGCATCTAAAACTGAAGCCAAAAGTGACCATGCATTTGTCTAGTCTAATCATACATGCCACAGACCACTACGGTGCACCAATTTCCTCCTGAACTGAAGCAAATGGCACCTCTTTTACTGAAACAAATCTTCAGAAAGACATTAGCTCTTGATAAGACATGGGACATTCACCAATTCCTCATGCCTGATTTTTCATTTGAAATTGTCTGTTAGGGGCTTCTAAATATCCTTTAGACATGAAAGGAATGGGAACATGGCTGTAAACATAGCAGAATGTGGAGACCGCAGTCTTCTAACTACAAACTCCTGGGAAACCCTCTCTTAACTACCAGCCAGGGCTGTTCAAGTTAAACGTAATGGAGGTCTAAAGGAAGCCTGGTTCAGCAAACCTGATACTACTCCCCGTGAAAGTAATTCCTGTTTGGCATCTAGATCTGGTCTAGGGTCTCAGTAAAAAGACAAGAGTGCCTTACTCTCCTCTCATGCCAAATGATGCTTTTTCATACACTGAGAGAAGACGTTTGGTGGATTTCAATACACTACCTCTGCAGCCACATGTAAAATCAACTACGCAATTTAAAAAAAATATACCTAAAGATGCATTGATGACATATGCCATGGTATTGCCATGGGAGCTGAGGTTGAGCTGTTTGCCTTCAATGTCTCCTACTGTTCTGACTACTAATGACTCCTCAGTGCTCCTACATATGCAAACATAGCCAAATGCAAAGTTAAACAATGGTATGGTTTCAGTGAACTTGTTTTGCCATATGATCACTTGATTAACATTTTCATCCAAGTTGTTAATCTCATGACAAACTTGCCTCCTTCAAGCATATTTTGTGATTGCATTATATCTTTCATTTTTTTCTAACAACTTCTCTGTTAGTTTGCCTGAAATGAATGTCAAGCTAAGTAGCTTTCAGCTAACGAGAACCTTGCTTGGTGCTTCCCACCTTTCCTCCCCCTTGCTTGTGCTTCCCTCCCTTCTCACCCCTTAACTACAGGCACAAAACTATCCTTCTTTTCGCATTCTGCAATGTCTCAGGTACTCCAATTTGTTCTAAACCAACAAGAAAGACTGTTGGCTACAGATGGACAATTAAAACTGGCCAGTCCTACTAGTTAAAATCCTCCTTTGTTACTAATAAGACTATTGTATGCTTCGTAATCTTCATGTGATGAGCATTTTCTGTTTCTTCTAGCATGTAGAGCAGAAATACATACAGAAGACCTTTGCTATTTCTGAAACAGCATTTTCGGTATTATTAAGCGTATGAAATAAAAGATGTAAACTTTTTTGTTCTACTTTTTAAATGGAAACCTGGTGAGACACAGTAAAATATTGATCCTGCTTTAAATGTCTAAAAGTAATGAACATAGCCAATGACCCTCCCAACTGAAGGACAGAAAAAGAAATGACAGCATAATGAAGGAACAACAAAACTGCTGGAGTGATGATCCAGGAGAAATTCAGCACCCTACTATCAAAAACACCCTGTGCTGCAGAACACCCATCTCCTGCCCACAACTTGTTCAGGCACCCTTCTGCCTAAATAGTACAGAAGCCTTGCTTCAGCAAACATGCTGTGAGCACGCTTGTGCGCACAGACAGTGCTGCAGGCGCAGCCGTGGTGAAAGTGGACAAAGAGCAGAAGACAAGACTGCCACCCAACTTCCACTTACTGATTTAACAGTCAGGTCACATCATCCAGGTACAGGTGGCTCAAAGCTTCCCTTCTTTTCTAAATTATAAAGGAACAGGTCAAGTTGAAAAGATTTTCAGTACATTCAGGGAAAACATTAACTCTCAATTTTCTACTATCAGAGGTGAACAGAGCTCTCAAACATTTCACCTGGGTCCAATATTGACATCATCAGGAAATTCAGCACTTGTCAAAACAGCAAAAATGAAAGGCAGAAATGAAAAATAAATCTTGCTGGTTTGTTCAATGACATTTACAAGTGGGGTGATACTTGAAAGTTTCACTTGATAAGCCTTCAACACCTACTGAAAAGAAATTCTCATATCTACATAGTAGATACTCACTACTCATTACCTAGACTTTTGGATCGTCTTCGGATACTTCAGAGTCAGAAAATCAAAACAGACTAGGGTTTTGAATGGCATTTAAAAAAAAAATTTTGGATGAATATTAATAACATAATATTACTTGTGTGTTGCAGTATTGAACTAACCATAACAATTTGGTTTCAGAACCGTATCAACTAAGCAACCAGTATATTTGCACTAACCATTACATGTTTTACTCCATAACGGACATCATTTAACTTCCTGGAACTATACTCAATGTGCAGGAAATTCAGCTGCCGATATTAAAGGATTTTAATACTACCATTAAAAAAACACAACAAATTATCACACAGAGCTGCTTAGTTTAAATACTGTAACATTACAGGCTTCGATTTAAGTTTTATTTCGTTCTAAGGAAATTATCAAGGATGGGAACAATGTTAATGGTAACAACCTACATATACCCTTTTGTATCTTCCCAGTGCACACTCATGGCTGAAAAAAATCTGTGCAAGTTATTGCCAAAAAATCAAGTCAAACAGCCAACTGTATAGAAATCATTGGCAAAAATAGCCTTTCATTTCAATGGTCACAGGTTTTCAACCAGAAATTCTGACAGCAAGGGGTCAACGCAAGTTATTTGCTAAAGCACATAAAATATGCGGTATCAGGCAACTGTTTGAGACTTCTGCAGAGCCTAACTACAATAAAATTACAGCCTTAACTTTGTCTATCCCTGCTTTTATTGTCATTGTTTCTTAGAGTTATTCTGCTGTCAATATTTGAAGAACAGAATCCTGTCTTGACATTGATTACCTAAAGACTTCGAATCATGGTCTTCATAATGCATATATTTTAAGGTAAGTGCATGCAAAAGGTGGAGGTGAAGCTGCTTATTGAATTAAATCAATACAAGACACCACACTGGCAATTATAATCTACTATTCATTTTATATAATGTAAAATACCTGGTGGACAGAAGACAAACAAATTTCCATCCCACTTTGGCAATCTCTAATTTAAATCTCGTGTATACTCCAGACCTTTGGCTTGCTTAAGTTCAGTTGTTGTCACTTAAGCATTTAGCACATACTTGACTTTACTCCAAAGCTGGTAATGACTGGGTTGCATAGTGCCACCTTCTGTGATACTTCTATAGTTCACACTGAAGGGCAGAGAGAGAAGGCGGTGGCAGCTACAGTCTGGAGATGTTTCTCCAAGGGGAGCTTAGGGGCTGTGCTGCAGGAAATTAATGATTCAAAACCCCTACACAACAGTGAGGGGAAAGTACGGGATCCATACCGAAGTCCAACTCTATCCAGGTTAAGTTTGTGCTTCTGCAAGCTTAATGACAGTACTACAGTTAAACTGTGTTCAGCTGAAAACTTATAAAGAATTTAAACTGGTTTAATTTCCAGGGAAGCATTAGAGTTATAGGAATAAAAGTAATCTAGAAATAGCATTATAGAAACACAAAATGATTTCCATAAAGAGTTCATCCAGTATATGCATTTCTTTACCGTCTCTGTGGAAGCAAGGTGATCTGAGTGCCACACAAAAGGCAGTAAGGACAGGAGTTGAATGTAACTAGTTGAATGTAACTAGCAGCAATGGTACTGTGGGCCATACTAGACTGTTTGAGGTTGGAGAGTAAACGAACAACCTTTTACTGTCTTGAAGGCTATTCGCTGGTGTGACTCCAGTACATGGGCTGGGAATAAGAAGGCTCGATGGTAGAGGATGGAAATCTTCCTGTAGCCACTTTGCAGCCTCCCTGCACTGTCTATGTGGGCAGGACTGAGCTCCGTGGCCTCACTTTGTGTTCATGACCAAGCTCTGCATGGCAGCTGCTGAGAAGCTATGTGCATCAAGGGCTCAGGAAGATGTTTTTCCTCCAGGAAGCTGATCTCCCCCCCCTTTTCGGGCAGGAAAGCAGGAGAGGCAGAGCACATCGTTTTGCGCCACCGAAGTGCGTCAGTCTGCTCAGTCCTGCCCCTGAGCTGCCCCTGCGCCCACGGGGAGCCCACGGGGATGGGGGAGCACCAGCTCCGCAAGGGCATGCGCCAGGAGGGCGAGCCCCCACACCCGGGGGCATTATGTACATCCTGAATAAACCCTAGCCCATACTACAGATTTTCATCCACCTTGGAAGAACAGTTTCCAAGGAGCACAAAGGGGCTGACCCTTCATTTACGTTTTGTATGCTGTTCTACGGGACTCCAGCGTGCCATAACGGAGGCGAAACTCTGCATTTGCTCCTACCAGGATGCCATTTCATGCGTACAATTTTCTCTTCTAGAAAAAGTGCTCTCCAGAGTAGTGTTATTTAACTCTTCAGCTCCACTAGAAAGTGCTATTTAACTGTTAGCATTTATTTATCCCACTGAAACGGCAAGTTACGAAAGTGTTTGGAAAGTTATCCACAAAGAAGTAGTCCTCTAACTACCCAATGGTATTTTAAAACAAATAATCCAAGGAAACAACAAAAGCCAGTAGAAGCAGCCAGACGAAAGATCCTAATGACTTTGCAGAAATGTCCACATGGGTAATACACCTGGTGCTTCCAGAGGAAGACATCGTAAAGGAATATGATAATTTTCCAGGATTTTATTGGCATACTCTTGACTCATTAAAGAAAAAAAAAAAATCTATTCTATTATTGTTGAGAATAACATCGGACTGTATAGGTCAAAAATTGACTGACATCACTCTGGACAAGCATTATTGAGACACACAAAGAAGCTGTTGTGCCTTTAAGCTTATGGTACATTGCAATGCAGTAAATGAAAAGCCACTATTATGAGGGGATGTTTATGTCAGTATCTGAAACAAATCTTCTTTTTACTAGGATAATACTGTCTTAAATTGTTAACTGTTGATCAGATAAACAACATGTGATAAAGATCCTATAATTTTTTTCATAAAATTCACTTTAACCCTTTAATGGCTTTACATATTAAAATATTATATGTTATTGACCCTTGTGAAAGCTTGTAATAGCTGTAAAAAACATCCTAACAGTGTTCTTGTGTAAGCAATAATGCAAAAATTCTCCTTTTAGGATTAGATTTTAAATAGTGTAGAGATGAGATGCAAAAATTTTCACAAGCAACAATGTATCAGTCACTACCAGGACCTTATATCCTTCCCCCTTCCCACTCTTTACTGAGCAAGCCGTTTGGGCTTTGCATAAAAGAAGAAACCAATTTGGTTTCCACAGTTGGACTGTAGATTTAAGAGTTGTTTTACGCAGTACAGGATATAGAGAACCTCTACGGTGATGCGTTACCAAGACAAAGGTGATGCCATTTCAAAGCACGCACAAGACGTACTCCTAGTGGTCCTTCAGTCCTTAGGCAGGATTAGTGACAAGCAGGAGAATGGTCCCAACATCATCACTTCATCCCCTCAACCCTTTCAGCAGACAGCTGAAACAAATGGCCTCTGGGCAAGGGGAACATTTAACACAACAGTAGCCATCTCCTCTCCTACGCCTTGGAGACATAGAGCTTGAAATATACACACCGATGACCTGAATCTAGCGACAGGACGACACAGCGTGTGTTCGTGAAGTCGGTACAGAGGGGTGAGGCATCCTTCCTTCAAAGCCCATCTTCTAGTGGGACTTAACAGGCACAACCCCTGCTGTGCTCTCCAGATGTGAATTTGCCCCTCACTGGACAGACGTGATGGCTGTTAGTCGGGACAAAACTGTATTTTGGCTGACTAACGTAATTTCTGTGACAATCCATCTTCGTTATGCGACGCAGATGTTTGAGCAGACTGCAAGGAGCCGGCCCAGGCCCGGCCTCGCGGAGCGCAGGCCCGGCACCTGGCGGGGGCAGGCGGGCGCTGGCGCCGCAGGGGCGCTCCCTGCTCGGCCGAGGAGGAAGCCCAAACGCCTCCATCTTTTGACAACTTACCTCCAGTGCTGTGGCCGCCATTGTGCACACCACAGGACGGGGGGCTGGCCCGCCATCACACAGAACGCGTCAGGTACAGGAACGTTACGCCCAGGCCCTGGAGCCTCCGTCCGCCACCACGAGCCCAGGGTGACACTTCTCTGCAGGCGATATGGCCGTCACTCGCCTCTCCTAAGCCCCGGGAGAAAGGAGGAGCCGCTGGGGCGGCTGTTCGCAGGCTAAGGGCGAGAGCGTGGCCACGCTCGGCTGACAGCTCTCACCTGAGCAGGCGCTCGCCTCCCCGCCGCGCCGCCCTGCACGCCTGGCCCCGGCCGGCATCTCTCAAAGCGCTACGTCCCTCTCGCTTTTCACAGCTCGTCGCCTGGCTGCACCAGCTGGGAAGTGTATTTTAAATAATTTATTATTCACCATTCAGATGAATTCCTAAATACTACCCTCCACCTAAGAAAATGCCTGATTACGAAGTATCTATATTAGGTTAAAATTACCCATAAAGACCAGAACGAGTGTAAATGAAAGGGGTGTGGGGTTGGGTACGATGGCTTCAGAGCCACCCGGGGCTCTTACGAGTGGCTGGAGCACTTCTACCCGACCTGGAAACACCCACCTTGCAAAGAGCGGGCCTTCAACGTACTGGCCCCTCTTTTCAATTTTTTGGTTCCCTTGCAGGAGCAAAAGAAAATCTTGAAAGGTCTTCACTTAATAAAAACTGAATTATCGCATAGGTGGCCAGGAAGCTTTTTTTTTTTTGAGAAGGAGCAACTTAAAAATTGTAACACCTATTATAGCTGATTTGAGATTCCTGGACTGCAATTTTGCATATTTTGCTTGGAAATGTCAAATTCTCATCGCAAATTGGGACCAGGAAAAATGATACATTATGGGAAATCCTATTCTAAGAAAGGTAAAACTGCTGTCTGAATTATCACTCTTAATAAAGATAGATTTATGGATACATCACAGGGATTGGAAAATCAACGTTTCCTTTAATAACGCAGAGTATGATAAAATATAGTGGAGACCTGCATCCAATCCAAATCCTTTAGAAATTATGATCTCCACCAGCATTGTGCGAGTCTTCCTCAGAAATACTGATGAACAGAAGCTGCTTGCCTATTTATTACCTCTTTGCTACAGAAGTAACACAGACACTTGCTTATTCCAGGTTACTGAGTAGTTAAGGGTGTGTTTTCTGAACCCTCTTAAAATTATTACTGATGTCTAAGCTAATTTGAAGTAAAATGGGGACTTTCAAACCATATCCATTTGCCTGTAAGGTGATCTTAATGCAGACAGGTCCCAAGAAACAGGAAGGAGAACCAGACTAAAAACTGAAGTCTGCCAAAGAGCTTTACATGTATGCCTACACCATAAGGTTACAAACCAATATAAAATGCACTGAACACCCTTAGCTCAATGACTTTATGGCAGAGATCCCATTAAGAATGAAATTCAGGAGAACCTATATTCTTCTTGCAAAGGGCAATTCAGTAACTTGCTGATAAGTAAGTATTCAGCTGTGGAAATAAGTAATCATGTTTTTTATTTCTGTAATTTTTATGCATGTCTGAGTGGGATGGAATCAAATAGAAATAATCTGAAAAGGGATTTATTGAGTGATAATTACATTTTCAGAAACAGGAGTGTGTTAAAAAAAAGGAAAGAAATGGCATGGGCAGGGAAATGAGGGCTACAAAGTACACTGAAGTCAGTGGGAGTTTGTGATGTTAATGGAATTTGGTTCAATTACTAAATATGGTTGAAAAATTTAGTGGGGAAAAGAGATTTGTTCTGGTATGTGTATTTTTTAAAAAAACCCAGTTGAAGGATTTCTTTGACTAAAGACTGCACATTTTATTACTCTTTGTCAAGCCATTGGGTTTATTTCCATTAAAATTACTAATACCTTGTTTTATTTAAGGCAACTTCAGGTGGATCTTGGAAAGCAAAAATGAACAAAGTTTGTAACAGGTCAAAAAGTGACACTCTTGAGATACTCTGTCCCTGACTATCAAGGCATGATGAGGTCCTGGGGCCATTAGTCACTGATAAAGCAGTAGCGCCTAAGCTACTTACCAGTGGAGTCAATGGATACCTTTTTTACCCTAAAATTCTGAAGGAAAGTTCTTCCTCTCCACTAGAAAAGCGTAACATTGAGTATGAGTTTCTAGTGAGGCTGAACAAAGCAGAGCAGCTTTCCAGCCATGACAAGGCCATAAAGCAGCATTGTGGTGTGACGACGGATACGGAGCGAAGCTGTGTCCTGCAGCTCGCACACAAACCAGGCTGTCCTGTGGGAAGGTGCTGCATTAACCGTGCCTCTATGAAAGGAGATGCAGTGGCCATGTTACACTCAGAAAGCTCTTGTACCATTGTTACATAAAAAACCCCAAGCCATAAGAATCTGAAGATTTTTACCTGTCGCTACACAACAGTTTAGATAAGGTGGCCTTAACTATAAAGGAGACAGAAGTGATCAAGATTTGAATTACATGCCAAACAATTTAATGCAACAGCAAACTAGTGTCTGTACACAAAGGTGTTTGCTGCCTGACTCTCATAAATGGCCTAGCACAAATAAGCTTTATAATACATTTGAGGCATTGCAATTTGTTCATTCTCCATAAGTACTACTCCGTTCACCACTAGTCAGTGTTAAGGAGGTGCCATTGTAAACTTTATAGTAATGCTAGGGTTCTTCTTCTGCCAACACTAAATGTGTGTCCAAACCAAAATAAAAAGGTTTTTCTTTTTTCACAAAATATCGAACTTGGTTCCTTAGCGTACTTTTCTCCCACTTTTGAGAATGACTACTTTCAGGTAAAAATCTGTTAAACCCATTTTTAAAATGTTTTAACATAGCTGCACACATACACAGAGATTTTGTGTATTCAGTTCATCAACTCCTACTGCCTTTCTGACTCCAACTCAAGAATAAAACTTGCCATTGCAACAGGAGTTCCTGTATATAGCATAGAGGTAGATATGATCCTGTTCCTTGATTTTCAGATGGATACCAAATTCTTTCTTCTCAATTTTGTTTTTGTTAAGCAAGCCAAATAACATTCCACACTACACAGTGTATTTGTGAAAAGACTCCTAGGCTTCTATTAATTACAATGAAAATGTGTCTACATATGCTTTTGATATACTGCTGCAAATATGCAGACTGCAAGCTTTTTTTTCCCCCTCCTCTTTTATTTTACACCATCAATAGGTGCCTTTCAAATACTAATGCATAATTCGTCCACAGATGTTAACATTTTGTATCATGGTAACAACGAGGAATAAACCGAAATGTAAAAAAAATGCATTTTTTTTTCCAGGCACATCTATTTCTTCTAAAATAACATAATACTTAGATGGAGAAAAAGACATTTTGTAGAATCTACCCAGGTGATATTTTGCCTCTGTTGACTTGATGAGTTTCTATACTAGATATAAGCAGAAAAAGAATTAATAGGTGGCTTTAGTAATTATTTATTACAGACTTTCACTATGTATTAGAATACTCCATTTAATTATTCAAATTACACCTGCTTTTATAAAAATAATTTTCAAGTCAGGATATTATTAGTCGTTAGTTATACATGTGTTTTTCTAGCTACAGTCCCTGCAGTACAATGAGCCTTCTTGCCCTGACTTAAAACAATCGATAGCTAATGCTTAAAGATAAGCACGCAATGAAGTGCTTCCCGCATTCCGGCTCAAACGCTCCACGTGTTACAGGTGCAAGACCCTTTTGACACTGTCAAAAGGTTTGGCAAACAAACCTCAGGATCTGTTTCTTAATGAGCACGTCACCAAGCAGAAATGAACCTGCAACCCGATGAGACAGACGAGCACCGTTAAACACGGGGAGGTTGCAGTGGATACCCAGGACCCGGCACTGGTATCTTATTAACTGTAAGCCACTGGCAAGACAACGTTTCTATGTGCATTTCAATAAAGGCTCAGCCTCCTGAGCTAGCCCACTTGAGGAAAGCTGCAAGGTCCCCCTTCAGACAACTTTGGCTGCTTTGCCAGGAGCACTGCTCCTCGGTGAAAGACGCACGCCCTCCGGGAGCTTCCTTCTGCCCCCTCACCTCTCCCCTGTCGTTTGTCGTACAGCGTTAATCTCTGAACGGGAGATCTCTGAACCCCGTTCAGCAAGGGGGTTTGTCCTCGGAAGCCCCCGGGTCCTCGAAGCTGGCCCGCGGGTGGGTGGGTAGGTACGTCGCCGGCAGCAGCCGGGGCCCCCAGTGCTCTCCGTCACCATCGCTGTCAGCTAGGTGATGGATGGCAGGTGTGGCAGAGCCAGCCCCGGCCCGGGCTGCATGGCGACAGGCGCTGCTGGCACCGCCGTCGCCCGCTGTCAGCCGCTGCCAGCTGAGCCTCCCAGCTGCCGGTTGCTGCCACGCAAGGCGTAAAACATACACTCTGAACAATCGCAGCGGCAGAGCCGAGCTTATAGACTGCATTATTAATTAGTTTAATGACGCTCAGCCCTATTAGAAAGCACAAGATAATTGTATTTAATTTGTGTACGTTTTAATTACGGCCCAAGCAGTGCCAAATTTGATCAACGTATCATCTTTTCTGTTCTGCTCTGTAACCGTGTTTGTATTAATTTGCATCTGAAACAGGAGGAGCTGCTAAGCTCTACTGGGAATAGAGTTCTTTTTAGTTTTTAAACAGTGTCATCTTTCACATCGTGATGCTGTGCGAGACCTCTGCCTGCCGATAACGGTGTCATCTTTTCCTGTAGCCGCAAATTAAAAGCAAGTTTACGACCACATGCTGCTAGACCCTCCGGGGCCCCAGACGAGGCAGCCAGAGAACAATTCATTCACTCATCTCTCCCCTTATCCATGATGGAAGCAGAAACAATTGCATCATTTAATTTACTATTGCAACGAGGATATGGCTCATTGGCCCCTCGTTGTTTTGAAGATGGATTTAATTAACCTCCTATGAATCTTGCCAATAAGCGTGGCAGCATCAGCATGAAACGGAAGATGTCAAAAAATCAGCTGCAGGGATGGGTAATCAGTATTTCTCAAGCTAGCTCTGCTGAGAGGACTTACAACTACAGAGTTTTGGCCCCAGCAGAAAGCTAAGGAACATACCGAGTTAATACACTACTGACTTACCTCTGGGAATCTGAGCTCAGGTTTGACTTAGACTACTGAGAGAAAGAGAGGTAATTGAATAATTCCTAATAGCCACATATATCTTTAATGCAGAAGCCATTTGCAATCACTGGAAAATAAATAATTGCAATTAACTACACTGTTAAGTAAATATACAGTCCCTTGGGGAAGCAATCTGCATGCTTTTATAAGTCTGGCTACAATACGAAACTCATCACAATGTCTACGAGAGTAATTTATAATGAACATTTAGCAGGTGCCTCAGATGGGTTGCTGCAATTTACATTCATTAATAAAACTGTCCTTATTAGACCTGAAGTTTTATGCATTTTAATTTAATAAAACTTTATTACATTTTCGTTTTACACAGGATTTTGTTTCCAACATTTCCTAGAATCGGTTTAGCTTGTAAAGAAAGTCAAAGTCTTTATGAGACAAAGTTATTGACAATGCTCTATTTAAGAAGATAAAAGCAATCCAGGATCTTATGCACATTTCTAACTGGAATGAAAACATGATCTGAAGTTTGTAAGCTATTAAGAATAATTTATTCCATGATAGGCAGGTTTATCTCAGAAATAAAGCAGTGTCATTTTTCTTTTATAAGAAAAGAAACTTTCTTAAACTTAAGATCACTCTACTGAAGGAAGAAGGGAACCCTGTAACAGTTTTAAACTACCAGCCACCGCAGAGCGAAAGAACACATTAACTGAAGACAAGAAAGAAGGAACACATCCTTTCATATAGGTAAAAAAGGGCTCTTTTGCATGACTTGTAGCACTATATTAGATTTCCTTCGTAACTATTTAAAGATTTAATAGGACATAATGAGATTTCAATAGTCCTGATTCAGTCATCATTTATTCAAGCTTTAACTAATTTGCTACTTTTGTAGGAAGGGGTCTGCTTGCGGTAGCATTTGCATACCCGTGCCTCTCTATTTTGTCCTGCTGTAAAAGGTACAGGAAGAGGGTCTGTTCTTTTCTCGCTTACCACAATTAACTATTCTTCAATGTAGCAATCAGCCAAAAGACACATACCTCAGCTCAGAAATATCTGAAGAGTTTGGGTTTTTTTTGTCTGACAGATTTTGAGCGGCTTAGGGGCATAATTTCGACGTTAAAACATTGTGTGTGAAATGGCACTTTTGTTGATCTAAAAAGATGCATCAACCAGCTTCAGTTCTTGCAGAAGAGGAAAGATAGAAGTTTTGGCTTACAAATATTGGTGTAAGCCTAGAATAGGTAGAAATGGGTTTCTTAGCTCTTGACAGTTTTCATTGCGTCAGTATTTCCAAGCCTTCCAACTATACTCAACAACTCATGACTACAGAGCAATAACGTTTGAGATCAGCCTCAAAACATGCACAAATCACATGAAAATGTGTAGGTATTGCTATGTGTATACTCAGTATTTACTCTGGCATCACACAATAGACTCTGAAATGTGTACAAGACATGTGTCACCTCTTGCAGATTCTGTGTCTCTAAGGAGAATAAAATAATCTAATTATATGCCCAAACACCAAAGACTGGTACATAGGTGTTTAAGTTACGCTTCATAATCCAGTAATTTCACATCAGCAGTTCTTGACCTCATTCCTTCTCATACTCTTATCATTTAGAAAAAGATTACTTTTCCCTATACTACTCCTTTCTTGTTTTAAGACCTAATTTCAGTATTTGTTAAAGGAGAACGGGAGAAAAGAAGAGCAGTAAACATTTCTGTTCTCCATATCCCAACCAGCAAATGGAGAGACGGGGTGGAGACGTGGAACTGGGTGCAGAACTTTTAGAGGGATGGAGAGAAAGAGAACGAGTGAGCTAGAGCGAAGACTGGGATTACACACCCACAGGTAAGATAAATGTCTTAAACAGAAACAAAAGGTACTTTTCCATGGCCCAAAAGACAGAAACCAGATACCAGTTCAGGACTGGGATAAGACACCACCCAGGTACACAGTGGTGGCCGACGGCTGAGATGGGAATCCTTACCCAGGCAGTTAATCCAACATTAATGCAACAGATGTTTGCAGGCTCTTTACCTTACTAGTTGTGAGCTCACTGCCATGTCCGTTTCAGTTCCTCGTCACAGATTTGAAACATCAGCTATTTGTAAATACTGTGGCCAACAGAGTCCCTGTGTAATCTTTAATGTATTAAAAAGTAATCTAATTAATATATTATATTTATTTATAGACACATTAATAAATATATTATATTTATACTAAACATAGATTTATATTAAATATAACAATCATACAATTAAATATAGTAATTATACAAGTCAGTATAATATATTTTCCTTTAGCAGTGTTTCTCTGCAAGTGCATTACTATGCTGAAACGGTTTCAAAGAACACAATTCGCATAACATTTTCCAATTTAATAATTTTCTAATTGTAATCACATTTTTTGCCACACTAAATGGAATGGCATTTGTGGTCACAAACTCCCAAATCACCAGATTATTTCAAATCATTGAAATAGATTATGTTTATAAGGAAAGAAACCTCAAATTTGTAGCTATGGCAATTATAAGACGCGTAAAATAGTAAGTATCACTATCATATGGATTTACTAAAGAAAAAAGTTCCTAAATTTTTCTTTTAATCTGTGAAATTGCTGAGGAAAATATATAGTCATAGCTAGAAGAAATGTCACATACAAAGTTTTTTTTCTGAAAATACTCTTAAAATAAACTGTGTTAAAGAGAACAATATTCCAAAGATATAGAACATGATTTAAAAACCCTTCAGTGCTTCAGATGCCATGTTATGCTGTCTAGAACTACTGGCATAAGGCCGATGGTTTGCTTATCCCGCGCTGAGGAATTCAGCAGGACCTACAAGAGCTTAACACTTGGCTATGAATTAAATGGATGCAGCCGAGATCTTCAACGTGTACGTATAGACATCTGCACGTCGTCGCTGCCTAGAGACGCTAACAACGTCTACTTTGCTTTTGGATGGGGAGGCAGAATTGCGTATGCCCATGACTATATACACTTACTTCTTTATGCCATGTGAGCATTTTTAATACAATTAAACATGACTAATTTCTCCTGAATGCTCACTTGTCAAAAGAAATGACTGCTGTGTGTGTAACAACAAGAATGTGCAATTCTTACATGCACTGTTCCTGATGTAGTCAAAGCATCTTCTGCAAATAATACTCAGTTGAAAAAAAAGCACCCCCACACATACATGTATTTGCGCCTGACAAGACAGCCAGACGATTAGTGATGACACCAATATTGCAAGAAGACGGCGAGGGCCTCATCCTGCCAGATGACCTGTTTCTGTTCAGGGAAGCACACCTATGAAGGTGAGAAGGTAATCAAGTCTCCATGTCCACCCACAGCCTGACCACCTCACTGAGAATCAGGTTTCCAAATCAGTGTTAATTGCCTAATTAGCTATTAATCTTTTTGATGACAATTACTGGAGTTCAGCTGGAGTTTGCAAAGATCCTAGTTACTGCACAAAACACAGGGCGCTCTAATGAAACAAGTTCAACTTAAAATATTTATTCAGATTTGAATAAGATCTAAATCAGTTACTTAGATGTAAAAAGCTGTTCATCAGCCTTTTTTTGAAAACAAGATGTTTGTACAAGGAAGGGAGAGGGATGTCTTACAGGAGGAGGTCTGTGTTTTGCAGACGAGCACACCACAGCAGTAACAGGGAGTGCTTCTCGAACTTTTGCTGGCACAAGCACACTGCATAAAAAGGTATGATGCCACCACTGTCTTTTTCAAAATGAAAGACCACATTGTGCCAAGACTGGATGATCAAATGAAAACTACATGATTCACTGTAGCATCAGCAATATGGTAGGAGCTAAAAAGTCATGCTAGAATGAAGTCGTTCCTATTTTACTAGATACTATGAAGTCAAATAGCCAGAGGTGACAGAGAGGCCCAATGCAAGTGAATGAAGGCGCTAGACACACAACTCCTTTAGGAGTAGTCATTAACTTTTAAAAAACACTTAATCAGCAATTCCAGTTATGGCTTACCAAATGGCTGCTCGGCAGAAGCCTAGAAAGGAAATACCTTGGTTGAATGCAACCCATTAAGTAGAGAGGGTAGGTGTAAAAGAATGAATTCCTCATGAAGATGAGGACTTTGCTTCTTACTCTGCCGATAGAGCTTGAAAGCTTTTTGTAGGCCAAAATGACTGGAATCCTGAAACAGTATTTCAGCTGCCACCTTTATAAATGTTCATGTATGATACACTTTATCCCTCTGCAGCTTACCAAGTTACTATCAACCCTAACAAAATACCCTTTAGCGAGGGAAAAATGAAAACTCTTTTTTCTGGGTACAGGTGAAGGTTATGGTTTACCTTCAGCAAATGCATTTTGTGATTAATATGCCTTTGTCCTAGAGACCTACGGTTTGCATACTGAACTTTATATTCCTGAGTTGCAGTTCTTGGAATTGAGGAGCACACAATTATCCCTCTTCTTTTGTTGGAAGTTCAAGGAATTTTCTAAGAGACTTTTGAACCAGCAGTCTCAGCCAGAAACAGGTTTTTATTCCAAAACAGTTAGAATAAGCCCCGTTTATTAAGCCTGATTGTACTTTCCTAAGATGGACAAATAGAATTAGGAAGATTTATAGGTAAGAGTTTCAGAGGATAACTAATTTTTTTTAAAATATGAAAATACAGTAATTGTCAAAGATTAATATAGACTGTTACCGTGGCCATCTGACAGCAAAAACACCCTTCCTTGGTCTAGACGGACCTGACACTTGAACGGTGATTTAAAAAAAGCAAGACTGGTAAACTGACTCACTGAGACAGAAGGAACAGAAAGAGAAATATTTCTCCCGATGACCACAGCCAAAGCTGTGCACTGTGACGCTCTGGGCTGGTGCGGGGACACCGCGAGAGGAGGCAGCTCCTGATGGCTGCACTGCATCGACCACTGACTTCCAGCAAAGTGCCTGGGCGAACGAGAATGGAAACTCTCTTTTTTAAACATCTGCTCTAACAAACGAAGGGGAAAGGGCACCTCTGCACTTTACAGACAGAAAATGACAGCCTGCGCGGGACGCCAGCGCGTAGGCAGCCCTACTAATTTACTGACGGGGGTCACGACCCTCCCACTTGCACTTCCATAGATCCATGTGAATGAGGAGGCAAGGAGAGATTTATGGGACCAATTCTGCTCCCACATTTACACGAGCAAGTGTTTGCAGAGTTTGCAGAAAATATTAGATGCTAGTAAGTTGTTTAAATTAAAAAAAAAAAAATATATATAATGGTGAAAGTGGAGATTAGAATGGCTTTGGACTCATCACAGCATGAAACCCTGTGTGGTCTACAGCAGCCACCACAGGTGATAAGCTGCCTGCTTTCAGGGACTGACAGAAGAGAACTAACTTACTCCTTCCACGCATTCATCCACAGTAACTTCATTTCTTTAATTTCTCATATCAAACAAAAAGAATCTGTCCTCCTCAGTTCTTCGTAATAAAGCCCCTCATTTATCCCTCCACAAACTTCAGTTCTCCTCTTACCCTTAAGGTGCTTCAGAGATTTCGGTATCCTGGTTTTATTAAGTTGATAGCCAGCTAGTCTTGTTAAATTTCAGAACCTCCAAGCATTTACCCTGTTACCTTTTTTTAAGAACCAAAACACTAACTCATAATAATTTTTAAATTTCTGGAATATTCTTCAACTTCAGCCTGCAGTATGCTTCACTGCTGCTGCAGACTTCTTTAAAGTCACCTCATCAAATTCTCCTTTCAATTCAATTTTAGAAGAAAATTTTCCAGAAATAGAAAAACTACCTTGTCACACACTACTATGAATTTGCAATGTATTTCTGATAACCGCAAAGATTACAGTGACCTATCTGTAGTATCTTTACAAGACAGGGAGAGCAGAACTTCTGGAAGAATTATAGGAGAATCATATTCTACACTAAGAAACATCACAAATTCATGTTCCTATGAAATGCTGTGACAATACCTGTATTAGAGACACTGCAGAGAAACTGACACATACTAGAATTCATAGGCAAACTAATATAAGAGTTTATAGTAATTTTATATATGTTGCAAACACTTCCATAACGTGCTGGGAATAGACATGCTGGAAGCTTCCTGGAAGCAGCGGGCAAACGATTAGAACGCTGTACCACCCAAAAAATCTAGCATTTTACAAAAAAATTAAGCAGGCAAAACTTTGAATTTAAACAGCAGCAAAATACCTGGCCAGCTTTGCACATGTAAAATTAACTGAATCTATCTGACCATCAGGAAAAATAAAAAAGGTCTTAGAGCATACCTTAAAATAATCAAAACCCGAGGAAACGTAAATCTTTCTTTTGTACGTATTGCCTTACTAAATACGCTTCCTACTTACAAGGTTTAATTTTGGAAACACTTCAAGCATGACGGATGATGAACTGAAGGTGTTTAGCACTAAATGAACACAATGCCAACAAGACCTAATACGAGCAGCAGTGCAAAAGTGTCTGTAATTTGCTGACCTGACTGGGTCTACAACGGATCTTCAGGACGGCGGTGCCTTCTAGGAGACTAGACTGCTAACAGATGATTTTCTGGATGTCTTGCAACAAAAGAGTAGCGGCGTTTATCTGCCTTACAGAGAGGGACTAACCCGGCACGTGCACCGGGAAGATTCACTCGCTACCCGCGCAACAGGCCCTGGCCAGCACCCGCCCGCCGGCGCGCCAGCCCGGAGCCATACGTACCGTTCAGGCCAGGGCCAGGCAGGCGTTTGCAAGCTGAACGCAGCAGAGCGGAGCACTCCCCACTCCTGCCACGCAGCTCCCCGCCTGCACCCACCCGAGAAAACCCGACGGAAACCCCCCGAGTAACGTGAAACGCGCGCTGACAGGAGAAGGTGAAGTCAGAGTGCTAGACCCAGAACTGGGACCCCTAAAACTCGCCCTGAGGCAGAGCCCCGGGGCGAGCTCGGCCAGGGCCGGGCTGGCAGCGCAGGTCCTGCATGCCCGCGCCGGCAGCCTGCTGTGCCTCCTGGGCAAGCGCGGCTGGGGCAGCTGCTGTTAACGGGCTAGTGAGCAAAAACCTGCACCCGCAGCGCCCCGGCTGTGACACAGCAGGTACCCGCTGAGACACCGCTGGATCGAGCCACCGAGTACGTGTGCGGGTAACGAAGTAACGAGGCGACGTTTACTCTTCAGCCTGCTGATGCAGTGAGCCGGAGCAGCGATTTGCCAGGGATTTGGCTACAAGACAAACTTCGGAGGCTTATTACTACAGCGATACCGAGCCGTTATAATTAACACTTGGTAGCATTTACACTTCTGTATGTTTGTTTCCAGGTAAACAGTGGCTGGGGACTTTAGCCTGTCCCAAGGAGAGGGTGGCATCAAGCATGCCGTATGAGGTCTCACAGCCAACGCCAAGGTGGGGCGTCACTGGCAAAGAGACCCCGACGTCCTCGATGCCTGGCACACACCCAGAGCATACAAACAGACGTCTGAGACTTCAGCAGAAACACTGGTGGTTCCAGGTCCTCTCAGGCTCTCTGTTATTTTGAACCACGTCAGCCGAAAAAAACTAGACTGAAACAGAATCTTATCGTTGGCCCTCTTCAGGCTGAGGACAACTTTAAAATGCTTTAAATGGATGAGCTGTAGGTATTTCTGTGAGCATCATCATGCCAAGCTACAAATTATGGTCAAACTATAATTCAAATCTACTATAAAACAATTGTATTTGCTATCCTTGTTATGCTACAGACGTCCCATTTCTTTCTTGCCAGTTTATCCCTCCAGACAAACAACACACTTGTTAATGCACACATGGATCTCAGAATTGCCATAAGCCTTTACCTGTTTTATTGATCCCCCCCTGGATTACTCCAACAATAGTAAAGCGTATTTTCCTAGCAAGGAAATCAATATGACTTTAGATTAAGGCTCCCATAAAATGTTTAATAAATTATATACTAATGATTTATTGTCTATTAATTATGAATTAATAAGCACAACATTTTTGGCATCTGATTTAGCACACTGCACTTCAGTGACTGGACTCCACATTTGAAACCACTCTCAGATTCTCCCTTTCAATGGCTTAATTGAGAAATCCTTTAGAAATATACTTTACTCTTTGTGTTTTGTGTAAGCACAGTCTACGCTTCCACAACACGTATTACTCGTAGCATCTTAGTGTCCAAGCATTCAGCACGTTGTGGTCTCAAGAGGGAATTCAAAAGGTCAGCAAGAAAAGCAGAGACAAATTCAGTAATATGTACAAAGATGACAGGTCAATGGATTAACCCTTACATTTTCTAGTATTAACTACACTGCTGAATAGTTGAAAGAATAGTTAGTATCAGTTCGCGTAGGAACACGTTTAAAATGCCAGAAGAGACCAGGATATTTTCTAGAGCGTGAGGTTCCTACATAAGCACAGGCTAACACTTTGGCTAGTGCACGTGAGATAAGCAATCACCTTTGGCCATTTTTGTGCCTGTTCTGCCACTGCCAGTGGTGCATGGCCTTGGTCAAGGCACTCTGCCCTCTGCCAGCTTTGGAAAAATGGCACAGTTGAGAAACAACATTTATAAACTAGTTTGTGAAGTGATTTGGGATTGGCTCTTATGGATCTTATATACAATCAAACTACTAGGTCCTATCTAGAATAATTCCCGCTAGAGGTGGCCTGAAACTCTTTAGAAATAGATCTGTCTCCTAGGAGTCCAGACTTTGTTGTCAAAACAGAGCGCCACATGCTTACTATTGATTCATTCACGACTGTTCCGGTGTTAAGATTCTGTCAAAGACACACCGGCTGTACTATCGCTTCTGTGTAGTAAACTGGATGAGACAACCATTTCTTAAATCTTCTGGATCTTCTGACATACCTGTTTATAAACTGTACCAAATGCAGAAAACTACTAAACAAACTTCGTACGACTTCAACTGTGCATATGTAAATTACAAGTGGAAGTTTCTCGATCAACTTTAATTATGTTTAAGTAATGTTGCCATGTAGCTGGGTAAAGTTCTGGTTAATGGGGTATGCTACTTCTCAGAAAAAGCAACGCAAAATATGTGTTATCCTAATGCTTTTTTACACTCACACATGCATGCACCTTATCTAGGAAGAATGGGTTAATGAATTTGGTTCATCTCCAAATTACACCTTGTGCGCTCATGTGCAACAACATTAATTGGTAAACATTGGTAAACCATTCATAAGATGAAAAGTACTGTGTCAGTACAGTGACTAAGAATCACTTGTGCTCTTACTACTTCTTGTGCAGTTCATTTAGCATGTATCATCTATGGTTAGTGACATTATTTTGTTAGAAGTGGATTGCTTTGAAACTCACAGATATAAATGTAGGAATCTTAATCCATTGGTAATAAAGAATGCATTCTCTGCAGTTTCAATCCTGCAGACTGCTAGGCAGTTAGTAAGTTAGGAAAAACTTATAGCGCCCTTCATCAATACTGGGTGTAGGAGATAATTCTGCTGCAGCATGATTGATAGAGGTGTTCTCAGACAGGAGCACTCTCAGTAATACTATTGCACCACTAAAGAATAAAAACCAAACAAGCATAATATTTCAAAAACAAGTAATCTATAAACGTTGATGATAACTATGGTAACCGCAGTGTAGCAGAGTAGGATTTAGTCCTTAACATAGGCAGTATGAAACTGCATATTCTGAATCAGTGACTTGAATTTCATTTCAATTATGCTTTAAATTTGTTGCTTAAATGACTGCAATGTACAAAGGATTCCAAGAAAGAAGTTATTAGCTACATACGCAGTGCTGCAATCTCAAACTCCTGTTTTTCAACAGATGAAGGATTAATCATCACGTAAGGAAGGAGAACTGCACCGCACCTGTACGAGGGGTAGGCAGCCTCTGACACACAGGCCACTTACTTCGAGCTGCTTGATTTACAAAATAAAAGCTTTTGGTTTAGAAGATACATGCCTATCGTCAAGGACACCAAAAAGACACTACAGTATCTCTGAGAATTGAAGTGGAAAACCCATGAGATTAAATTGGTTTTCAACCTGGATATTATTTCTGACCCCATGTTACCTGGAGCTGAGCTTTAGCAGTAAAATCAAGGTAATCTCAACTCATGATGAAAAAGGTTTACTACGTTCTTTTTGGCTTTATACAAATCTTTCAGTCACTCTTCCACACCGAGATGCTACTGCCACAAAGGTTTGCACAATTATCTGCTTGTATGCTTAGTGTAGGAAATGTCTCTGTTGTTTTCCCCAGAGCAGAAATACAAACCAGCGCTTACTCTGCTTGCAGTAAATGATTGTGAGATTCACTGTGAGCTATAAACATACGGCAAAAGTCACAACCATGCAACAGAAATGTGCTGAAGCCTGAAGAGACTTCAAATAAGGAATCTGCATGCCTGCCAAAGGAAGAGACTCCTGCATCCATTGCGAAGACCCTAGGTCTCATCTTAGATCGGCACCCACATTTTCTCTTTTATACACAGGACCATGAAGAGGTGGCATGGACTTTGAAGTCCACTGCAATCTACAGCTGATACTCACTTTACACACTACTACTGACAAGAAATGCAGCGTGCCAGCTGTGTTTTTCTTAATTGCTTCAGCAGATTCACAACAGTGATTTTTAGTTACCTGTCAGATGTTCCCATTAAAGTATTCTTAGCAAATCTGATGTCAATACTGAGATTAGTTTCTTAAGTCACTTTTAGCTTTTCCACAGGAAAAAATGTGTGAGAAATAAAAGCTGTTAGGTTCTACAACAGGAGAAAAATAAAAGTCCTACCTCTACTACTGCTTTGGCATCCAGTCTAAAGTTGAAATCTCCAAAGACAAAATATGAAACTTTCTCAAACCGCTGATCTATAATTCTGGGGAAAAAAAAAACAAAACAAAGCAAACGTCATTCATCTTTATGTATATGCGAGGATGCACAAATACACGTATCTTTTCTTCTAAGCACAATCTCAGAAATAACTACTGGAATGACCAAAACTACCAGTTTATACTGGAACAATATATTAACCATGGTTTTGGGCTGATTTTCTTTGCTTAGGCAATTCTATCTCCAACTCAAGTAAAATAACGTACTTCATTTCCCCTGTTTGGCTGAAAGAGCAATTTGGAGGAAAGCAAGTTTGCAGCAGTTAGTACAAATAATGCAGAACTGGCATTTGGGCATCACAGGAACCTTGAGGGCATCACAGAGGTGCTCCACACCTTTGAAAATTTAAGTATATGGCTTTGGGCTGGGCAGCTAAGAATTAGGAACCCAAAATTAGAGGCGAGTTCAACATACCTTTGAGTTTACTTATCTGTAAGATTGTGATCATAGTGTTTCCCAGCATTTGTTAGTACTCTAAGAACTATGTTAAAAGTGACACGTTAGGGCTAAACATTAATCATCACAGCTGATAGAGACCAATCTACGAGGTTTTTACTGGCTCAGTTATAGTTTTGTGAAAGACAGTTGTCTCTTCTGTTCAAAGCAGATTTTTACTGAGGTTGTAGCTACCACCTAAAAGGTAATCTTCCCAGATGTGGAGTAAAGATTGACTTCTTTCTCAAGCCTTTGCTCAGAACTAAACAGGGAGGTAAGGCATTACTGTTCACCTTTAAGATGTTATTACCTTCTCTATTATTAAGAAAATTGTCTGGTACTCCTAACAGTGTGCAATTTTACATGCTTCCAGAGATCTTGGCATTTGGGAATCCACTGATTCAAGCTTAATTTCAAAACAGGAATCAATACAATTAATTTCTTATCAGTAGCTGAGGAAGGTATGAAATACCCGAAAAGCAACTGCTACAGCTACAAAGAATATACACAGACAAAATACACGAAACTGCGATGGCATATTAGATATACAATATATGAGAAATAAGGAACAAATGCGAGGCGACACACTGTGTACATTTTGGCAATACATAAATACGTAAGCATTACGATGCCAGAAACCCCAACTGAGCCAGAAGCTCATATAGACCATGTAGATGGGTAAAGGATTCTAAAGCAACGCACAGTAAGTAGGCTTCCTGGAACAACACTGCCCAGCAAGGAGGCATTCCTTTCAAATGGCTTTAAAAGTTTTAATACATAATATCCATTTAGACTTCTCAAAGCCATAAAGATACAGCATTGGATTTACAGCGAGATACTGCTTCTCCTCTTAAAAACATCTCACATTTTTAGTCAACAGTCATCTATTACGTAAGGAATTTTATTCTACTGAAAAATTAATGTGTATTGGGCCTAATGATCACCTTGCAAAGCAAAGCAAAATCTCTTGCAAAGACTTATCCTTTTCTGGTATGAAAATCTCCAAATCCTCCATTCAGCTGACAAATTATTGCAGGTACTGTTAATAAATACTGTCTATACTGTCAGCTCCCAGCAAGCACTGAGAAAAACCTGTCACTCTTGACCCGTACATAACATTAGTTTGATTAGTGCCCTCGTGGCACATTAAAGGAAAATGAGAACTTAAAAGTTAAACCATTTACATTACCACAATTTGCTAACACTATCATTGCAAAATCTGATATGCAACTTATACGTAAGAAAAACTGATTTTGCTTTGCCAACTTTCCTGATTCATATCTTAGTTTTGGCTTTGCTCATTGCCATTTACTGCTGACAAAGAAATGACAGATATTGCAGGAATGACATCAAGGTCTAGAGAAGGCCTCTTAAAACAAATTGATATTATGAGAATGATGCCTGTGATTGTACTATGCAAAGACGGATTTTCCAAATAAACAGACTATTCCAAAAATAGACGGTTAAAATGTCTCCCAACCGCTGAATAAAACAGCTGATTAGTCTGCTTCTGATCAAGTAATTAACATTCAGTCATTTCATAGTCTTGCACATTACCTGATTTAAACATGATTTGCATACAAATCAATGCCAGCTATAAAACTGATAATTTTAACCTGTTGCTCCCCTTGTAGTTTGTCTTGTTGGACATTTTAGAAAGAGTGTCTCATGACAGACTGAGGTAAAATAGTCTAAACATTCCTTCTCAAGAATGATGCTTTAAGTGGCTTCTGACATATCTCCTTTTCACAGGTGTGAGATTTAGGTGTACAGTAAAATTACTAACAGTGGTAGAGCAAGGGAAATACACGTTAAATGGTCTGGGATACCTAACAATATAACATGCTTTAAATGACTCTACTTAACACATGTATGTAACCTACTGTCCTTGCCATTGGGACTTCTTCTTATTTCAAGGGTTCCCAAATCTTAGAATTATTTCAGCAATTTGGTACTCTGATAGCTCTGTTTTGAAATACTTACTGGTGCCTACAATTCACTGAATCAACGACACAAGAACTAATCTTCTTGATTGTGCTTTTAGAATCAGACTCCAAGTTAGCAAAGGAGATGGCAATAAGAAGATTACAGCAATATTTCCTCTCCCAGGAACATGCAGGAAAAACATCCGGCACGGAGGGACTTGGATGGAAACAGAGTTCTGCAGAACGCTGCGAGTCTCACCAGGACCAAGGACACACAGCGAAGGTGTTACGACTGGAGCAAGAGCTAAACAGAAGTGTGCCATTCCTCTTGTTTCTGCATTCTAAGCCACAAATATATACTGTTCATCATGTGTACAAGTAAATGGGAACTCAGAAGACAATTTTTTTTAAACAAGAATGAGTGCTTGCAAATGAACTAGGAAGGCTTCAAAATCTGTGTTCCACTTTGCTATTTCCTTCTATAACAGCACCCTTCCTTTAACTCTGAATCAAATAATCCTTTAAAAATGTTGCTATGAATCAGTCAATGGAGTGATAAATCTCAATCATATAAAAAGAAGGCAGCCAACCTATGTCACCAGCATTAATCTTATGTTTTCAGTTGGGAGGACCTAGTGCCATTTCCTTTAACTTGTACTTGCTGACTACCAGATTTTCCGGAAGGTCTTCAATGTACTTTAAAGCTCTATTCTTTCCTGTACAACTTTTCTAAATAGCTTGTGACAAAATGGGCAACTCAGGTAAAATTTTCATGACTGTATTGAAGCTACAAATATTTCACTTCCACAACTGTGTGTGCAAGAGCAAACAAAAGATCACAAATGCCTTAACTAGCTGTGCTGCCTGTTGTGACGGGGCAGGGCCATCAAGAGGTGATGGGCAATCAGGATGTATCCAAAGCTTGAATGCAAATAAAATAGAAAAAACTCTTCAAACAGATCACAGCCCTTCCTCTCCAGGAAGAGAAGTCTTCCCTTTGAAAAGGTTGCAAGAACACGTTCACTCTTCTAATTATTTGTTCTTGCTCCAGAAGGTATCGCTTATGAGAAAAAAGTTTATCTGCCCTTAGAACATACCAAAGAAATATCTTTTACTTCTGCGCATTTTGGAAATCAAAATAACAAATTCAATATGGCAAATAAGGACCACTGGGGAAAAAGCACGCTTACGACTGGGTTTATTGATGTCCTTGTTAAACTTTAAAGCACATAAATATAAATGCCATAGATTTCCCTTCTACTAGTTCCACAAACACAGAGCTTTTAATTGCGTAAGGAGTCCTTGATAACAGTTATTAGATTTTTCACACCTGGAACACAGTATCTTAGTTATTTTGCCAGTTTCAAACTAATTCTACATTTTTAACTGATGGCTCTACACTGGAAGTCTTCTGGACTGGTTAGGTTATTCTCTGTTTCTTTTCAAATTTTGTTGTATTTTGAGAAGAGGCAAACTGCAAACAGTTTTTGAAATGGAACTGAACAGCTTTTTAGACATGACAGGACAGTAATAGAAGGAAACACTAAAGCGACTGTAACTTTCAAGTAGAGTTTACAGTCAAAAGTTAGTCACATGCTTAAATGTTTTGATGAGTTGGATCCGTCGTTCACACTTTTTTTAAAGGAGTAAACTTCACTGGTGAGAGCGCAAATGAATGTTAAATTACTATAGCAGGTTTTTTGCTGCAAAATAAATATGTTTAATTCTTATTTTGGTCTAATAACTGCAGGCTGCCTCACAGTGGATATCAGCAACTGTTTTACCAACCCAGAAAGAAGTTGCTAAAGACGACCCATTTCCAGTTGCGTCTGCACTGGAAACGTGCTTGCTCTGCTGTGTCGATAAGACTTCTAGCAAAACAACCTCCGCTCATCAGTCCTTTTCAGCACGGCAGCCCGCTGACATGGTTTCCCAAAGACCCGTGTCAAAAACTGTCTGTTATTCTGGGTGCATCAGGAGAACTACAGGAAACCTATGACCCGCCCGAAGCAATGACGCTGAATGGCTTAATTTGAGCCAAACTGGCCTGCCTGCGACGAGAGCATTACCCAGCTCCGAGCAGGGGCTGGCCCGACCCGTGCGACGGGCAAACCTAAACCGAAGTCAAACAAATGCCGCAAGAGAAGCAAACGCTCAGGGTTTGGTCTTGGAGCCTAAGACACGTCAAATTACTTTGACGTAAAGACAGACCTCTCAGTCTGGATGGCAGTGTCAGCTAAACGGATTGTGAAGGGTAAGTTTTTTCAAAGCCATTTAGGAGATCTGGATGCCATACTCCTACCAAGACTAAAACGAGTAAGAGGCAGAGGTTCCTCTGCTCCTCGATACTACTGGAGACCTGGGTCTAGTCATTCATTTTAGTCTCTATACAGAAAGTCTCTACGTCAAAAGGGATCACTCAGTGCAATCTTAAAATGAACAATTCTGTATTATTGGAATCACTGACATCCTTTCATAATTTATTTTGAAGTACTCATTATAGTAGTTACAATTAAAGATACTTTATGAAACGCACCCTCTTCGATAAATGCTCTGTGGTGTACTGTATACGCATTTCAAAGCACTGAAATTCAGCCAGCAAATAACACTAGGGCAATCTGAAACAGGACTGACTTTCCCTTGCTTTCACACTTACCCCCTCCCATGGTGCTGCAGGAAAGGAGAAGACAAGGAAGTGGCTAAATATCAGCAATTTGGTCATGGAAGAGAGCAGCTGAACAGGATTCAGTGTGACAAGAGGCACTGTGATTTGGCTAAACCATTTCTCCGGGCACTTTGTAAGGAGGATCAGCAGCATTATTCCTTTAATAGCCATGTCTAATGCAATAGCCAGCTGGGTTTTGTCCCAGACCAAGGTATCAGCATCAGGTCAGAAGGTAACATTCTGTTTACACGATTATTTCCTAAAGCACTTATCTTCTCCTCGGTGTGAAAGTTGACTTTTCTGTTTGTAAGGAGGCCTAAAGAATTGAGGGAATGGGAAAAATTAGCTACACTGAGCTGGAGCTGAATGGCATTAAGTGGGAGGTCTGAGAAAGGCTGCTGCGGCGCTCAGCAGGACACCTTATTAGCTGCGTCATCGCAGTTCATTCAGGCAAGCCATACCAGTGTCACCAGCATTCCCACACAAAGACAAAGTTCTTCACACAGTCTATAAACATGCCTCCCTGGCCAATTCATCCTAACTTGACACCGCTGAAAAGAGGGGCTTGAGGCTTTTTGGGTTTTTTTTTTTTTGTTTTTTTTTAAACACAACAATAACGTAACAAAACAAAACAAAAAACCTGCAGCTTTGCCAAGCAGGCTGAATGGAGGAGAAGGAGGGACACTGTCACGTTTCTTGGGAAGAAACAATCCAGAGGTCAGGCCATATTTTATTCAGTGAGCAAATTTTTATAATAACTAAATGTGTTTAAGCTAAATACTAGCTAATACGAGCACTTCTGTACTTCTTGTACAACTTCTGGGGCAAGATACTATCTTTCCATAATCTCTTTATTTTTGCACATCATCCTTGCAGAGGAATTAAAGGTAAAAAAGCCACTTTTACAAGGGAACATGTGACTGCCTATATAAAATGTCCTTTTCTAAGTACAGGAACAGGAAAATCACAACTAACTACGCAGAGAAGAGAGGACAGCTCAGTCTCGGTGTGGCAAACATTTCTCATGTTAAACTGCGGATCTTGTTTATTGATGACCTAAGCAGAGCTTTGAACCACAGGTTCTGTTTTGATCTGAGTCTAGTAAAAGCTAACGCTGGCCTACGTCTCTGCATGGGATGGTAAAACCTTTTCACATTTCAGCTGATCGGTGAAGCGTTCAGAAGCACCATGAGGACCGAGGCCGTTTGCACCCTTGCTGTGTGCAGCGCGGCAGCCTGGACCCCCCTGCCCACGTCCGCTGGCAGGAGTCACCGCGCGGCGCTGCCGGGAGGGTCACCGAAGGGCCGCGGCACGGAGGCGGCGCTGCCAGGAGCTCCGCGGCCCCGTACGCATCCCGCGGCCAGACAGCAGGCTGGTGGCCCATGGCCACACGTTGTGAAGGGTGTGCTCAGCTAACGTCTTCTTGACAAGAGAGAATCTTACCCCCAAGAGGAATGTTTAGGGAGGGGCAAAAAAAGAACAAGGCAGAGAGCGACCTGACCATCCCGTCGGTGGGAGCCAAGAGCTAGTATGGAGGTAGCAGGTGACCTGCGGATAGGAAGGTATACGCACTTTCTTTCCCTAGATCTATAATGCCAGAGGTAATAACAACTCCTGCAGTGACTTCTGGTGGAAAGTCAAGGAACGACGACAGTGAAACCTGTCATCCACCGCAGTCCTGTTAAGGAACTGAAAATCAAGAGAATGGAAACGTTAGGTGTAGGCTTATACAAAACTAGACACAGGATTGCTTTGGCCTTTCACGTTTCTGCCGTTCCTACCATCATTGCTTTTTCCTTTGTAAGTTTTGGTCAAAGAGATCAGCTTGCACACCTGCACCTCAACAACTGGTCCGTGGGGGATCCACCTCCAGCAGAGGCTTTAGAGAAAGCTTTGAAACAGAACCCTGTCGTCTCTTACACGTATCGCCTCTCTCCTGCAGCACAGTCAGCACTCAGCTCGCACCACTTTGCATTCTCAGATATACATTTAGAGACAAATTCCAGAAAAATCCCATCAATTCTGAATAAAAGTTGCCTGGTGACTGTCTAAAGCGTGCCTCAAAAAGTGTGATGTAAGTGCCTTCATCAGCATGCCTAAGGTGGTGTAGCACTGTCATTAAAAAGATAAAGTTTATCATATTTTTGTGCCTTGTTCTTTCTGATATAATAGCTAAAACCTATTAATAACACCAAAACATCTCAAAAGGTCAAGCATCATACAGCAAGATGAAGGGAATTGTCAAGAAGCTTAGGCAATCATCTTAGCACTCAAGACATTTGCCAGGGCTGTTTAACTAATATGTGATGTTCACTTTTAATTTCAATATAGTGCCATTTGGGCAAAAATGTTGTATTTTTTAATTAATTACAATGTCAGCAGCTATTAAGATTAAAAGAAAGACCACATCAATAATAAATACTTAATCCAAAGAAAGGATTACAAGAAGAGCAATAAAAATCAATTTTTAGAGCTGGAAAATTGTGACTTTTTCCTCACTTGACTGGTATTTTCATTATATTGACAAAACCATGATCTTACCTGACACTGACATTCGCCTAATGAAATAGCAGCCATGTATAATGATGTAAGTACTTGTCAATTTTGCTACAGGAAAATACAACGCTGTGGCACTGGTGTTAAGTTACAAAGACATTTCCTTGCTCTTCATCTGATGTAAGAGAAAACAAGAAGAAAGCAGAGAAATTGCATGCCTTTTTGAATCTTCCTTTACCATGGAAGATTAAAATTCTTCCATGTAACTCCTAGAAGTCCTCAATGTTGGTAACACTGGGTTGCAAGCAGGCAGCAGATAACTGCCATACCTTAGGTTGCATGAAGAATGAGGCATAGCAATTCTTGCTTACTGTTCTGCAGGGCTCGGATGTGGGGGAGTAAAGCAAAAATCCTGTGTTCACCTAGTGTTAAAAGTGCAAATAGCAAGCCGGAAAATAACCAGGATACTCAGCAATGGGATACCGCTCCATTAACTCATTAAGGCTGGAAAAGTATTTTTTTGTGACAAATCTAGAAAAGTTCAGGACAGAGGCACTGTATGTCCTAAACAGTTCATCAGTGGGAACAGTGGCAGAATGGCTAAGAAATCTTGCCAGATTTGTACCTTGCCAGACTTGCAACAAACGCCTTTCCCAGTCCAACCCCCTGGGGATGGGCGTGTGGGCAAAGGGGACAGTGGAAGGTGACAGGGCACCGGCCACATCACGTCACGGTGTGCTGCTAGTGACAGAAAGCCACGCACTTCCATCGCTTGCCTGGGGAAACAGCTAGGCTCAGAGGGACTGTGGGTTAAAAATAAAACCAACCACTTCTACAAAAGGGTAATGCAAGCCACCAGAAACACAGAAAGACTTAATTCGCAAAGGATTAAAAAATGCTTGATGTTGAGAAAAGCTAACTAGCAACAAATTTTACATATTTAATTGTTAGCTTGGGCATTTATCCCTTTGAAAATCCCACTAGAGTGGACTACGGAGCTAAGAGAGGAAACAAATGAGGAGTGACATGACAGGAACCTTTGAAGTGCTAAAGAGAAGGGAAAAATCGCTCTCTTTCAAAAGAGGACACCGATTAAAAAAATTAGAGCTGCCAACATTAGGTTTGAACAAAGAGAATTCTGGTGGATGTAGAGATAGCAGGACCATTTTCCTTGCTGGACAGAGAAACTGAATCATCTTAGCTGCATCTTAAACCCTGCACCAATAGAAGAAAGATAAAGAAGCTTTCATAAAAGGTGAGGCAGTTACAGCTATTTACCTGTCAGTCCATGAAGAACGTCTGCCAAGGCCGTCTACAGCTACTTCAGCACTTGTACAGACAGAAAAGTGGCTAAAAATGCTGTAACTTGCATCTCGCTATTTACCTGCCAGGGAGAATATGTATCTTTCCAGGACACAGAATACAAGACTCAAAGACAACAACCTTCTCACACAGTGATTCTACCTTCCTATGGGAGTAAAAATGTTGAAAGACGGTTATTCACTTAGTGCCCGTAGACTCAAATGGAAGCAGAATGGAGCTCGTTCAACATTGCTCCATTTTATAACTATCAGCTCATAGCATCATCTTAGAGCGAGCATTGTAAATAAAATCACAATAGCAATTTATTTTCATTTCTCTGTAAATGAATACAAATTGGATCAACAGCCCATATAGATTCTTCTTAATTGAATCATAGCTATCCTGGAAGATTATATGGCTATGCGATAGAAAATTTCAGAAGACACAAACCACAACGAATGCTGATGTAAGTGTCACCTTTAGCTGGACACTAATGACTGCTCTTTATCTAGCTCCAGACTCTCTAAGGAACAAATTACAGTAAAAAGAGAAATATAACTCAATGCGAATGTGACGTGCACTGCACATTCTCATATAATGCCATTTTCAGAGCAAAATCAAGCAGGCAACAAGTTATTTGCAGCCATTTCATTTTTTAAGCGGCATGCTCTCTTTTCTTCAATTGTCCACGTTTAATTACACAAATTCTCCTGGGAGAGGCATTTTTTTACAATACATCCAATCTAGTCTGTAGTTACATCAGATATAGTCTACTAGAAAGACACTGTAGGGAACTGAGGCAGCTCCAGGAGAACCTATTACTGGAAAATAGGTAAAAAGGAGTAAAACTCTTATGAAAGACGATGTGGAGGCTTAGTGTGCTGCCAAAAGTGGCCCCAGCTCAGCAGCAGACTGGGCAATCCCTTACTGCGATCCACACCACAGGACAGTGTGCTTGCTTTTGTGAAAACAGCTGTCAAAAACCCCTCCAGGAAACCTCAGAGCTTTTATTTTCAGCATTTCTTCTGGAAGAGCCACAACTCTATTCCCATTAGGCAGACAAAATGAAGAGTGACTTACTGTATCCACACTATTTTTTATTAAAGTGACACCTTGCTGTGTGACACCTGCCAGTGCTTAAAGTTCTGGATTTTGGATTGCTGATTCTCCAGGCAGATCTTTGCTTGCAAATCTGCTACTGCTTATACAGATTTCTTTCTATCATGAGAGAAAAGACAGATCTTTAATTTACAATTTTAATAATAAATGCTGCAAATTTACTAATAACCCATTCAGTTATTAATTAATGCCAGAAAGAAAAAGGAAAAAAAAAAAAGAAGCGAGAGCCCCAAATACTGAAAAGAACAGAATAAGGGCAAAATTACTGACTAGGACTACCAGAATTCATCATTCACTTATTACAGAAATGCATTTACTGTGTCCTTAAAATTATAATCATGCATATTTTCCATTACAATGCATACAAGTACGAAATTGTTTTTCTGCTAAAACTATAACCCCAATAAAATGCAAAATGTGGTTGTGTAAGCAGGAAGGACATACGTGTTAAATCTTTGACAACTGCATCAAACATGCAAAAGCTCAAACCGGCAGAAAAACAAGAAGCAAGAAAAAAGTGTCTTTGTATGTGACAGGCTGAAAGCAACAAGACAATTTTGCTGGATTTACTCTCTTTAAAGAGCATATTATACAAACACACTAATTTTGAGAGCACTTAACCTTAGTTTAAAGGGGGGATGACTGAATATGAATGAGAAGAGCCCCAGGGTGTTTAATGAAAAGCTGTCTTTTCGAATGTGATCTAGGGTTTTAAACCTTTGTTAGAAGACGTTTGGATGGAAGGTTTATTTGCCCTGGAGTGCATTCTATCTGAACACACAGATATTTCACTAAATGTTTGAAGGCACATGATTACAGAGAGTTTTCACTTGATGTTCAAATCACCGTTGCAATAAATAAATAAATAAATAAATAAATAAATAAATAAACACACACACACCCACACACACACCCCCCCACCCCCACCCACCCTGCCCCGCCCCCCGCAAAGCTCCCAAAAGCGAGCTAGTCCTAGGATCTTCTCAAATGACCCAGATCTTTAGAGTGAAGTTTTCCTTTGCCTAGAAACTAAGTGGCTTTTCTTTTGCTCATTCAGCTGCTAGTTCTGGGAAAAGCCCAAAGAGAAACATTTAGAGTGGAGGGGTCTTTGAGAAGATGTGACAGTTGACTGATGAGCATCCATAAAATGACAAAGAATAGTTGTGTGGAGCCGGTGCATCACATCGCCTCTCCCTGGGAAACTAATTGCTCTGAATTGTTAATAGTAACATTATTTTTCTGGCAATCATTTCTTTTGAATACCCAAAATGAGCATGAAACAGCTCCTTTGACCGGACATAAAAGTTAAATGTCCCAATGTTGATCAAATTAACTTCAGCTATGTGACAATGGACTATATTTGTGAGAAAATAATGAAGGGCACAAAGGGGAGCTTTATGCCAAGATTTCACAGTTGTAATGTAAAAATGTTTCTGTTGAACTAGGCCAGGGAATGTTTCAATAGGAAAACAGAAGAGCACTGTCACTTTCTTTAAAAAAAAACACATTCATTTTATGGATCTGAACGCTCTAGATAATTTCAGGAAGTTTAAATGGCTGGCACACCAAGAACCACATTATCAGGCTAACATCTCACGTCCTTGTCCTTCGCGAACTCTCTTCTAATACTTTTAAAGGACCCTATCCTACAACTTCTACTCATTCCCTAGCCAGGCTATTACATTCAGTAGACACTATTCCCCAGCAAGTGTCTAAAGGACATTACTAATATGCCAATATGATTAATTAATATGACATATGCACAAGCATTAATTACAGTAGATGTATGAAAGACCAAACTAAAATGTAAACTACATTTCCTTTCTTACTCTCATGTCTAGCTTAAAACCTCCAATCTCAGAAAATACAAAAATGAAAGTATCATACAAATGGGGCTAATTGTACATGGGAATTATCCAAAATGGGCCTGGAAGAATTTTTTTGCCCCACAAAATATAAAGCAGGTGTTCTTATTCTCATTTATAAAGGAAATTCAGTTTTTTTCAGCAAATTCAGTACACAGATTGCCTCTGTGTCTATCTTGAATAACGAAACCGACTTCTGGAAATTTAGTTTGGGTTAACATCAGCATTGACAAAGACTCATTACACATGCCAATTTTCTACATAAACACTGTATACATATACACTTGTAAATATACAAGCCAATATTTGCTTAACACCAGTGTAATTACAACTCTCTTAGTCTTTAAAGTCTATGTAACACCACATTTTCTTCATGCTTGCTAAATGGCAAGCACTAAAAACAATCTGGCTCAGCACATACCAGCTAGCTGTCTTGAAAAGAATTCTTCTCGCTATATAATTAATTTTTAACATTATTAAAGCTAAATCACTTCAGAACACCATTGTAAGAGCAAACCTTTCTACTCCCAAAACGTGTTGTTATGATTATTAATAGATTCCCTCAGGAGAAAACTTTTAGCGGCAACTTTAAATCATTCACTTGACACTTCTTCCTTTGTTTTCCCCCCTTAACCTCTCCCCTTCTCAGTAATTTAGAGATGTTACGCAGCTTTGTGCCTATGTGCTAAACCCTTGTAGTTAAAATATTTTTGGGAAACCAGCTTCCCTGATGATTTCAACCGTTAAACTAATTCATTTGAGCTTTATTTGCAAACTCTTTTCTTCTTTGTATTTCAAACTGCTGTGATAGTTTTTACCTTACATGAAAAGGCTGTACTTAATTCATGGTTATGAAGATGCAGCGTGAACAGAACTGCGCTTTCACTTACTCCCACAGTGACCTAAATCAACTGTGAGAAGGTGTTCCTGTTTCATTCAGTGAAGGTTTAGCTCATTAAACTGTTTTCCTTCTCAGTATTGTTCACTGGGTTTGAACTGCATTGCTGTTAAATGCTCTTTAGCAGTTTAAAGGCTTTAAAGGAAAAGACTTATCAGTCTCTGTTTTTAACAGCACTAAATCTGCATTATTAGTTCATGCAGATAAGGGGATTTAAAAGCTCAGCTTGAAACCTCTCTCTTCTGTATTTATCTGACACAGCATAGTTCCAGTAGCTCAGCTGGAAATGTAGATCTATGAAGCTTTAAAGAGAGATTAAAGCCAAGAAAAGAAGTACTTTTCCCCCTATAGACGCTCTCACTTTCCCTTTTCCTACTGTCTGAAGGAGTGATGGCAAACAATGGTCAAAGATGGTTCCCAAAACCCTCTGAATGGGGACACTGTTGGTGGTAGCATTCATTCAAAGTGAGCTTCAGTGTATTGTCCTCCCCAATCAGCAGATCAGAATAGAGTTTGCTGGTGGCTGCCAAAAGGTTAGCAATGCCGATGAAAGGGGTTTCCCATTATTCACTGCTCTTACAGAACTCCCCTTTTGTGCCAGTCAGCCCATCATTTCACTATGGAGGTCCGGATCTGCGGCTGGCTGCTCTCTCAAAATGAACAATTCATCCGAATGCAAGCTCACAGTAGTAGTGTGCAACCTAAAATCGAAGGTTTTCTTTTCTAAGGACAGGGGAGTTGGAGCAGGTTTTGGCAGTGTCACATTTTAATGATATACCATCATGACATCTCTGACCCACAGCTGACACTAATACTACAGTCTTATTACCTTACCCTTGCCAGGGCATCGTGGGAGGTCCAAAGCCAAAATTAGCTAATGAAGCACACTGTATGCCGTAAACAAATGTGCAATAAATAATGCAAAAGGTTCATACAGGTTTGCTAAAGTTCCCTCATGCAAAGCATAAGAAAAGGAGAGGAGAGTAGTGGAGCTAAGAAAAAATGACATAAAAATAGGCCTTTCCCACACTGCTCTATGTAACAGAACTCAAAAATCTGTGTCTCAAACTGCACTGAGAGCAGATCCTGATCTTACTGTGTCTCTGTTCCCTAAATAAGGGATCTTTTACAAACCACTGCATGCTATCTATTTGCAAACCTTCCAAGTGCCTCCAGTGCTTTCTGATGATTTTGAACAGGTTTTACAAGTGATACAAGAGAAGACATACTGGATTTTTCCTCTCCATCTTTGTATCACTCCCAAAAGTGAAAATAAAAGTGTACTTTGGAGAAATTCCTACCTAGCCCTCTGCTGGGGTCCACAGGAAAAGCACTTCTTTATACATAGCGGACAAAGCAGTCTCTTCTGCTAAAATGTCTGCCTGTCTTTAAATGAGATAGAACTTAGAGAAAGAAATAAAACTTTGCATAGAATGTGATTGAAAATGTATTCATACTCCGCTGCAGATTTCAAAACCTTTTTCAGTGAAAAGCTACATAGGGAAAAATGACAACACTGCATATGCAAAGCTATTTTTCAACATATAACTTAATTTGGTTCAGGAGTGTCTTTAACTTCTAGACTGCCGCCAGAAAGAGTCATGAGAGTAAACAGCTACTTGTCGGCAGGGGATTCCTCACTGCGTTTGCCATACACAGGGATGGCCGCAAGCAAACGCCAGAAGGAAGAGACACATCAAACCCGTCCTTCCTTTCAGCCCCCTTGGCCACGGCCTAAGTCATGCTGAGCAACGACTCCCCGTGAGCCCCGGGCACTTGCTCTCCTCCCCTCGGCTAGCCGCAGCGCGCTAGCCCTCGCCACCGACGCGGCACCCAGCGCTGGCCTTGGGCGGTGGGATGGGGGTCAGCACCCACCGGCTGGGCTGGCACTTCCCATGCCACAGCGCTCGGGGCCCCACGGTGAGACCAGCCGTGTGACCCTTGCCCAAGCTTCGCTATGGAGAAGGGCAGCAGCAGCCCCGCGCTCGCCTGGGGTCTCGTTGCAGAGAGCGCTCCGAGCCTGGCATGTGCCAGCGCCCGCGGCACCACTGCCAGAGGCAGCCACGGGCCACCGGACACCAGGGAGCGGGGCAGGAAAACAACACGTAAAGCGTTCTGCTTTTACTTTCTCCAGCCTAAGCAGTTTGTTTTAAGTACCATCTCATGCCACAATTGCAGTGTATGCCATGGCTGCTTAGAAGAGATGCTTTAAAGGTCTATTTCTCAGGCAAACACGAAGTCAAGAAGTACCTTGTACAGGAAATACCTACTTCCTTTGCCAATACACCTATGCCCATGCAGGAATAATTTTTTCTTACTGAAGAAAAAGCTGTATTTTTTTTTGACTTTATAACCGCTAATTAGGGCAGCTGTAAATTGTTGGGTATTTCTGGGACTATCCTCTGTATTGTACCAC
This sequence comes from Phaethon aethereus, assembly GCF_964289735.1. Classification (NCBI taxonomy): domain Eukaryota; kingdom Metazoa; phylum Chordata; class Aves; order Phaethontiformes; family Phaethontidae; genus Phaethon; species Phaethon aethereus. The sequence continues at coordinate 41,593,509 of NC_138583.1, read as the reverse complement.
CTAGTAGATGAATCAACTCTGTAACACCATTATAAACCACGACGTTATTAATAACAGTGATGACTGCACACAAATGCTGTGTTGCTGCCTGAAAAAGATTAGCTGCCTACTGCATTCAGCTTGTATAGAGATTAAAACACCACAGGGTTTAATATGTTGAGGGGGTTGGAGCTCATGACTTACAAGGAGAAGCTGAGAGCTGGATTTGTTCAGTTTACAGAAAAGATGGCTATGGGAGGATTTTGTTGCTGGCTTTATCCATTTGGTAGTTACAGAAAAGACAGAGCCAAATTCTTCTCAGCAATACACACCAGAAGATGAGGGGTGATGGACACAAACTGCTTTGAGAGAAATTCTGACTGGATGTTAGGGAGAAAAAGTTTCATAATGAGGGTAGTCAAACACAGTAAGGGGTGGCCCAGGGAAGCTACAGATCACCATGCATGGAGCTTTTCAAAGCTCAGCTGGATAAGCCCTGAACAACTCGATCTGATGTTGAAGTCAGCTCTGCTCTGAGCAGGAGGATGAACAAGAGACTCCCAGAGGTCCTTTCCAACCAGAATTATTCTATTATTCTGTAACTGAAAACATACTTGAATGGCAGCTTTATTAGACTCCACGCAGACTAAAAAGAAGCTAATCTAACACATTTAAAAGATAAATGTGCTTTCTACTCTACAAGTTCTGGTGACTTCAGAGAGATTCTCCAATCTCAGTAATTTAGCTTAAAACAATATGTGTCATGAACTCATCTGTAACTGGCACTGTCTAGAAAACTCTAATAAGAAGTGACCATTTTCAGTTCACAGAATAAAAATCTCTACATTTGTGTGTATGCCTTTTGAAACATCTTTTATATTCTGCTTACGAACACAGAAGACTGAAAGAGGCTAGTAAAGGCTGATACATACCTATCAAGTACATAGCCAAGAGCCTTATGCCGTATTCCTGAGTAAACCGATGGGCTTGTTTCCCACGCAATTAAATTGGAAGCATCATGGAAAAGATGAATGTTTACCAAGTCAAAGGCACTATGACAAAAAAGGAAAAAAAAAAAAAGGATTCAGCATAAAATAAAAAAACATTTGTTGCATCAGCAAAGCATTCAACATAGTAACACTTACAGTATTCTCTTACGTTACCATAATATTTACTCACACAGACAGTGCAAATTAAGCTATCATCATCAGAAAATTACCAAAGACTACCAACAAACTTATGACAACTCATCCACAGGTAAGACTGCATCTAGGCTTTTGCTTAAAATATGCATAATATGAAAAAGAAAAGCTATTTGGCAGTTGCAATTCACAGAAATCAAGCAGTACCCTCTCACTAGAGTATTTTAAAAACAAAATTGAATGTGTAAACTAACAATTTCAAGTTTATGAAGCTGTAGATAAATATCTAGTAGAACTATGACTTTGCAATAAACAAAATGAAAAGCTACTGACAGGAGAATTTTACTGACATTAAAGGCTAAATCATATCATTGCAACTCCTTATCTGTCCCTGTGTGAAGAATGCCAAGATAGTAGTGGTCCACCCACACATCACTTTGGTTGGGAAGAGGACACAGGCCGTTTAACTCGGACTGTGCCTGCAAGATCACAGAATCACAGAATCATTTAGGTTGGAAAAGATCTTTAACATCATCGAGTCCAACCGTAAGCCTAGCACTGCCAAGTCCACCACTAAACCACGTCCCTAAGTGCCATATCTATACGCCTTTTAAATACCTCTGGAGATGCTGACTCAGCCACCTCCCTGGGCAGCTTGTTCCAATGCTTGACAGCCCTTTCGGTGAAGAATTTTTTCCTAATAATCAATCTAAACCTCCCCTGGTGCAACCTGAAGCCGTTTCCTCTCGTTCTACCACTTGTTACTTGGGAGAAGTAACGGACACTCACCTCACCACAACCCCCTCTCAGGCAGCTGTAGAGCGATGAGGGCTCCCCTCAGCCTCCGGACTAACCCACTCTGGTTCTCTCAGCCACTCCTCGTAACACTTGGATGAGGAGCTAGCTTCAGAAAAGCAGTAAAATTCGTAAGCTTTCACTGCTTTGCTTCCTAACCTGAAAGACAGGAGTATTAACTCCCCCTTTGCTACTCTGCAGGAGGCAGGGGGGCAGACAGTGCTCCGTCCACCGGCTGCGGCCCGGCTCAGCCAAAGCCCACTGAATTGACATCCCCTGCCTTTACTGGCGCTGGTAAAGGGGTAGATGGTGTCTCGGCTTTGGGAGCTCTGCCCTCCAGGAGGAACAGCAGGAGTCGAGGACTGATGCTACAGTGCCCAGCGTCTGCCTTGTGGAATGGCCGAAGACTGACAGAACAGATTTCTGAAAAGAATATTGCTTCTATGGAAAATCTATGGATTTGGTTTGGTTGAGGACAAAAGAAATAGGGATATTCTGGAAGTTCCTTCTTAATCAGTGAAACCAACTTCAGACCCCCGTGAAACAGAAATACCTTCTTTTTCTCCCCTGCAGAAAAGCTAAATTCTAGAATCGCAGGTTTGGGTTGGAAAGGACCTTTAAAGACTGCCTAGTTCCAACCCCTCTGCCATGGGCAGGGACACCTTCCACTAGACCAGGCTGCTCAAAGCCCCGTCCAACCTGGCCTTGAACACTTCCAATGATGGGGCATCCACAACTTCTCTGGGTGATCTGTCCCAGTGCCTCACCGCCCTCATTGTAGAAAGTCCCTCCTTATGCCCAGTCTAAACCTACCCTCTTCCACTTTAAAACCGTTGCCCCTTGCCCGGTCACTACAGGCCTTTGTAAGAGTCTCTCCCTGTCTCTCCTGTAAGCCCCCTTCGTATACTGGCAGCTGCAGGAAGGTCTCCCCAGAGCCTTCTCTGCTCCAGGCGGACCCCCCGGCTCTCCCAGCCTGGCCTCGCAGGAGGGGTGCTCCAGCACCCTGAGCCCGCTCCGCTGCGCTGACTCTAGCAGGCCATGACTTCCTGCGATCACTACGTGTCCCCCCCTTTCTCCCAGCCGTTTGCTGTGACAGCTATCCAGTGTTAGTGCCTAAGTTCCTTGACACAGGACTGGAATTTGCTGTGAGACTACACAACACTTGACTGATTTTGGCTACCAACAGTATTTTTAACAATAACAATAATAATAATACTGCTAGCCTTACAATGTTCCTGTATGCAACTATATTCTTGTACCTTAAATCACCTCACATAATCCCACTTTTCACTGTGGCAGAAAACCTTCACATAGAAGGAATTTTCTGTTATAAGCACGTCCAGACAGAGGAATTTCCTATCGTCACCTACATTAATCACATACAAGCTGTCACTTCTAGTGGCTTTTTGTGTCCTAGAGACCTGGTCTGCATTTTTAAAAACTCTATCGTCTCATTGCTTTGCTATTAAGCTCTTTTGGTGATGGGACATGGCAAGTCACAATGAAACCAGAAAACTTTGAATACTCTTTTCACACAGGTTTAGCTACACCACCCAACCCAACAAAAATCCCTCAAATAAACCAGTGTATGCAGGAATTCCTGCATACAGCATTGAGGGACTGAAGGAAAGGTGTGTCCTATGAGGCTCCAAAAGGGATACTCGAGGGATAGCATTGACAACATTATGTTTTCGAAAAGAGGTCCCTCCAGCACCTACACAAAGTGGTGTGCCCCGTTAGCTCCTACATGTGTAACACGTAAATGTATAATATGATGTAAATCATCTTGAGGATGCAATTTTCGTTAGTGTTTCAAAAAATACATTTTGGGTAGGTTCCACAAACGCTAATAATAATTATTACACTAGGCCTGGACTGACAAGGGTAAAAAATTTTCTGGGTATAATTGAATAGATTTCTTTAAACTTCTTTTAAACTATGAAGAAACAGAAATTACGTGCCAGAACACAGGTAAGTCTGTCCTAGAGGACTGTAACAAGAAACAAGGCTATTTAAAATGCTTTATTCTCAAATTCAGAAAAAAATGTTGGCAAAATGTGGTTGTAGCTGATCGAAAGTAGCCAGCACTTAAATGAGAAAAGACGTTATGGGAAGAATGGAGGCAAAATGAAACTGCCACAGCTCTAATCAAAGTCCACTCTCACTGACATTTTTAGGCAGGATGGGGGTGGTCATGCTAGACCCGTTTTAAGCTTTCTGTCCCAGTATGCTTCAGTACTGTTCCTGTCATTGGCAGGTCAGGCATACTCCACGGATGAAGGATCTCTGTGAGCTCCACTTCACAGATATGCGAGTTCTTGGTTTTCCTGTCTGAGACCCCTTGAAACAATGCTGATGGCCACAGAAATGCTCCTCATCCAAGCGCTGCTCTTCCAGGCACTGGGTATTTTGTGGCTACACCCTTTTTGGCAGCTCTTATCTTCAGTAGTAGTTGCAGACACATACCAATGATTTTGCGAAGGGCTCCAAAACCATGCGTTCTCCACCTTAGGATAAGCTAAATGCAGAGATGCTACTAGATAAAGCAATAAAACACACATTCTCCTTTCTCTCCTTCACTGATGAACACCATTTGGGCTTAGCCCAGAGCCATCTCTGGATTTCAAGCTGCCTCTTCCCAGAAAAATCCACTGAATGCCATCTTGGTGTCTTCCCTCTCCCTTGGCCTTACTGCTAATGAAAGGTTTATTTAGTGAGTTTTCAGTCCTGTCTGTGAGGTGAAACAGAGCTCAGCCCCATCATCTGACTGTATTACCTTGCCTGGGATTTCAGCTTTAAAAACCAGTTTTTCCCTTTATAGGAGACAAGCATTTTGAATCTGAACAAACACCTAAATCATACTGACTTTGCATTACTAGTCCTGTGCACAGACATCTCTTGTATGAGAGTTCAGTGTGGAGATAAAAAAAAAACAGAGAAGGAAAACGTACCTCATGTTCAAAAGGGAGTTTGCAGCCTGCCAGCGAGAACATGGGAACAGACTTTGGCAGAGGGGTATGAAGCAGAAACCCCAGGCTGTGCACAGGAAGACTTCCCCAACTGTGATGGAGTCAGGGAACAGATTCGGACACAGCAAGTAATGGCAGTCAAAACGCGAATGCACGATAAAGACCCGCAGGTCAAGAGATCAAGCAGCTGGCATGAAGGCCTCTTCCGAAGATACTGGTGGGGTTTTTTTGGCTACAGGGAATAGCTTATCTTGCTGAATGAACTCACAGTGATGATAAAGTAGTCCTACTAACCTTCGTATTGAGATACGTAATTTGTACATAACTACAAAACATAACCTGGAGATGGTGGCTTGAGCTGTCCATTCCTGTCTGAAGGATGAACAGGGAGAGACCTCACGTCACGAACTCTGCTCCTGTGTGACGGCGTCTATCCCCATCTGCCTAAAAGCTGCTTGTTCTTAAAACTTGCTAATGAAGGACCTCCCACCTACCAATTCCCTGTCCTTAAATTAAAACTTTCATCATATTACCTGTTTTCCTGCAAATGAAACTGATTTCCTTCTGGCCCTTCTGAGGCAACCAGTCTCCCAGATGTGGCAAGCCGAATTTTTTCAACTCCTACTCAAATACTCCTACCATTCTTGAGTCTCCTGTTTTTTTCCAGCTTACCTAAAGCAGAGCACTCAAAACAAGACAGAGTACTCTATCAAAGGCCTTGGCAGCACTCAATTAAATAATTACCATACCATCCCCCCTTCATGTCCTTCACATGAGGTATCTATTAACACATCTCAGTAAGACAATAATGAACCATATTCAACTTCTTCTCCCTTGATCCTTTTCTACAGTATGGGTAATGAGTCAATTATTCCCAATATTGTATTTGTGCTTTTGAATTCTCCTCACAAAGTGCAATGCTTTGCACTTCCCTGACTTTAATCTTGCAATCCTACTTTCTCTAAAATATCAAAACAATTTTGATTGCTGATTCTGACCTCTGATATACTTGCAAACACTCCCAGGTTGGTGCCATACCTACGTTTTATACATGTATTCTCTACTCCATCCTCCCTACCAAATATAAACTATATATGTAAACTGTATTTAAGACTGTAATGCATTCAGGGCACTATTTTGCACCTATTAACACAATAACACTAAGAACCACTTCCCCTTATATTCACTATACTTAAAAAAAAGGGGGAAAAAAAGCGCATGTAGTTATGCAGTTCTCTCTCATTTTTTCTTAAAATGAAATCTCTGAGTGCCCCAAGATTCCTTAATTCTTCATTCACACTAAAGATAAGCTAATGAAGAATAATGGATGTGAAAAATCTGGATTCACAGAGGAACTCAACTGGGGCAGATCACTGAATCACAGAGGAGGAAAAAGAGGACAGCTCTCTGAAATCTTTTAAGGTCACTTTTGGAGGTTTTTGGAAGCCCTCTGTTTTGGCATGAGGTACATTCTATAATGATGTTTTCCTAGGCAGGGAAAGTTAATAGCTCCTTTCAAGGATTCACACAGAAGTATTAACAAGAAGTGTGCTGGCTGTATTTTTATTGAACTATTAGCATATAGAAATGTATAGATTGAAAGTCATGATTATGAAAAGGCCAGAACTTTGTTCATATGCATATGCACACAGACTGGGTTTAAACACTTACTATACCATGAAGAGACACATTATCTACTCAGACCTAATTAGATGCATTTTCTAACTCCCTGTATTTTCTGTAATATTTCACTTTCCTTCTCCAGAAATTGTTCAGAGTAACTTGCCTCTTTAACATGTCATAAGAAATATCTGAGATCTCATTAGATCATGTGGATCATAATTGCAGACTATTCCAGACACAAAACTACCACCATAATTCACCTCATTACAGATTAGAAAAAGCTGTGAGTCTCCTCACTCTTACTTCCCAATATACCCTTAGGAAACATAAGTATAATATATTATCTGATCAGAACATCTAGCTACAGACTGCTCCTTCCAAGAACTATCCTTTTTTAATACCAACCTGCAAGAAAACATTTCCTTTAAATCTATCTCCGAAGAACATTTTTTTCTTGGAAAGACCTAAAAATAAATTCACATTATTTTTTCTGCAAAAAGGAAATCCAAGAGGACAGGAGAGACAGAAACTGGAAAAGTCATGATATAAGAGGAAAGGCCAGATCAGAAATTGGTGCAGATCTCTACTGCTGGAATCACATGCCATGTCATATGGATCTAGAAAAATTACAAGAACCTACATTATCCTATAGCTGCTTGCCTGATTTCTGGGTCAAGAGTCTGTAAAAGGAGAAAACCTGCTGCTTTTTCATTTTTCACAAACTGTTTGCTTAATCTAATAAACACGCTTATGCAAATAAGCAAGAACACTGTTCTGCACTCAAAAGTAAGCCTGTGTGAACATTCATCAAACTTACAATTTTAAGATGTGAAAAGACCACAGGAGGAAGGGAAAAAAGTTGAATGTTCACATATATTTAGGTGACTATAATATAAATAAGCAGTAAAGACCAAAATTGTGACTAAATCGTAAAAATGTATGGTTAGATTTCCAGGTAGGACTAGGGTTTATTGTGTTCTCCTTGTGTTAAGACAAGGAAAATGTTCAAGCTCTCTTGGGTATAGTGTTTTGCACAATCAGCTGCTCCCCTCAACATACACTACTGCTGTTAGTACTATTAATTGTTATTAAAGATAGCATTTTCAAACACAGATACTAAATAGCTTCAGTTATGAGATACATCTCTTGTTAAGACCAGTTGTCACTGCTTTTTCCAAAGACAGTGATCTAGCGTGTAACACTATAATGACGTTCAACTTCTATTTTCATATAGTTGTCAGCTCCCCTCAGCCCCGAACTCTTTAGGCTGTTGGATGATCCCAAAAGCAAAAATTGTTTGTTTCTCCTGTAGACTTTCACAGCACATCTTATCAGGAACTCCCTCTGCTTTGATGACGGCCAGGTTACATTGAACTTAAATAAGTCTTGCTCAGTGGGATGTTTCCTCAGCAGTCTATAAGCACATGGATAAGAGGTGTGCTGCCTGCTCTCTGCTGCACCTCCATCAAACCCTACTAGTGATTGCTGGGCTCCCACGTGCTTTACTCTACTCTAGGATGAAAATAAGCAATGTCACAGAGAACACGACTGTGCCTTGGCTTTAAAATAGGAATCCTGACCTGAATACAACTTTTTATAAGTTGTAAATAAAAAGTCCTGTTCCGGTGAAAGTAATATAGAATCATAGAATAGTTTGGGTTGGAAGGGACCTTTAAAGGTCACCTAGTCCAACCCCCATGCAAGCCATGAGCAGGGACATCCCCAACTCGAGCAGGTTGCTCAGAGCCCCATCCAACCTGACCTGGGACGTTTCCAGGGATGGGGCATCTCCCACCTCTCTGGGCAACCTGGGACAGAGTTTCACCATCCTCACCGTCAAAAATTTATTCCTTATATCTAGTCTAGATCTGCCCTCTTTTAATTTAAAACCATCACCCCTTGTCCTATCACTACAGGCCCTGGTAAAAAGTCAGTCCCCATCTGTCTTATCAGCCCCCCTCAGCCCTGGCAGCTGCAGGAAGGTCTCCCCGGAGCCTTCTCTGCTCCAGGCTGAGCCCCCCCAGCTCTCCCAGCCTGGCCTCCCAGCAGAGCTGTTCCAGCCCTCGGAGCATTGCTGGGGCCTCCTCTGGCTCCGCTCCAGCAGGTCCATGTCTTTCCTGTGCCGACGGCTCCAGAGCTGGACGCAGCACTGCAGGGGGGTCTCTCCAGAGCGGGGCAGAGGGGCAGAATCCCCTCCCTCGCCCTGCTGGCCACGTGGCTTTGGGTGCAGCCCAGGACACCGTTGGCCTTCTGGGCTGTGAGAGCATGTTGCCAGCTCATGTCCAGCTCTTCATCCACCAGTACTCCCAAGTCCTTCTCCATGGGGCTGCTCTCCATCCCTTCATCCCCCAGCCTGTACTGACACTGGGAGTTGTCCCGACCCAGGTGCAGGACCCTGCTGGCCTTGTTGAACCTCATGAGGTTCACACAGGCGCATTCCTTGAGCTTGTCCAGATCCCTCTGGATGGCATCCCGTCCCTCAGGCATGTCAACTGCACCACTCAGCTTGGTGTCACCTGCAAACTTGCTGAGGGTGCACTCGATCCCACTGTCTATGTCATTGATGAAGACATTAAACAGTACTGGTCCCAACCCTTGAGGGACACCCCTCATCCCCTATCTCCATCTGGACATCGAACCATTGACCACTACCCTTTGGATGCGACCATCCAGCCACTTCCTCATCCACCCAACAGTCCACCCATCAAATACATATAGTAGGAACTGGTTTGAAAAAGCAGCATTCCTTAAAGATACGGCCCCTCCACTGACTTCAGTGGAAACCTGACTGGGCTTAAAGGGCTGGCTTAAAGAGTTTAGAGAACAATCTCTTTCCTCAGAAATCCCAGAGGTGAGGGCTGCATACACCCAGGCACAGGTATCTGACCGAGGCGAGATGCTGTAGAGCCTTGGCTGTATCAGGCATGATGGGGAGCAGTCATGGGGGAAGCCTTTAGCACCACACTGTGACTGCTGTGGCCTTGGTCACAGACACCAAGCTTTTTTGATCATGCTTGATTGAGAGGTTGCTTATGACCTGAATTATCCCATGTTAACTGCACATACATGTGAATATTAACATCACATTTTGCTATGCATCATTACGACTTACTGAGCATTATGTGTTCAATAAATAATAAAGCAAAGCAACTGTTTCAGAACTAATCTGCTCTATGAATAGACTGATCTATACATATGAATACCTTCTTTGAAATAGTTGTTAACAAAAACATACATAATATACATATTATCAGAAATAACTTAAAAGATGCAACTTACCAATCAGTAATACACCATCTTGTTCGAATGAAACCTTTTCTGGACCACTTGCACTGAAAAATGAAAAAATAACAATCAGTCACCTTAAGTAAAGGATTACTGTGAAGTGTACTTATACAGAGAACAAAATAAAACAAAGTTCATCCACACGCTGTAGCTAATAAGCACTACCAACCACGGTACCATGAAAACATATATTGTGTCTCTCATAAATCCTGGAATTATTTGTATTTTTGCTCCTGCAGCAATTAAAAACTTACGTGTAAATTAATATAAGGCCTGGTAGTTGTTTATAGATGAAAGATAACCAATTAAGAAAGCTTTACAAATGTATTTATGCTTACCCTAAACCAGCAAATTCTTACTGCCTATGCACAAATGTCTCAGCTTCTTTGTAATTTTACCTGAACTGTAAAATGTCATCAGAGATTTACATCAAATTAAAATGAATGAGATGTGCTAGAAAGCTATTTCTCCTGCTGAGCCAACCCACCCGATATTTCTATAAAAGTTAAGGGGAATTTAAATAATGGTAAAACATTACATTTATCAAAACTGCAGTGTCCACAAGAAAGCCACAAATCAGCTCATGCCAACATATGGCACTTACGATACAGCAAAAGGATTTTTTCAGCACCACTCCTAAGCCACTGCCATGAATTACAGCCTCCCACAAAAAGACATGTTTCTGCATCCTATTTATTTACTGTTAACAATGAATGTGGGGCTGGGCTAATGTTCTCTGGTAATGAATATTGCACCAGACAGGCCTAAATAATGATGTCAGTGATTGTGTAGCAGAAGACTGCAACTCCTTATTATGAGTAAAGTGCCAACCACAGCAAAGCATCCCCCCAGTTCAGGGGTACCGCTCTCCTAAGGCACTGCCTTCAGAAGAGACTTGGGGGATGTATTTATCCACCTCGCTGTGAACACAGTCCTCACGAAATTTTAACACCCCAAATACTGCTGAGATAGTGAAGCGCTTTGCAAAACCTGAGTGGGCTGCTTCCTAATGGCCCTTCAGGTACCAGTTACCCACCTCCCACCTCCTCCCCGCTTCAGGCACAAACACGGTAGCCACTGTTGGGACCAGCCAGACCTAACACCACTCCTTTACCAGGGCCCCTTTCCTACTGGGGTTCTCCTTGCACTCTAAATATGCTTAAGAAGATTTTAAAGTGTTTATTCTACTGCATAAACAATAGCTTACTCTTGAAAGCTTGAATGTGAAAACTATTTACTGGTATGTAGTTGTTCTCTTCTATCCAAACCCAGGAAAATGTGAAAAGTTACCTGTAACTGACAGCTTATTTCCCGGATTGCACCCAACTTCAGAGCTTGCACTTTTGTGGAAAAACTGTTACCTACATGCTACAAAACTAAGAAGTAAAAAATTGTCTACAAAATTTATGGAGTGTTATGTACTCCCGATATTGGGAAACCTGTTTTCAGTATTTCTTACTTCAGATGGCCATTTCAGAATCACCTTTCTGCAGGCTTGTGGGACCTTCCTACACAGACTCCTAGAGCCAAATTTTATCGCAAGAGCCGCAGTGAAAATTGCAGCTTGGCTGCTTTGCTGAGGACCCAGCTGTGCTGGCCCTGGCAAAGAAGGGTTGGAGGCTTTTCCTGCACAATTCTATCAGCTTTGCATTGCTACAGCAGCAGGCAGCACAAGGAAGTGGCCCTCTCAGGACCGCCGAGTCCAAGATCGGTGACTAACAATGAAGTCCTTTACGCAGTGAATCAAAATTCCTATTTTGATACTGTGGACACACAACGAATAGCTTTCTTCTGTTCTTGACATATGTCTACCTACAGCTGGCTTTCAGTAACTCACAGGACTTATATTAAGAGGGAATAAAATAAATGTTTAGCCAAATGTAAAGATTTCCTATACACAACAGGAGAAAAACCTCCTAAACCCAGAAGGATTATCCAGAATAAATGGACTTCTCTTCCGAGCATACGTGAAGTTTCCAACACCACCCTGTGCAGATCTGTCTGGTGACTCCTGGCAGCTGACTGCATTGATTCTGTAACTACAGATCGGGGGGTAAGCGTTTTTGAGATATTGAGTAATTAACATCAGTTGTTTGTTGATGCTTATAGGTGCTTAAATAGTTTATGAATTTGGGCTTTTGAAAGCAAGTAAATTTGCCTAGGTCTAATAAGGTCATATTCAGGGAGGAAATCCCAACAGTTCACTACTCTGAAATCCAGCTGACGGATACATTCAGAGGGGAATAATTTCTCTGAGTCCTTATTACTTTTGTCTTAGAAGACCTCAACTTTTGATTTTTCTTAAGCTGCAGCTCTGAGAAAAACTCTGTGGTGACTGTGAACAAGTACGTACTTGTAAAGTACGTACTGTAAATATTTTTTTTTCCAGCACCGAAAAATAACCTCTTCTGTAGATCCAGCAGTCACTCTGGTCAGTCAGGGAATGGCTGGCTGGAGGGCTAACACGCCAAATCTTCCTAATGGTCTGGCTTTTGTGGCTGAACTACAAATCCCATAACCCAATACAGTCTCGTCTATTCGCAGTTTCTGTGATGATCATGACAGCACAGTTACAAGCTGAGATTTGGCAAAATGCCAACATTTATTACAAAGAAAAACTGAATTTTCAAAAATGAAAAAGTTAAACGCTAAAAGCATTCAAAATTAACTTAAATCTAATCTCAATCAAAAAAGGGGAGCTCTGCCATTTCATTCTTAAAAATAACTATATTGAACTTTTAGTCACTGAAGAACAATACATAGAACTTAAAATCAAATAGTCCAAGCCTATGGTGTGGCCCAAGATAATGTCTTCAATCAAGCTGTCATTTTTCATTTGCTATTTTCCTCTTCAGCAACATAACAGGTACTTCAAAAGATGTAACATTAAAACAGGGCCAACTAGATCATGTTTCTTAGAGCCATATCCAGTTGGGTTTTGAG